>NC_080395.1:83218066-83530149 GCF_030265065.1 Corythoichthys intestinalis
GAAATTTAAAGCTGGATTTGGATACAAAATGATTTCCCAAGCTTTAAACATCTCAAGGAGCACTGTGCAAGCCATCATATTGAAATGGAAGGAGCATCAGACCACTGCAAATCTACCAAGACCCGGCCGTCCTTCCAAACTTTCTTCTCAAACAAGGAGAAAACTGATCAGAGATGCAGCCAAGAGGCCCATGATCACTCTGGATGAACTGCACAGATCTACAGCTGAGGTGGGAGAGTCTGTCCATAGGACAACAATCAGTCGTACACTGCACAAATCTGGCCTTTATGGAAGAGTGGAAAGAAGAAAGCCATTTCTCAAAGATATCCATAAAAAGTCTCGTTTAAAGTTTGCCACAAGCCACCTGGGAGACACACCAAACATGTGGAAGAAGGTGCTCTGGTCAGATGAAACCAAAATTGAACTTTTTGGCCACAATGCAAAACGATATGTTTGGCGTAAAAGCAACACAGCTCATCACGCTGAACACACCATCCCCACTGTCAAACATGGTGGTGGCAGCATCATGGTTTGGGCCTGCTTTCTTCAGCAGGGACAGGGAAGATGGTTAAAATTGACGGGAAGATGGATGCAGCCAAATACAGGAACATTCTGGAAGAAAACCTGTTGGTATCTGCACAAGACCTGAGACTGGGACGGAGATTTATCTTCCAACAGGACAATGATCCAAAACAAAAAGCCAAATCTACAATGGAATGGTTCAAAAATAAACGTATCCAGGTGTTAGAATGGCCAAGTCAAAGTCCTGACCTGAATCCAATCGAGAATCTGTGGAAAGAGCTGAAGACTGCTGTTCACAAACACTCTCCATCCAACCTCACTGAGCTCGAGCTGTTTTGCAAGGAAGAATGGGCAAGAATGTCAGTCTCTCGATGTGCAAAACTGATAGAAACATACCTCAAGCAACTTGCAGCTGTAATTGGAGCAAAAGGTGGCGCTACAAAGTATTGCACGCCCCACTTTTCAGTTTTTTATTTGTTAAAAAAGTTTAAATTATCCAATAAATTTTGTTCCACTTCACGATTGTGTCCCACTTGTTGTTGATTCTTGACAAAAAATTAAAATTTTATATCTTTATGTTTGAAGCCTGAAATGTGGCGAAAGGTTGCAAGGTTCAAGGGGGCCGAATACTTTTGCAAGGCACTGTATCTTTTTGCTTTGCCTTTAGGACAGAATGTTGTTTTCCACTTATGTTGTGGTGTCAGGTCTTCAATATGGAATGGGAGAGCAAGCCTTCCATCTCTTTTTCAAGGTGAGAGTTCATACATTATTTTGTTAGAATATTCCCGCAGGGGTCCTGGAGGTGTTAAGGGGGCACAATTGCTCGGACAAGTTGTTGAAATTCCTCTAGAATTGTTGCAGGATTGTGGCGAGCTTTGGGAGAGCTAAAAGCGTGTAAACCACACAAACCACAGATACAATCCTTAGTAAATTTGTACAACATGAACATTTGTATATATTTTGGGAACTTTTAAACAATGTATAGCCCTAAATCACAACAAGGTTGTCTCAAAGGGCTTTGCAGAGGCATTATGATATACAGTCAGAAACAGTAAATGAAGTAAACAAAGATGAATAAATAAAGTTCAAGTCCTGGGCATCCCCCATCCTTGGACCCTCCATTTTGGTAATGAAAAATTCCAAAAACTCCAAGCTCTTTTGGAGAAAATGAGAAACCTTGGGGAGTACCACAGTCAGGAGAGATCCACTCCCAGGATGGATACACAGGATGCACCAGGACTGCTAATGGGAATTAGCAGACGTGGTTACAGTCTGTAAAGATGCAGTAGAGTAAAGGAACAAGAAGAGGTCCATCTAGCCAGATGAGACGGGGGTGGCAACGAGGACGTCCATCCAGCCAGGGGTCCGGATAGTCAAGAGGCTGCAGCTGAAAAATAGCCCCTCCCCAGAGGGGAGCGGGAAAGGGGACACCGGGTGACTAGTGATGAAGAGACTAGTTAACTAGATATTAACATTGGAAAATAGAAATAAAGTAAGACAAGTGGTAGGTAAGTGAGAAAAAGGAGAACTCAGTGGCTGTACTTCCCCCAGCATGATAGCTTCTAGTGCAATTTAGACTGAACTGTGAGTCTAATCCGACTTCAACTAGCCTGACCATAAGCTTTGTCGAATAGGAACGTTTTTAATCTAATTTTAAATGTGCAGACTGTCGCGGCTTCTTTAACATTAGCTGGAAGCCAAGAATTGCACATACAATATCTTTAGTAAATACTGTATGGGTAGAAAAAAACATATGCGTTGGAAAACTTTCAGTTAAACTATAATCATGGAAGTATAGAAATTATAGGTGCAGTGGTACATATAGGCCTATGATACATCGAGAAAAAAACTATTTTCGTCACTATCGTGCACATCGGAGTAAAAGGCCTATCTTCAATGAATGGCCTATTTTAAAACTTTTCATATATAGGCCGCACCGCATTATAAGGGTCATGCATGCCTCACACTACAATTTCCTGTACTGGCACTCATATCTTGTCTTCTTTTTCTGGGTTATCTGTCTCACCTCTCTCTCCGAACTGCAATTTTCAAACACACACTAAGTACACGTTTTAAAACATTGATGCTCATTGTTGTTGCTTCCCATGTATTTAATCCTTCTAACAACGTTTTAATGTCGTGTGAACTACACCAAGCAGTTTACAAGAAAAAATTGCATTCAGTTATATTAGAATTTGATTTGCTACATATTCGTGTGACTTGTAATGAATATGAATGAGTGATGACATTCAGGACCGAATATTAAAATACACTTCCTGAGATCATTAATTTCTTTAAGATACTTATGAATATCTGCATATGACATATATAAATTTTGTTTCATTTAATGTGAATGGCTTCCGATCGCAGGCAAAGAGAACTAAAATTATGGAATACATTACAAAATTAAAGGCAGATCTCTTCTTTATGCAAGAATCACATCTTGCCAAAACCGAAGAGAAATATCTTAGTAACTCCAATTTTAACTTGATGTATTCAGCCAGCTATAACAGCAGACAAAGAGGAGTAGCTATACAAGTACATAAAAGAATCTTATTCACATTAAATAATGCAATTGCAGACCCTGAGGGTAGATTCATAATAGTACAAGCTACCATAAGTAATAAACTGTTCACATTAGTGAACATATATGCCCCAAACAACGAGGATACACAATTCTTCCACAATATCTTTGGTAAATCGAGTGACATGTCAGTGAACTCAATAATTATTATAGGAGGAGACTTTAACACAACACTTGATCCCAGTATAGACAGTTCTAATTTTAAACTCACTAAACAGTCACAAACTGGAAGAAATATATGGATGATTTTGGCTTAAGTAACGTTTGGAGAGCAAAACATTTAACAAAAAGGGAATATACCTTTCAATCCCTAGCTCATGGTTCGTGCTTGATTTTTTTTTCTAGCTAATAACTCCACTATGAACAATATTTCGCCAAAAATACATCCAATAATCATCAGTGATCATGCACCAATCTCTTTAGCCCTTAGAATTGACTACCGCACGACACCCCATGCAACCTGGCGCTGTAATGATTCCTTTTTAGATGACCCAGTATTTGATACATTCGTTAAGAAAGAATGGTAAGACTTTATGGAACTTAACGACTCCCGAAACATTTCACCATCATTGCTTTAGGAAACAGGGAAATGCGTAATTCGAGGCAAGATTATCTCATATTCATCATATAAAAAACAACAACAACAGAAGTTGGAAAACGAGTTAGAAATAAAAATCAAACAACTGACGGAGGAATTCGCCAAGAATCCCACAGACACTACCACAAAAGAACTTTTCAACGCCAAAGAACGGCTCAATGGCATTCTGTCCAAAAAAACTCTTTTTTCTGTTTCAACAACTGCGATATACCAACTATAAGCATAATAACAAATCCAGTAAATATTTAGCAAACCAACTTTAACGCAACAAAGAAAAAACATTAATTACAACAATACAAGACTCAACCGGCATAATAACACAATCACCAGAAAAAATTAACGAAACTTTTTATTGCTACTACAAAAACGTACACTCGGTGTTAAATGATCATAACGAAGAAGACATAGACTGATCCGTTAGTAATCTTGACTTCCCCCAAATAACTTTAGAAAGCCAACAATTGCTAGATACCCCACTTACCCTCGCTGAATTATGGAAGCCACAACCAAATACTTACAGAGGGTGAGGCAGGTCCTCAAGAGTTAGCTGAATGGCAAGAATAAGATCTAGGCCATTAACAGCTATGCCCTACCAGTAATCAGATACCCTGCCGGCATCATATCCTGGCCACTGGAAGAGATGCAATGCAGGCTACCGACATCAAGCCAAGAAAGCTCCTTACAATGCACGGAGGGTTTCACCCTAAGTCCAGCATCCTGAGGCTCTACACAAAGCGGAAAGAGGGAGGCCGAGGACTAGTGAGCATCAGAGCCACTATCCAGGAGGAAATTATATCCATCCAAGAGTACATCATGAAGATGGCCCCCAGTGATGACCTGCTCGGTGAATGCCTCAGGCAACAGAAGCCTAGTAAGGAGGAGGACCCTGAGGAGATATCATGGAAGGACAAGCCCTTGCATGGTATGTACCACCGAAAAATTGAGGGGGTAGCTGACATGGGAAAAACATACCAGTCGCTGAAAAAGGCCGGACTGAAAGACAGCACGGAGGCGCTGATAATGGCAACACAAGAACAGGCCCTAAACACAAGATCAATAGAGGCAGGGGCCTATCACACCAAACAGGACCCCAGGTGCAGGCTAAGCAAAGAGGCCCCTGAGACAGTCCAGCATGTCACAGCAGGGTGTAAGATGCTGGCAGGCAAGACATACATGGAACAACATAACCAGGTAGCAGGCATAGTGTACAGGAACATCTGTGCCGAGTACGGACTGGAGACCTTGGAGTCAAGTTCCTCATAAATCCACGCCGAGTGTCATCTATTACGGAATCAATTTCAACTTTAATTTTTGACAATATTAAAGCCAAAATCATTATTCAATAAACATATAAGCAGTCATTCAAGAAAAGTTTAGCAAGTGAATATTTATGGTAACAAAAAATAAATAAAACAAATTATAATGAATAAATTGTAGCGTCTACAAAGACAACGCCAACTTGGCGAGGATAATGCACATTCACCAGGAAAATAGTACAATTTTTCAATTACTTGTAGCCACTTGCACGTCACAAACTGTACGTAATCAAAAGTTGCCCGAGAGTTTAAGATGACGCTCGCCACGCTACAGTAAATGCTAATTCTGACAAGAATGTGAATGCTATGCTAATGCTCCGAGCCACCTAGCCGATCCTCATTGCGTTTGCAATGGCATTACCCCCCCTTGTCCCCTCCCGCACACAGTAATTTGCCTGTCACAAAACACTCTGTCTGAAGATTCTATAGACAAGTTTCCTTTCCTTGGGCAGCGCCATCTTGATATTTTCTGCTACGGACATCCGGTTTAGCCAGAAGACCATGAATTGCGGTTGAAGTAGACAAAGTTTTAAACTGCCAAATCAAACCAGAGGAACCCACGGAATCTTCAAAAAATAGATTCAGCACGACGTAGATGAGACTGTGCTTTTCTGTGCTGTGCGTGTTTGTGTATTGCTTGTTTGTTCTTATCACTTCGGTGATCGTTCCTGGACAAAATTCTACCAATCTGTGCAGCCTGTGTAAACATTGGGTCTAGATTGATACGCCGGCCAAGTGAGTGACAAAAATCAGGCGAAATTACAAACAATATTACAGTTGTCGAATGCAGAAGGGCAGACACGGAATACTGTATGTTCTCACAAAGAAGTAATTGAAAGTAATTTTCATCTGGTTAGATTATAGTTATGAGCTCATCACACATGCACATATAAACACAAATAGTATGTCGTTCTTTTTCATTGCAGATATTGAGCGCAATAGAGCTTTTGGACAACATGATTCCATTTCTTGTTTTATTTAAAACAATTGCTGCAAAAAAATATTGGAAAAATATTAAAGAAGATTGAGCATTCCATCATCAAGGTAGTATGTGTTTTAATATGTGTCCATCCACAAACACCAACGGGGTGTGAGGCACATCAAGTTGTCTTCCTTTACCTTACAGCTTTTTCCACCTGTTAACAAATGAACAAAAAATGTGTAACACTTGAATTTATGCATTTAGGGTAAAAAGCCTGTGTATGACTTGTCGCAGATAAGTGTTTGTTTTCCATTTCTTTATTGTTATTATTACAGAAGAATAATGGGCAGATATATGTAACATACAATAGATTACGACTGGGTCAAACAGCTGGCGGGAATTTTGTTGGAAGAACACAGTGACGTTTTTTGTTACACCGGTCTAGAAAAACTATCAAGGGATGGGAGATGCATGTTGTAGATGCAGCAGTAGTAGAGCCAAGCATTTCCATATATTTTGGGAATGTGTGGTCATCAGTGTTGTCAGTACTATAATCTGATTACTTTCTTTCAGTAACGAGTAATCTAACGCGTTCATTTTTCCAGGCCAGTAATCTGATTAAAGTTAGTTTCCTCGCTGCCTGTGCATTACTATTTTTTTGTTGCCTCATAATGTATGTAGAATGAAGAATATTGTAGTAATGTACGCAGAGCATTTGAAAAGAAAATACTGCGCTTGAGTTTGGGAGTGACATCACATCTCACGTTTTCTCATCGGGGGGAAAAAACGGGTCACGTGTAATACCATGCTGCCTGTGCGCGCGCCGTCTGCCACGGCGGTCAACAACATGGCCTGCTAGCTATCAGGATGCTAACCGTAAAGGAGCCGGAGAGATACAACAAACGGCTGCATTTGCTCACTGGAGATACAGCCATTACTTCACATATCCGTCCAGTAAAGATGACAAAAATATCTCCGTGCGTTGCAAACTCTGCGCTGGCTCAGAAAGACTGTCGACCGCTATATACTCGACATCCAATTCAACAAGGAAGCACTTGGAATTACAGCTCAACGCATTGCGAAAAAAAAAAAAGCCGACAGGTAAAGAGACAGCCAGCTCTTCTACAGTTTGTAACCAGCCTTTATAATATGTGTAATTATGTACATTTTATAGTTAGAGTTTGTAATCATAGGCAGAGTTTTACATTTGTGGGACTGGGGGGAGAAGCATGTTGAAGACTGAAACGAAAGTCAAAAGTTTGGACACACATTTTGCGTTTTATATATTTTCACTACTATTCTATATTCTCACTGAAGACATCAAAACTATGAACGAACATGTGGAATGGCAAAAAAAAAAGTGAAATAACTGAAAACAGGTTTTGTTTTCTACATTCTTCAAAGTATCCACCTTTGAGGTGTCCCAAACTTTTGGCCAATATTGTATATATATATATATATATATATATATACACACATCCTGACACTGTTCAAGTTCAATCAACTGTTCAAGTTGTTGTTGGCGGCGTTTGAAAGCTTAGGTTTAAAGAAATTCTAAATATCCATCTTGCCTCCTCTGGTATAGTTTTGGCTAAGCAAAGCAAAGGATAGTCTCCAAGGTGCAAGTCACGTGATCTGTTCGAAAAATGATTTGGACCCATTATGAAAACTTTACGTTGTAGGATTTTTGTTCATTTCATTAATTTTTGTTGTTTGTTTTATTGATTTACAACTTTTACAAACATTTTAACGGCTAGGTCTTTATTTCAAAGGGGAAGTTCAGAATTTTTTACATTAGGCTTTATCTTGGAGTCAGCGGGGGTTTAATTAGTCGTTGGAGTTGATTTCAACAAATTTTGTGCAGTTTGTCAGTTAGTTGTTAGTTTTAGGGCTCCGGAATGGCTAAGCAAGGGCGAGTCAATGGTAGTCGACTAATTAAACCCCCGCTAACTCAAAGATTAAGCCTTTTGTGAAAAAATTAAACGCGATGACATTTTTCTTTTATTTTTATGTTGAGGCAGCAAAAGGAAAAAAAATGGTAAAAAGTAACTAAGTTACTTTTAAAGTAACTTAGTTACTTTGATAATGAAGTAATCAGTAAAGTAACTAGATTACTTTTTTGAGGTGTAATCAGTAATCAGTAATTAAATTACTTTTTTAAGTAATCCGTGACAACACTGGTGGTTATACAAAATGCTGGTTGGACATTCATTACCATTTACAAAAGGTTTATAATTTTGACATCCCCATGTCCTTTGGTTTCACAGATGTCATGGCTGGGCCAGGAAAATGAAATACCAGTGTTTGGAGATGGCACTAACATTGTCCCCACGATTCACGTTAGTGACCTTGCAAGGTTAGACACAAGAACAATACACTGCACTACACTAAATATGCTTTTTTTTTTTTTTTTTAAATCCCTATTGGTAGAAAGAGTTTTATGAAAACTCTTTTTTAAAAAAAATACAAATAAAAAAGGACATGAAGTTTTGACAAGCGGTTAAACCTAGGCCAGTTTTTTCTAAACCAGGGATTGCCTACCACTGGGCCGGGGACCAGTACCAGTCCATGGCGCATTTGCAACGGGCCACGGGGAATTTGTTAATCACCGCAATCTTGCCCGTGCCTCTTGACTAATCTGAGTAGAGTTGTGTATTTGCCCTCTAGTGGTTGGCCGCCATTGCTGGGGTTTTTACACACCTATCGAATAATCCGAGTAGAGATTTGTGTAAATTGCCCTCTAGTAATTGGCCGCCATTATTCAGGTGTTTGACTGACGCTGGGCTGCTACAAGAGTTCAATGTAATCAGTCAGGTTAGCTGCTGATGCCTGTGTGCTTGGGGCTGCAACGTCTTTGGAAAGCTTTTTTTTTTTCCGGGGAAAACGCCACCTGCTGAGCCAGAAGAGGAGCCTACAACCAAGTCCATTCTGCATAATATGTGGCTAAAAGCTAGCAAGTGAGGCAAAAAAAGCAAATGCACTAAGAACAGCATAACAATCAAGAACAGGTACCCACTCCCTCTTATTGACGCTACCTTTGCTCTCCTTCATGGAGTCACCATCTTCACAAAGCTCGATCTGCGCCATACCAACCATCTGGTCTGCATTTGCGAGGGCGACAAATGGAAGAGGGATTTCAACACTCATTGGGGCCACTATGTGTATGTGATGATGCCCTTTGGTTTTGACTAATGCACCTGTCACCTTCCAGTGACTTGTCAACGATGTCCTGCGGTATATGATAGGCACATTTGTGTTCGTATTCCTGGACGAAATTCTTGTTTTTTCTGATTTCCTTATAGCACATATACGTCACGTTCGACAGATGCTTCAAAGACTGCTTGAGAACCAGCTCAATGTCAAACCCAAGAAGTGCAAATTCCATGTCGCTCATAGCTAGGGATGGGAATCGAAATCCAATTCCAATTCCGAACCAGTTCCGAGTGTTTCGAGGCCACAGCATCACAATGAAAAAGCCTTAACCATCCCTTTAACAATCCCTAAAGACGCATATTGCGTCGTGACGTGTCATGTTGTCCAGATGCATCAAACTAGCATGGCGCCAAGAACCACTCGCTCCAAAGTTTGGCCACACTTCACCAGGAAAAAGAGAGCATGCTGTGACGTCGTTACTCTCGCGAGACTCCGTAGACGCATGACGCAATCAACTGGCTAGGCTAGCAAGTAACTTTGCTCAAGAAGACTTAAACTAATTTTTCCCTAAAAATTTTCACGATCGTGATTTACCTTTTTTCTCCGACTCCGCCACACATCAAGGAAACGCCATGGCAACATCCAGTCAACGCAGTGATCTCCCGGCGAAGCGTAAAAAGGCAGATTCTATTGATTCGGCTACATCGACCGACGATCTGTTGTTAGCAAGCCCACCCGAATACACAAAGTCACTTAGCGAGGGAATTGGATCAATCGATAAGAAAATATCGATAGCATTAGAAATCCTTCAAGCCGAGATTAAAGAGTTAAAAGAAAGCCTCGTGTCTACTCAGCAGGAGGTAGTATATCTCAAGTCGCAAAACGATATCCTTAAAGGCGCCTTCGAGTCGACGACAGGTCTATTACAATCCCTGAAAAAAGAGAACAAGATAATGAAAGAATCTATTTTGGACCTTCAATCAAGGAGCATGAGGGACAATTTAATTTTCTCTGGCATCGAAGAAAATACAGTAGACAAACCAGAAGCCCTCGTTAAGTCATTTATGGCAACATCTCTCAAGCTGCCCAAGGAAATGGTGGATTCGATCAAGTTTGCGAGGGTACACCGTCTTGGGAAGCCAAGAGGAAGCGGTCCGCGTCCAATAATCGCCAAGTTCGAGCTCTACCAGCAGAAAGTACTGGTGAAATCCAAAGGAAGAGAATTACAAGGAACAAGATTCGGTATGAATGATCATTTCCCGCGCGAGATCAACGAAAGACGGAAAATCCTCTATCCAATTCTGAAGCGGTCCAGAGCAGAGGGCAAACGTGCAATTATCACACTTGACAAACTTTTCATTGATGGTCAACTATACCGAGACCAAGTGCTCACCCCATGGCTATTCTGACCGATAAGTAATGCCTAAATATTTCTATTATGCATACAATGCTGAATGTAACTGTCTTGATTTAAGCAAGACATATGTATAGATTAGGGATGCTTAATACTTAGTTTGCTATTCCTAAACACTTCCAGTATGCATATAATGCTGAATTAAATTGTTTTGGGTTGATTAAGGCACATATGGAGATTAGGGCTGCATGATAACTATTTGTCTGTACCTTCGAAACACTTCCAGTTCGTATATAATGCTGAATTAAGTGTTTTTTTTGTTTGAGCAAGGCACATGTGTAGATTAGGATTGCATTATAATCACTTTGTCTGTACTTCCTAAGCACTTCCAATATGTACACAATGCTGTATTAAGTCGATTTTATTTCAACAATGCACACGTACCGATCAGGGTTGCATGATAATCACTTAGTCTTTAAGAGTCACGCATGTCTCACACTACACATTTCTGTACTGGCGCTCATATCTTTTCTTTTTCTGGGTTATTTGTCTCACCTTTTCCACACCGCTGTTTTCAAACACACACTAAGTACACACTTTAAAATTGTAATGTTTAGTGATGATGCTACCCATGTATTTAATCCTTCTAACAACGTCTTAATGTCGTGTGAATTATGCCAAGCGGTTTACAAAAAATTGCATTCATTTCTATTAGAATTTGATTTATTACATACTCGTATGGCTTCCAATGAATGTGAATGGTTGATGACACTCAGGACCAAATATTATAACACACATCCTGAGATCATTACTTTCCTTAAGATACTTAGAAATATCCGCATATGACATATATAAATTTTGTTTCATTTAAGGCTTCCGATCGCAGGCAAAGAGAACTAAAATTATGGAACACATCACCAAATTAAAGGCAGACCTCTTCTTCATGCAAGAATCACATCTAGCCAAATCCGAAGAGAAATATCTTAAACACTCAAATTTTAACTTGATGTATTCAGCCAGCTATAACAGCAGACAAAGAGGAGTATCAATATTAATAAATAAAAGAATCTCATACACATTAAATAGTGCAATTGCAGACCCGGAAGGTAGATTCATAATAGTACAAGCTACCATAAGTAATAAACTGTTCACATTAGTGTACATATATGCCCCAAACAACGAGGATACACAGTTCTTCCACAATATCTTTGGTAAACTGAGTGACATGTCAGTGAACTCAACAATTATTATAGGAGGGGACTTTAACACTACACTTGATCCAAGTATAGATAGCTCCAATTATAAACTCACTAAACAGTCACAAACTGCAAGAACCATTAGGAAATATATGGACGATTTTGGCTTAAGTGACGTCTGGAGAGCAAAACATTTAACAAAAAGGGAATATACCTTTCAATCCCTAGCCCATGGTTCGTGCTCAAGAATCGATTTTTTTCTAGCGAATAATTCCGCTATTAATAATATTTCGCCAAGAATACATCCAATAATCATCAGTGATCATGCACCAATTTCTTTAGCCCTTAAAACTGACTCCCGCACGATACCCCACGCAACCTGGCGCTGTAATGATTCCTTATTAGATGACCCAGCATTTGATACATTCGTTAAGAAAGAATGGAAAGACTTTATGGAACTTAACGATTCCCCAAACATCTCACCGTCATTGCTTTGGAAAACAGGAAAATGCGTAATTCGAGGCAAGATTATCTCATATTCATCATATAAAAAAAAACAAGAACAGAAGCTGGAAAACGAATTAGAAATGAAAATCAAACAACTGACGGAGGAATTCGCCAATAATCCCACAGACAATACCACAAAAGAACTTTTCAGCGCCAAAGAACGGCTCAATAGTATTCTGTCTAGAAAAACTCAGTTTCTGTTACAACAACTACGATATACCAATTTTGAGCATAATAACAAATCCGGGAAATATTTAGCAAACCAACTTGAACGTAACAAAGAAAAAACATTAATTACAACAATACAAGATTCAGCCGGCATAATAACACAATCACCAGAAAAAATTAACGAAACTTTCTATAGCTACTACAAAAACTTATACTCGGGGACAAACGATCATAATGAAGACATTGACCTATTCGTTAATAATCTTGACATCCCCCAAATAACTGAAGAAAGCCAACAATTGCTAGATACCCCACTTACCCTCGCTGAATTATGGAATGCCGTAAAGGACATGCCAAAAGGTCGCGCACCGGGGCCCGATGGGTTCTCGACATCATATTTTAAACACTTTTGGAATATGCTGGCACCACTTTTCTATAGAATGGTTCAAGAAATCAGTGCCAAGGGTCAAATTAGAGACAATATGAACACTGCAGTAATCAAACTACTGCCAAAAGAAGGGAAAGACCTAACCCAACCAGCAAACTATAGACCAATATCCTTAATGAATACAGATATTAAAATTATTGCAAAGGCTTTAGCTACTAGATTAGAACAAACTCTTCCCACTATAATTCATAAAGACCAGACCGGCTTTATTAAAGGACGTAACTCTACAAACAATATAAGACACTTGTTAAATCTTATTAATATTGCACAGAATTATAAACAGAAAGCAATTATCCTCTCTTTGGACGCAGAAAAAGCATTTGACAAAGTCAACTGGTTTTTTCTCTTCAAAGTTTTGGAAAAATTTGGCTTCGGTGAGCCATTTATCCGCTGGATAAAAATATTCTACAACGCCCCAAAAGCCACTGTAAACACAAACGGGGTCATTTCACAAAGTTTCTGTCTTCAAAGGGGAACTCGACAAGGCTGTCCACTCTCACCCCTATTATTCGCTCTATTTATTGAACCATTAGCAATTGCAATAAGACAAAACGCTAATATCAAAGGGATCTGCTCGCGCACATCGGAACACAAAATTAACTTATACGCAGACGATATACTTTTATATCTAGAAAAACCAGAATCCTCCCTACATGAGACTTTTGAACTAATAAAGACATTTTCACAAATATCAGATTATGCTATAAATTGGTCAAAATCAATTATAATGCCCTTATCAACAAACTCATGGAATCCTGCAAATCAAAATCACAATATTCCAATAGGGAATATAAAGTATCTTGGAATCAACATTTCACCAAAACTTACAGAATTAACTAAACTAAACCATACACCCTTCCTAGCAAAAATATGTGAAGATTTGACACACTGGAATAATCTACCCATCTCACTTTTGGGCCGGATAGCAACAGTCAAAATGAAAGTATTACCACAAATAAACTATTTGTTCTCAATGATCCCCTTTAAACCCACTCAAAAATGGTTTCAAGACCTAGACTCAGCCGTCACAAAATTCTACTTTAAAAACAAGAAAAACAGAATTAGCCTTGCCAAATTGCAAAGAAATAAACCAGAGGGGGGTCTAGAGGCCCCTAATTTCCAACACTATTATATAGCAAATCAAATACAATATCTTATTAGGTGGTTATACCTTAACACTGAACAACAGTCATGGCTAGAATTAGAGCAAACAGACTGCAACCAAATACAATTGGCAAACCTCCCCTTTATTAGTTCTAGTATTAAGCACCATAGCTGCTTCAAAAACCCAATGATAGCATGTACCTTGAAAGCCTGGTGGAGAGGTATGGAAATTACGCAATCACAACAAGCCCCGTGTAAATTCTCACCAATCTGGCACAACCCAGACTTTGGAGTTAATAAAATTCCTATTTATTTCAGCACATGGGATGATACGGGAATAAACCAGTTACAGCATTTGTTTAAAGATAATACATTCATGTCATATGAAAAAATATTACAAGATTTCCAGATCAAAGGGGTCAATTTCCTTCAATACAATAAAATCAGGGCAGCCATCAGAAGCAAATTTCCATCACTAACGGGTACGTTAGACCCACCACCTTTCGTAAATAAAATAATAAATATACATCCTCAACAAAAAAAAATACTTTCAAAAGTATATAAAGCCCTCTCATGTAACAACTCTACTTGCCTACCAATCGAAAAATGGAATAACGAACTTTCGGTAACATTAGATAATAACTATTGGTCCAACATCTGTAAAAATGCATTTATAATGACAAAGAATAAGAACCTTCAGCTTATACAGTTCAAAATACTGCACAGATGGCATATTACGCAATCTAAAATGCACAAAATGGGGTTCTCCCAATCCGATAAATGTACAAGCTGCAACGAAGATACTTCAGATACATACTTTCATGCTCTTTGGCAATGTAAACCAATACAAGATTTCTGGGCACAGGTAACGAAGAAACTCTCTTTCCTATTGAACTGCAGGATTCCATTGTCTCCAACTCTTTGTCTGCTTGGCGATCTGAATACAGTGAATATCTCTATCCATCAAACCCGTCCACTACTAGCAAGTCTAACGATAGCCAAAAAAACAATATTGTTGAATTGGAAAAACAAACAAAACATTAGCATTAACCAATGGCTAAATCTAATCATTGAATATATAACATTAGAGAAAATATCTGCCAAACAGACAAATAAAATGGACAAATACGAACAACAGTGGGAAACGGTCGCAAGAATGATGAACATAGAATAAGGATTCTCTCTCACCTGCGAAGGAATGCCACAAAAATAATAGAAATGTATACATAAATGGATGTATGCGGGGTGTCCAGGGAAGTTGTATGCATCCTTCTGCAATTGGAAACTGGACATGTTTAAATCCGAACTGTTTTATACACTCCCAACAGCATGTAATAAATAATTTTTCTTCCTTCACAGTTTAGTCGGTCAATGGGCTTATTTTACAAGGATACTCATAGACAATTTGGTTTCCAGCTACTGGGGATCATATGCAACTTTTTTTTGGAACACCCTATATATTACTTATCAGACTTGGAACAATTAAGGAACTATGCGTAAATAATACACTTCACTGGTCCTTGGCATACATCTAATGGTGTTTGATAAACCTCTTCTTTTATCAGCTTTACAGGTGGAGTTTGTTGGCGTCCTGCCCTGGGCCGTCCCGCCGCCGCCGGTCTTGGCCCCCGGGATTTTCGGCCGGGCTTGTCTGGTTGCGTCTGGCTGTGCGGGGGGTCCCGTCGGGCGCGCGCTGGTGTCGTGGGCGGGTGCGGGGGCCGCGCGGGTGCCGGTCCGGGGCCGCGGCCCTTCCCCGGCCGGCCGGGGTGGGGTGGAGTTGGGGTGGGGGCCGGGGGGTGTATGCGGCAGCCATGGTTCCCTCCCAGGTCCGCCCGGCCAGAGCCGCGTCTCCCTGTACCGGGTGCTGGGGAGGTGCCCTCTGGTGCCATACCGCGCGCCCCTCTTGGCCCGGGGGTGGGTTGTGGGGGGTGCGCTTCCCTCCCCTTGGTCTGTTTCCGGCCCTGTCCGCCTCTCTAGGCCGCGGCGGCCGCGGCTGCCCCCCGGCCGGTGGGGTCGTTGGCGGGGCCTCTTGGGGCCCGCGGGGCCTAGGGTGAGGCTCGCTGTCCCTTGCCGGTGGGGTGAACGCCCCCTGGTCGCCGGCGCTTGGTGTGGCGCCTGGTCGGGGTGCGGGGTGGGTGCTCGGTGGGTGGGAGGGGGGTGGGCGGTCGCGGAGGCGCCGTGGGTGGTCTGGGGCGGGGATTGATCGGGGCCCTGACGCTTCTTCCGCCCTGGGGCCGGTGGTTCTGGTGGACGGGGCCACGCCCGCGGGAGCCTGCCTCTTAACTCACGCACTTCTCACTTCGGCACTGTAAATATTTTTCACCCTGGCACTTACATGCTCATACATTTCTCCGGGGAGAGTTGGGACGGGGCTTTACAGTCCCAGCCCGACTCCCCCCTGTTTTTAATGCACCACACACCAAGGCTGTGGGATGGTTGGGACCTGTTGGGGGGGGGGGGGGGCCTCACGGCTGCCTCCTCACCACAGGCCCCGCCATCCCTGCACCTTTTTTAAATGCACCACACACATCATACTCCACAGGAGAGCTCCGGCAAAGGGCGGTGGGACGGGCGGCTGGACAGAAACTCCATGCTGCGGTCCCACTGCCCCAAGCCAAGCTCTCCTATTTTAATGCATACATTGCACTACCCTCCCCTCACACCCCCATCACGGTGCTGGGTGATGGCTGCCAGTCGGGAACCTGGCAGCCACAGTAATAGGGTGGTAGGTGGGTCCCACACTTTTTCTATATGGCGTGGCTCCCGGGGTGTGGCCTCCCCTCTGCCTCGGCTGCCGGCCGCGGGAGTGGGTTGGGGGGTCGGGTCTCCGATCTTGCATCGCCCCGTGGCAGTTCCTGGGCGTTCTCCTGCCTCCGCCTTCCCCTCTCTTCTCTGGCTGGGCATCCGCCCTGCGCTCCGTTGCGGGTCGCTGGCTGGGCGCCGGTGTATCAGCGGGGTGTCGCCTGCACCGGCGGGGGACCCTGCCTTGCCTGGGGCTTGGTGGGCCGCTGGGGGTCCCGTGGCGTGCCGTGCCGGTTGGGGGGCTGTGGCTGTGGCTCGTGGCCCGGGTGGGCGGGCGGGGGTGGGTGTAGGCGTGGGGTTGGTGATGCGTCCCCTCCTGCCATCCCTGAAGGCCGGTTGATGGGCGCGCGGGTGGCCCGGGGGACCACCCTGGGTCCCGGGGGGGGGACGGTGGCTCCTTTGCTGGGCGGCGGGAGGAGGGATGGGCTGCGCATGGCCCCACCACCCCCCCGCCCGCCCTCCCTCCCCGGGCTGGCTGGGTGGGGGCCGTGGCCCTGGGTTGGCGCCCGCGCGGTCTCTCCGCCCGTCTGCGAGGCTGTCGCGCGCCCGGTGGGGCTTGCGTGCTGCTGGATGCGGTAGGGCATGCTCGGGTTGGGGGTTCCGGTGCCGGGATTGGCGATGCGGCGGCGTAGGGTTGGTCGCCAACGGGCTTACACTCATAAGAGATTCACACGATTACTGGGTTCTAGATCACGGAACTGATTTGTGTACACTCTACCCCTTTCAATCACTTAGCTTATAGTCTTATAGACACCCCCACCCCCATTCTCCTCTTTCACTGGCCAATTGGCCCCCACATGGTGTAAACCGGAAATACATCTCGCTGACGATAGCACCAGCATATTAGTAACTAGTTTAGATGTTCAATGTATTTCTTGTTGTTGTTTGTGTATGTGTTTCTTTTCTTTCTTCTCTTGTATTTCTTTTCTTCTGTCCCCCCATAATCCCTTCCTGTTCGCTGCTTTGTCATAATAAAAAGGTATTTTGAATGATCACAATGGGAGTATGTCAGACTCTCCATGTGAAACATTAAAACTGTTCAGAATCCGGGCACTTAGACTTCCATCCTCTGTGTCAAACAGCTGAACAGGACAGGTTTTAAAAAAAAAAAAAAAAAAAAAAGTTTGGCCACACTTCACCAGGAAAAAGGAAAGGTTACGATAGTTTAGCACGAGCATTGCTGCCGTAAACATAACAATGACAGCACGTAGGTTGGAACGCTCGAAAGTGTGTCTTCACTTCAGGAGGAAAAATTACAACAAAGCGACTTGCAGTCATTGCAAGATGGAGATAACTGCATCGGGAGGTAATAGACTGCACTGTCCTCACCGAGACGCTCAGGCTCAGTCCTGGCTATACAGCTAGCTAAACTCCCAAAGGACGATGCAGAGGACGTTGGTATAATTTGCTGACTTTATTCAACCATCACTTGAAACTAAAAATAGAAATGAAACAAATCAATTTCGTCCCCAATAAAAAAACAGGTTTGCCTCAACGTAAATCAGCAATGATTAGCTGCTAACACAGTAATAACAAACAGTTAGCATGCGTTCACTAGCATTAGCACATCGTTTAAACCACTACACAACTGGATTTAAGTGTCCGATCGCGAGTGAAACACACAACAACAACACAGAAGATGATACATACAGGCGTTGCCTCTGTAGGTATTTTACAAACATTAAAAAGAACGTAGGCTCGTGGCAGTGTTTCCCTTTTTCACTAACTCGCTCACTTGCTTGGATGCGGCATTTCTTCTTCGCCGTGTAAGTGCGCTCTTCTTCACGTGAGCGCGTTCTTATTCGCGTGAGGAAGCGCAAGGGCGCCACCACTTGAGTGTGAAAGCACCATAAAAATTAAAAGGCATGCATTTCAGTATACTGGTAAATAAAAACAGGGGTCCCCAAACTACGGCCCGCGACTCCATATTTGGTCCGGCCCCCTGAACAATTCCAGAGAGCATTTTGAATTTTTTTAATTTTTTCTCCCTCAGTAGTGTTATTTATTTGCTGGCCTTTTTCAGTGAATAACTCAGAGAGGGTTATTTGGTTATTATCTATTTAATTAATAGTGCTATTATTATTTATTATTATTATATTATATTATTATTTTTATTTTATTTTATTTTATTTACTTTTGTTCCGTGAAGAATCCACAGAGGGATATTTGATTGTGGCTTTCTGAAAAACAATATTTTTTTTACATTTATGCACTCCTGCAATCATCACACTTTTTCTGTTACAAAGTGACCCCGGCCTCTCATCAGAGAAGGGAAAAGTTATGTGGCCCTCACAGGAAAAAGTTTGGGGACCGCTGCTTTAACACATATTGCCAAAGGTAGAACAACGACCTATATGCCAATATATACCAATATTTTTTATTTCTATTAGAAAAATGTATCAGTAAAATGTTACACATTCTTGTGCATTTGCCACTTATTGCCACAGTTAATATTGAGGCTTTGGGCCTCTTTTGACCTCGTTGTGAGTTTGTAAGGTTGTGACTTCTGATTAAACAAACTCGATGCCAATCAAAATGTTTGTTCTTCTTTTTCCCGAAATTAGAATCGATGAGAGAATTGATAAAGAATCGAATCGTTAAGCAATATCGATAATGGAATCGGAATCGTAAAAATCGTATCAATTCCCATCCCTACTCATAACACATTCCTTGGCTTTGTTGTCACTAAGGGAGTGTTGAAAATGGACCCTGCCAAGGCGACTGTTGTCATTGATTGGGCCAGGCACCTCTTGGCCCAGGCACCTCTTGGGATTCACAAGCTTCTCCCAGCGGTTGATCAGAACTACAGCTGGGTTGCTTCTCCCCTCACAGGCCTCAGCTCCCCGTCTGCACCATACAAGTGGACGAGCGCAGCTAAATTGGCATTCAGCGATCCCAGAAGCGATTCAGTTCCGCACCTGTCCTTTGTCACCCTGACCTAACACGCCAGTTTATTGTCGATCTTTGGATCTAGGAGTGGGAGCCGTGCTCTCCCAGCACTCGGAGGGTGGCAAGGTACACCCATGCGCCTTCTTTTCCCGCAGGATCTCAGTGGCAGAGCGTGATTACAGGATTGGTGACAAGGAGCGCTCGGCGGTGAAGCTTGCATTGAAGGGACGGCACCACCTCCTGGAAGGGGCGGGGCACCCATTTGTCATCTGGACTGACCATCGGAACCTTGAGTACATTCGGTCGGCCAAGAGGTTGAACTCAAGGCAGGCAAGGGGGGGCTCTCTTCTTCGACCACTTCTCCTTTACTCTGTCTTACCACCCAGAATCGCAGAACACCAAGCCAGACGCTCTGTCCCGCCAGGTTGCACCCAACAGTGACAGACCAGACCCCAAACCCATACTATCCCTAACCTGTTTTGTGGCCAGTCTCAACTGGGTGATTGAGTCGGTGGTCAAGCGGGCCCAAGCGAATTCAAGCAGACCCAGGAGGCCCCAGGAACCCTTTGTTCGTGCCTCAATATGTCCGAGCCCAGGTGCCGGAGTGGGGGCATTCCACAGCCCTGACATGCCACCCTGGCGTGCGTAGAAGACTGACCTTTATTAGACGGCGATTTTGGTGGCCCTCCATTGAAGGAGACGCAAGAGCCTTTATGACTGCTTGTACAGTTTGCGCCCGGAATAAAACCTCCACCAAGCCCAGTCTTCTTCAGCCACTTTCAGGTCCTGGACGCCCATGGTTGCACATTGCCCTGGACTTTTTCACTGGTCTCCCACCTTCCAAGGGTAACACATTCGTCCTCACAGCCATAGACTGTTTCTCAAAAACTGCTCGCTTCTTTGCGCTACCCATCTGCTAAGGAGAGAGCTCATCTGCTGGTCCACTATGTGTTTTGTCTTCATGGAATCCCAGTTGATATTGTGTCTGACCGAGATCCCCAGCCCTGCATTGTAATCCACCACGCATCCCTCTTCCTAGTGGTCTCATGTTGCCTGTGTCGAATATGCGCACAACACCCAGCGCTTCCTCAGGTTTGTCAATGCTTGTTGGGTTACCAACCTCCCCCGTTTCCGTCACAGGAGACAGAATGTGCTGTTCTGTTGGTGAAAGCCCACATGCGTAAGTGTGCTAGGGTCTGGAAGACAGCTCGCACTGCCCTGCTCTGCATGGCCTCAAGCTCCAAGGCGCAAGCTGATCGCCGCCACACCCCTGCGTCCACTTACATCATCGGACAGCGGGTCTGGCTCACCACCCATATCATCGCTTTCAAGTTTGAGTCCAAAAAAGTGTCGCCATGGTTTGTGGGTGCCTACAAGATCGTGACAATCGTAAACCCAAGCGCTGTTCGCTTCAAGCTCCCGGTCTCTCTTCGGGTCCACCCAACATTCCATGTGTCCCAAATAAAGGCTGTCTCATCCAGTCCGCTGTCTCCTCCTGTGCCAACACCTCCACATCGTGGACATCCCGCCTTCACTTTCCGGAGGCTGCTGGATGACCGCTGGCGAGGTCGGGGTCTCTAGTACTTGGTGGGACTGGGAGGGTTACGGGCCTGAGGACCACAGCTGAGTCCCCGCCCGCCATGTGTTGTGTCGGTCCCTTATCCAAAACTTTCACCGTTAGCACCCTGGTCATCTGGCTCATGCACCAAGCGGCGCTCGTAGGAGGGATAGTACTGTTAGAGCCCCTGAGCCCTGCTCCTCCTCCTTCTTTTGTGTGTGTGTGTCTTGATTGCAAGATTGGACAGATGAGTGAGCCTGGGACCAGGTGCAGTCGATCATCGTTAACGGCCTACTAAAGCCAGTCCCTGGCCTCACTTCATCGCTAGATCAACTACTTTACTCGACGAGCTTGTGACTCAGCGTTCGCTTTGTTCCAAGTACTGTATAGCCTCTATTCTGCCCACGTTGCTTTTGTTTACAGATCCTACATTGCTCGCCTGCCTTGAGAACTCACCTGGTCATTCACCAACTGCTGCCTGATCTTTTGGACAGAGAATTCTTTCATATTCCGCAATAAACAATTGTTATCACTGCTACCTTGCGTCTCCTCTCTGCATTTGGGTCCCCCACTCACCCAGAAACGTAACAAAAACAAAAAAGTTTTGTTTTTGATTGAAGTGAAGGTTATTTTGATTAAATAATTTGGACCACATTTTGGGTGGGACATTTGTGTATTTATCATTCATTGAAAAATGAGCTGCTTCAAACATGAATAATTTCAAAGGAAAAATAACTTCAATAATATTCAATTACATTTCCTACCCACAATATGGCCCAAACTCAAAATGGATTGCTTCAATCAAAGAAAACATTTTCAATGAAAAATTAAATGTTCAAATGCAAATTTTTAATTATATTTTTTTTTAGTTCAAAAACTTTTTTATCTGTGGTTTGTTGGAATCTGACCTTCCAGCCAAATCACCGGAACCACGCCGCCAACCAGCTGGAGTCACACTGGCGCAACTCTTATGTTTAAAAGCTTAAAGAAGGCTCGCCAAGAACCAGTTGACAATTTATGCAAGTTGATAATCAAACGGCAAGGCAAATAGGTCCCAGACATTGAGGCAAACTGGATCCAGGGTCAACAAACAACGTGCAAACAAGAATGTTGCTGAGAAGCGACAGCTGTTAGCTAAGCATTCAGTTTTTTGAAGGCTACGGCAGGGGAGGCCGGAAGAAGGGTGTGTTTGGGTGTTGTTTAGGGTAATTGTCTGTTTGCAGATTGGTCTGCGTAGTTTGTGCATCACTGTGACCGAGCCAACCAGAGTTGAAGATTTTTGTCAGCCTCAGCGCTTTAAATTCACAGTCATGGAATTATCAGGCGTTCCTTGTGCAAGACATGATGTCACGCCATTATTCTGGACTGTCCATGGTTGGCCCCCAGAAGAGCTGATGGAGGCGTCTTTTCGTCTTCTTCACCTGTCAGGCGAGAGCTGACAAGCAAATCTGCTTCACCAAATTAACTCTGCTACTTTGGACTACTCCTGTCACAAAACATATTGCTGATCCGGTTTGTGACTCCTTCCTGAGTTTGTGCCATTGTTCAAAAAGACACTGGGGCGGATCCGTTTTACGAAGTTGGACCGGAATTTGCTGTACATCTGGCCCATGTCCACTCCACTTATATTTTTCTATCTAAGTCCTTACTGTATGGAAGCCCATTCCCATCACTAACAAAACAAAACCACTCTTAACAAAACAAGAAGTCTATTTCCGCTTGTGGAAAAAAGTTTATTTATATATTTTTCTCTTAATTTATTTGCTGCTGCCTGTTTCCGCTAGTGGAAAAAAAAAGTGCTGGTGCCTGTTTCCGCCAGTGGAATTTTTAATTTTTTTATACACTTCTGGCTACGGACTTCCGGTTTAGACAGAACAACATGAAGTGCGACTGAAGTAAGTCGTGTGTAAACAAAATTAAAATGCAAAATCAAACCAGAGGAAGCCACGGAATCTCCAAATGGATCCAGCATGACGTAGATGAAGCTCTGTGACTTTCTGTGCTACAATAATGCTATGTACAGTTGCCGAATGCAGTGCTGCAACGGATTTTGATGGTACAAGGAAATACTAGAGGGTATTTTTAATCTGGTTGGATTACAGTTAGAGTATTATTATGAGCTCATCATCCATGTCCCATGTAAACACAAGTAATATGTAATTCTTTTTCATTGCAGATATTGATCACAAAAAAACTTTTAGACAACATGATCCAATTTCTTGTTTTATATATAAGAAGTGGTGCATGTGCAAAACAAGTCACAATTATAAAGTTATTAGAAAAACATTAACGAAGGTGGAGCATAACTCGAGCTTTCCATCATCAAAGTCATCCACAACTTTAGGCAGCATGTGTAAAAAGTAGATTGCATGTAGTCTTGATATATGTCCATCAACGTACACTAAGTGTTGTTGCGTGCCTAACAGCGTTTTTTGACCTGTAAACGAACAAAAAACTTGCAACACTTGCATTTATTATTTAGGGTAAAAAGCTCATGTAAACCTGTAGTAGATGAGTGTTTTCCATTTCTTTGTTATATAACTATTTTTAGCAAAGTTAATGATATCTTAGCTGTGACGCAAAACACATAATTTGGTAGTCAAATAGAACATAATTGTACTATCCTACACAAACAGACGTACTGAGTACTTCGAGCCTAAATAGCATGTGTTAGAGCATCATAATTATAATAATAAATTATTTCATCTCCACCACAATTGTATCTTCTTCAGCATTCTCTCCAAGGTCTCGAGGCTCATTTTCATATTGGGAGATTCCTCCAAAACAACTATAATTTGACGGTTAGTGACACACTTCTATGAGGTCTATTGCCCCCTGCCAACCGTAGTGCGACACGGCACCTGTACACAATGGTTGGGTGAATAAAACTATATGATACACATGATTTACTTCATTTTGTCGAGAGAAAGTTTATGGTACCTTCACAAAGTCATGGATAAGGTTACTGTTGAGTGCAACATCTACAGTATTTATCGGCTAGAACCTACAAGTAGCATAGCTTGTACGTAAAGACTCCGACAAGTAAAAAAAATAAAAAATAAAATAGAAAAAATAATAATAAATAAAGATATATATATATATATATATAGTGGCGTTACTATTCACATAATTCACTCAGAGGACCGTGTAGTGAGTGAGTTCCACCCGGACCCTTAAAGGTGCTACACTCAGCTCTGTTAGCCTGGTGCCTCGTGCTTTGGTGTGCAAGTTCTGCTCTATTGAGAAATAAATGTTTTCAAGTTTGGACAACGATACTCCGCCTCTGGTGACCCCGACAGTGGACCTGCAGTCTCCAGGACCACGACGAACATGATGGCTGCGAACGTCGTGCTTAAATTGCCTGAGTTCTGGGAGTCGGCGCCCAAAACCTGGTTTGCACAGGCCGAGGCGCTATTCGGTCTTCATTGTATTGAAGATGACGAAAGAAAGTTCTGGCATGTCTTCACGGCACTGAGCAACAGGGTAGCGTCCCAGGTGACCCGTTTAGTCACCTCCCCTCCGGCCAGGAATAAGTATAACGCGCTGAAGGACTACCTTTTGAGGGTGTATGGACTGTCCCGACTCGAGCGTGCGCGTTGGCTGCTGGAGATCAACGGGCTTGGCGAGCGCACTCCGACACAAGTCATGGATGTCATGCTGAACCTGTTGGGCAACGAGGCGCCTAATTCGCTGTTCTTGATGCTGTTCCTGCGTCAACTACCGGCTCACGTGCACACCGCTCTCGGCAATTCGGACGTCTCCGACCCACGCGCTCTCGCTGAGGAGGCCAAGAGATACTTCACCGCGACGCCGCGGGCAGCTCACGAGCACTTGGCGCCGGTGCAGGCCTCGCCCAATTTCCTGGCCCCGACGTTCGACCAGCGGAAGCCGGCCAACCGGCGTGGGAACCGGCAGGAACGCTACCAACGTGACGGCTGGTGTTTTTATCATGCCCACTTCGTGCCTTGCACTTACGACGCGGGAAACGGCGGAGCCCGCCCCCTGTAGTGGCCGGGGCAGTGGGCGCTCCAAACCAGCTGCTTTTCGTGGTGGATACGCTCTGCGGTCACAAGTTTCTGTGTGACACCGGCGCTCAGAGGAGTGTATTTCCAGTGGTCCCCGGAGAAGCGTCTGTGGATACCACCGGTCCGGCACTGCGTTCGGCAGATGACAAGCCCATACGGACGTTCGGGCTGAAGACTTTGAACTTGCGTTTTGTTACCCAGCGGTTCCTGTGGGAGTTTCTAGTCGCGGATGTAGCCTTTCTCCTGTTAGGGGCAGACTTTCTCTGCGCACACAACTTGTTGGTGGACGTTTTGCATGGACGCTTGGTGGACTCTCAGACTTTCTTTTCCATTCTAGGTGTCAGGAGTAGGGGTGAGCCCGTCTGTTTTTCTAGCTCTCTTGCGGAGGACAATGTGTTTTGCTGACTTCTGAGTGAGTACCCGAGCCTCATGCATCCCACCTTCTCTGCGGTCTTTTCTAAGCATGGTGTTGAGCATCGCATCGCGACAACGGGCGCTCCGGTCCACGCACGCCGCCTAGATCCTGCTAAACTGTCTGCTGCTATGGCTGAATTTGATAACATGGAACGGATTGTTAGCCGCTCTAACAGCCTGTGGTCGTCTCACTTCACATTGTTCCCAAACATGACGGGGGTTGGAGGCCGTGCGGGGACTATCGTCGACTCAATAACATTACCGTGCCCGATCGGTACCCGGTGCCTCACGTGCAGGATTTTTCTGCCCTCCTTGCTGGTTGCGTGGTTTTCTCTAAGGTTGACCTGGTGCGCGGCTATCATTAGCTGCCCGTCCACCCCACAGATGTCCCCAAAACGGCTGTAGTTACACCGTTCGGGCTGTTCAAATTTTTTAGAATGCCTTTTGGTTTGAAAAACGCTGCTCAGTCGTTCCAACGTTTAATGGACTCTTTTTTTTGCGCGATATGCCGTTCGTGTTTGTTTACTTGGACGACATTTTTATTGCAAGCAAAAGCGTTGAGGACCACGTGCGACACCTCCGGGAGTTCTTCACCAGGCTGGTGGCGCACGGTCTCTTTGTTAATCCTGCAAAATGCGTTTTTCGCATTCCATCCATACAATTTCTCGGCCATCTCGTGAACAAGGATGGCGTGGTCCCACTTCCCTCCAAGGTTGAGGCCATCCGTGGTTGGCTCGCGAGCTGAGAGAATTTTTGGGGATGGTGGCTTACTACCACCGCTTCGTGCGTCATGCGGCTCACGTCATGCGCCCGCTATACGAGGCGCTCAAAGGTACATCCCCCAAGCACGTCATGGATTGATCTGGAAAATGGTTAGCTGCATTCGAAGCTACCAAGGCTGTGCTTGGTCAGGCAACGTTGCTGGCGCACCCCCTGCCTAATGCCCCCGTTGGCCTTACCACCGATGCGTCCGATTTTGCGGTGGGAGCAGTTTATGAGCAATGGGTTAACGGTGCCTGGCAACCGCTCGCCTTTTTCAGTCGCCAATTGGTTCCTCGCGAGCACAAGTATAGTGCTTTTGACAGGGCCCTCTGTTAGCGGTGCGCCATTTCCATTTTCTCCTGGAGGGCCGACCCGTAAACCGACCACAAACCCTCATGTTTTTAATGTCTCGCATGACCGAACCATGGTCTGAACATCAGCAGCGCCAGCTTTCTTATATTTCCAAGTGCACCACCGACATCAGACATGTATCGGTGAAAGCCAACTTGGTAGCTGACTGTTTGTTCCGGTCGTTCGCCGGCGCAGTTCAGCTCGGTTTGGATTTCGCTGCCATGGCATTTGACCAGGAGCACGACGAGAGTGTTTGTACGCTCAAGTCTACTGCTTCGGACCTGCACTTACAACGTGTTCCAGTGGGCGACACTGGCGTATCCTTGTGGTGCGACGTCTCTACCGGTATTGCCCGCCCCTTTGTTCTGGCGCGCTGGCGGCGTAAGGTATGCAACGCAGTACACAGCCTCTCTCATCCCGGTCGGAAACCGTCTGCTAAGCTGGTCTCGCAAAAATTTGTGTGGCGGGGCCTTAAGAAAGATGTGCTGGCGTGGGCCGATTCCTGCATCGCTTGTCAATGGGCTAAAGTTCAGTGTCAAACGCCTCTGAAACTTTCGTCGTCACTGAACGGCGTTTCGACCACATCAATGTGGACTTGGTGGGGCCTCTTCCGGTTTCCTATGGGTTCACGCACGTGCTCACCATGGTCGATAGGACCACACGTTGGCCTGAGGCGGTTCCTTTGTCATCCACGTCCACTGCTGATGTGGCTCGTGCATTTATAGGGACGTGGGTCGCACGTTTTGGGACTTCGTCTGATATTTCTTCTGACTGTGGGGTGCAGTTCACGTCCGAGTTGTGGGGTGCGATCGGCGACAGCTTGGGGGTTCAGCTGCACCGCACCACCGCGTATCACCTGCAAGCAAATGGTCTTTGTGAATGTTCTCACCGCTCCATGAAGGCCTCCCTTTGCGCTTGTTTGAGTGATGGGGACTGGGTGGATAGGCTTCTTTGGGTGTTGCTTGGTCTTCGGTGTGCGCCCAAGGAAGACCTGCACGCTTCTTCTGCAGAGTTGATTTATGGCCAGGTTTTGCGTGTTCCCGCTGATTTTCTTCCTGATGTGACTGCCCCGTGGTCTGTCTTAGGTCAAAGGGCACTTGCTAGATTTTGCCCGCAGATTTGCCCCGGTTCCGACCTCACAGCACTGTGTGCCCGAGGTACGTATTCCGTCCTCGTTAAGTTCCGCGAAATTCATCTTTGTCAGACATGGTGCGCATCGCAGTCCGCTGCGCCTCCCGTATGACGGCCCTTTAAGAATTTTTGTTCCTCTGTCCTGGACGCTTGAGGCACCCTTTCCCCCTCTGTTTCTGGCCCTGCCGCTCCTCTCCAGCGTACACGTTAGGGACGGGCGATCGTACCCCCCAAGTTTAGGGATTTTGTGTATAAGTGAATTCTTGGGGGGTTTGTCTGGCGTTACTGTTTATATAATTCACTCAGAGGAACGTGTAGTGAGTGAGTTCCTCCCGGACCCTTAAAGGTGTTCCACTCAGCTCTGTTAGCCTGGTGCCTCGTGCTTTGGTGTGCAAGTTCTGCTCTGTTGAGAAATAAATGTTTTCAAGTTTTGACCACGGTACTCTGCCTCCGACTCCTTCCTGGCACTACAATATATATATCTATTTTCCTCCACTGGCAGAAAAAGGCACCAGCAAGTAAAAAACATCCACTGGCGGAAATAGGCTTCTTGTTTTGCTGGGGGAAAAAAAAGTTTTCATACTTTTTTTTCAGTGGCGGGAATGGGCTTATATATTACATAGTTTGGGCCATTGTTCAAAGAGACACTGGGGGGGATCAGTTTTACGAAGTTGGGCCGGAACTTGCATTAATCATATCTTGAGGTAAAAAGTTGTTGTATTTTGTTGAGTTTGGCTGTGCTTGTGGACAAAAGCAGTAGTGTTTTACCTGAAGGAATGCTCCATTTTTATTTATTTTTGTTATACCTTGACTAATACTTTTTTCAGTTCTATGTAATTTCTTTATTTAGACGGACAATGTTGAGCTCTCTTGAGACAAATGTTTATTTTTTACATTCCTGGATAGTTAGGACATTATTAACAAGTGTGTATTTATTGTGTATGTTGAAGATATGATATACATTGGAAAGCTTAAAATCTCAATTTTCTGGGGGAAGAAAACATTTTGAACAGGGGGGCATTTAAAAAAAATATATTGTTTTTTTAAACAGCAAAACCCAATCTGGAGGTGAGAGCATGCGAGAGCAGAGTTGCAGACGCCATGACTTTAACGAGATATCGCGTATTCACCTTGTTTCGGTCCAAAAACTCCATGTAGCATGTATCACCGAGTGTCAAGACACAGCTGTGAATGGCCACACCTGGATTTTTGGGGGATTTTATGGGTGAAACATGGTAATATTACAAGGGTCGCGATGCAGAAATCGCAGACATCAAGGAGTGGTCGAGATTTCCTTTTTCATATATTTTACCTTTTAAATGTTTTTTTTTTCTTCAATTTTTCTTTGTTTGGATCGTTTATTTATTATCTAACGTATCGGAGAAAATGTGACAGTAACAAAAAAAAAAAACAAAAAAAAAAAACTAAGCGATAGTTGTGAGGTAGATACGGTGACTTTTTTACAGACGCCATTTTTTCATTGTGACAAAATCTGTTTAAAAGTTTAAAATATGTGAGTGAATAATTTTTATAAGTAATTTTTTTTTAAATGAAATATGAGACATCAATTAATGATTCTAGGCTAAAAACGACAAATTTTGAACAATAAATATAATTACTTTGAGTTTTATGGCTGGGTTGAAACAAAAGCGGTTGCGCGACATCTGTAAATTTTCAGGGTAAAATGGACAAATTAAAAATAGTTTGGGGGCTTAATGCGCCATGAATCTGCTATGGCAGCATATAGACATATTGTTCTATCAAACACAACAGTTGTTTTGGCTTAAAACACAGCAGATTATTGTAAAGAGGGGTGCAAAAGCAGAATCTTCTTTTTCAGTCTTGTCTGTGTTTTCCGCCATATGTATGTATGTACATTTAGCCCGCGAATTCGAGAAACCACGATAGTCAAACAGCAAAGTAGTGAGGGATTACTGTAATTGCGAAAATATATTACCATTGTAATACTTTTAGGAAAATCAATCAGTAGAGAGAGAATGAGCTTCCAGGCTTGGAAAAATGCAAACTTTTAACATACGTGTTACTACGTGTCATAACAACAAAATAATTTTAATAAACCGTGCATTTATTTCCATTTCATTTTGTTTAAAAACTACCATATTTTCCGCGCTATAAGCTGCACCTAAAGGCCTTCAATTTTCTCAAAAGCAGACAGTGCGCCTTATGCTGTATTTGGCTCAGTATTGGTTCATCATGGAATGGCATTCCCTTTAGCGCAGCACCATCTAGTGGATGTATAACACAACCCCAACCACTGCTCGCCAGTCTTTCTTTAGTAGTTTTTGATGCTTTTGATGAAGTTAGAACAATTAAATATAGATTTATTTTGCATTAATCATTTAGCCTACCAATTAATTAGGTTGTTATTTGTGAGAGATGTAGCCCTGACCATCGTTCAACCAATCTGTTTGGTCTTATTAATGTCCCGTCCCCGGCAAAAAGTGTACATGCAGGTTATGCTGTTGAGACCAAACCTATGCCCTTGGTATGCAAATGGGTGGCTACTACTCTTTAACGGCCTAATCGCCACTGCCCATTTGTAATCCCAATAGTCAGAGTACTTCTCTCCGTAGTTGCATTAATGCATGTGAGCAAGAAAATGTTCCTCATCCATTTACTTAAGCAATTTTTTGTTTTGCTTTTTTGTAGTGTCATTAAAAAAATAATTGAGCATCAGCCCAAGCCCTATTACTTGGTAGCTGTGGACTATTCCAACAACACCATGGAGGACATTGTTAAGGTGAGTATAGTACATATAAAATCTTACTGTTTCATCAATACTAAGTGATTGGGAGGAATGGCGCTCCTGATCAAAACTCTTGTCCTGTTATTGTACTTTTGTGCTCGCCATGTATTCACACACTCAACAGCCTCTCCGGTAAGGTCTAATGAAGACCATCATTCTTGGTATACTGATTTATATTTGGCTTTTATTTGATGCACTGTATACTATAGAGCAGGGGTCGGCAACCTATGACACGCGTGTCAGCACTGGCACGCGAAGGGTTAACCAGTGACACGCGAGCGCATGTCAAAAAAAAAAAAAAAAAAGCGCCCTTTTACCTGAAATAAATAAATAAATAATATGACATTTTCAGTTGCGCGCCCTGTTACTTAAGGGCTTTACGGGAGCGCCCCTCCCCACCCCCTCTGCCTATGGCGTTATATGAGCGTAATAATGGATTTTGAGCACACCTCCAGCTCTTCCTCAATTATACGCTCGTCGGGGTTTCTTTTTTTTCTCTACGTGCTCAATTCAGCACAGGCTACTAACGGGTCACGAAACAAATCAATCGGAGAGCTGGCTGAAGTACACTTTGTTACCAATCTGCACTTTTGGTGATCGCGGTGCTTTCATCTCGGCACCATAGTGTGGAGTGGACCGGTAATTAACATAGCTCGTTGTCGCCCATTCGTCCGGTGCTTACTTCGGAGAGGTGGCGATGTGTATAAAAATACAGTGACGTGTTGAATGGCTTTTTCCTGAAGACTTTTCATCAACAAAACAAAAACCAGCGGGGGACACAACCACTTTTTACGGCACTCTCGGCGCAGCTCCCTCACAACACTTTGCTTTGCTCTCTCTCTTTTCCTCGCCCGGACGCCCACTTCTTTTTCTACGCTTAACTAGTAAGCCGGTAATATTGTAGGGCAGTGTTTTTCAACCAGTGTGCCGCCGCACACTAGTGTGCCGCGAGAAATTATCTAATGTCGCATTTATATATATATATATAATATATAAATTTGTAATGTCCATAACTGTGTACGGGCCATTGAAGGGGCCATCAGACTGCAGTGTGGTGACGTAGCGGGAAGCAAGCAAGGAGGGAGGGAGTCTCAGGGAGAACGGCGTGAGAGCTAAGTTCGCGGTCGCATGTTGCGGATGCCGCTGCTATTTTGTTTATTATTTTCCATTGTTGCCACAATAAAGTGATAAAGTCATCACTGACTCCTCTCCTTTCTATTTCCCCATTCAGGGCGATTATGATATTGTTTTTTACGTCGTTGGGCGGAGCTGCAGTAGAAGGGAGGAAGGAGTAGGAAGAAAGTTCGAGAGTTCTCGGTCGTGTGCAGACGCTCGTGTCGCGTTCAAAAACTGCTCGGATTTCTAGCCATCAACGACCTTGCTGTCCACGACAATGTGAACCCCAGCACATCTCCTGCACATCATTTGGTTAGACTCGTCATGTGTCGATGTACTCCAAAGTTTCCTTTCTATTATATCCATATGTGACGACCGTCAATCCTCCCCGTGTTGTATTCCAACACATTGTTGAGAACAGCAAGGTGGCTAATGGCTAAAAATCCGAGCAGTTCATGAACGCGACACAAGTAGCAATCCAAAATCAGCGCAATGGCGCCAAGCAAGTTTAAACGTCATCTCCAAACGAAACACCTGCCGGTTCAAAACAAGTCGATGGACTATTTTGTTTGCCTTCGTGAAAACACAGAGAAACTAGTTTTTGCCTTTTTGTGACAACTTTTTGATAAAAACTACAAAGGTAAATTAGAAAGCCCTCAAAGCCAGTTACCTTGTTGCTAAATCCAAAAAGTCCCACACCGTGACAAAAACATTTCATACTACCTGCCTGCAAAGCTATTGTTTGCGAGATGCTCGGCCCTGACATCACATCTGACGTCACATCCGGTGAGTGTATTGTTTGTTTGTTAGCACTGCTACTAGTCGCTAATCTCCTAGTGCTCCTCAATTTTTTTTATCCCACGGACACATCAGAGAAGCGATCCTAGACAGGTTCGGCTCTCCTAGTGCTCCTCAATTTGTTTTATCCCACGATTTAACAGCGTAAACGCCTGCTCGTGGATTAAAAATACTCTCCTTTCCTCTTTAACTTTGTCTTGCTAGCCTAGCTTATCCGAGCCATGGCTAGCCCTCTGCCTTCTCCCTCCCGTCTTTTCTACTTATTGTGCTGTATGTATACCGAGCACCCTGGCTGCTTCGTCGAGGTCAGTAGTAGCTGTAGGAAGTGTAGCTTAGTCTCAGGGCTGAAGACCAGGGTTTCTGAGCTAGAAGCACGGCTCTGCACTCTAGAGACGAAAGCTAACCTGAGCTATAGCCAGGTAGTAGCAGGGCCCGCAGGTCTTGCTTGCAGTAGTAGGAATGCTAGCGCAGTTGGCCCCTCAGCGAGCCCCGTGCAGCCGGGGGAAATTAAGGACAGATTTGTGACTGTACGGGGGAAGCGTAGTGGTAAACGCACAACCTTAGTGCACCAGCACTTTCACGTCAGCAATAGGTTTGACCCCCTCAGCGACACACCGGCTGAACCAGACACTCTCTAGATTGAAGGTTCCATAGTTAGAGACGTGAAACACCCGGAGGTGTCTGTCAGGTGTTACCCAGGGGCCAGAGTCTGTGACATCGAAGGAAACCTCAGGCTCTTAAAGCAGAGTAGAAAGAGGTTCCGCCATATCGTGATTCACGCAGGCGGTAACGACGCCCAGCGGAGACAGTCTAAGGTGCTTAAATTAAAAGTAGCCTCGGTGTGTAAGCTTGCTAAGTCGATGGCGGAAACCGTAGCATTCTCTGGTCCTCTGCCTAATTTGGTCAATGACGAGATGTACTCTAGGTTCTCATCATTTAACCGCTGGTTGTCTAGAAGGTGCCCAAAAAACGACATAGTCTTTATTGATAACTGGCATGCGTTCTGGGGGAAGCCCGGCCTCGTACGCAGAGACGGCAATCATCCGACTTGGGATGGTGCTGCTCTCTTAACTCGAAACATGGCCGCCAAACTTAGTCTCCCAAAGTGACACTCCAGAGTGGGGGCCTGGGCGCAGTGTTGTAGTGTAAAACACAACTGTGTTAGTGATGATCACTCGCCTCTTTCCGAGCTGTCACAAATCCAACATTCAGGACAGAAGATAGAGACTGTGTCCGTGCCTCGTATAGTGAAGAGTAGAAAACATAGTACTATAGGAACGAGACCAAAGAATTTAATACATATAGCCCCTGATAACATATAGCCTCTGATAGCAGTGAAAATAAAATAACTCTTAATAAATATATAAAATGCGGATTATTAAACATCCGGCCAATCTCGCCCAAATCTCTGTTAGTTAATGACTTAATTGGGGAGTATAATATTCATATTTTGGCCCTGACTGAAACTTGGCTTCAGCAGGATGACTTTGTTAGACTTAATGAATCCACAACCCCAAGTCACATGACAGTAATATCACACTTTTGTTTAGGTATTAGCCCAAAAAGTAAAGCTAATCACATTTATAACTCATTTGAAAGTCTAGTACTATCAATTATAGATGCTAACTGGAATAACCAAAAACCGGTTCTTTTCATAGTGGTTTACCGTCCCCCTGGTCCCTACTCACAGTTTTTGTTAGATTTCTCTGACTTTTTATCCAGTATTTTGCTAAACTGGGATAGAATTATAATTGTAGGGGATTTTAATATACATGTTGATGATGACGGCGACTCTCTTGGTAAGGCTTTTAATGACCTACTAGATGGGACTGGCTTCATTTAAAAATGTAAATAAACCAACTCATAGTCACAACCGCACCCTGGACCTGATTTTAACCTACGGTACGGAGATTAGTGATCTTAGTGTCCATCCCCACAACCCTGTACTGTCTGATCATTTTCTAATTACCTTTCAGTTTGTGCTTCAAGATAATCCTTCACTAGTGACTACAACTCAGATGAAAAGGACATCATGTGATTGCTCTGTTTCAGAGTATAAACAGCCAATTTTTGCCTCCATGTCATCTGATTATGAAGGAATAATGTCCGGCCTTGCTGTTAATGACAAGTTTGTTGATAGTGTTATGTTTACTCTCCGAACTGCTCTCGATGTTGTCGCTCCCCCCAAATTAAAGTTTGTCAAGCCGAGACGAGCCTCTCCCTGGTATTATGCTGAAACACGCTCTCTTACACAATCGACACATAAATTAGAAATACTTTGGCGCCGTTCCAACACAGAGCACACTCTCTCTGCCTGGAAACATAGATTCGTGACCTATAAACAGGCCTTGCGTATGACTAAAACCAGATATTACTCATCCTTAATAGATGAAAACAAAAATAATCCTAGGTTTCTTTTCAGCACTGTAGCAAGGCTGACAAACAGTCACAGCTCAATAGAACCTTATATCCCAACCACCCTTAGCTGTGATGACTTCCTAAAAATTTTTAACAATAAAATCGCAACTATTAGAAATAAAATAAATGAATTACTTCCAACTATTAGGTCTGATAAAGTGCAGACTAAAAAGTCAGAATCTCCTATAAACCCCTCTAAAATTTTAAATAACTTTACCACTGTCGACCAAATCGATGTGATTTCAATTATAATGTCCTCCAAACCATCAACGTGCCTCCTAGACCCGATCCCAACCAAACTTTTTAAAGAGACCCTGCCTCTAACTATTGATATTATCCTAAATATAATAAATACCACATTAGTTACTGGCCACGTGCCGCAGTCCTTTAAATATGCAGTTATTGAACCCCTTTTGAAAAAACCTACTCTTGATCCTGATATCTTGGCCAATTATATTATGTCTCTAATCTACCATTTCTCTCCAAAGTCCTTGAAAGAGTGGTAATTAAACAGCTCTGTCAGCACCTGCAGGACAATAGTTTATTTGAACATTTCCAGTCTGGCTTTTGAGCTTATCATAGCACTGAAACTGCATTAGTCAAAGTAACTAATGACTTGTTACTAGCCGCTGACGTTGGATTAGTCTCGATCCTGGTTCTGTGTTACCTGAGTGCAGCCTTTGACACAATCGACCATGATATCTTATTGCAGAGACTAGAATGTGACATAGGCGTTAGAGGAGCAGCCCTCTGCTGGTTTAAATCATATTTATCTAATAGGTACCAGTTTGTCAATGTAAACCAGCAATCATCACCGTACTCTAGAGTTATGGTGTGCCGCAAGGATCGGTCCTCGGGCCCATCTTGTTTACGCTGTATATGCTTCCTTTAGGTAATATCATCAGAAGTTATGGTGTGCTGCAAGGATCGGTCCTCGGGCCCATCTTGTTTACGGTGTATATGCTTCCTCTAGGTAATATCATCAGAAAACATAGCATTAACTTTCATTGTTACGCTGACGACACACAGCTGTATTTATCAATTAAACCTGAGCAGATCAGGCAAGCAGACAAACTAAGCACCTGCGTCCGAGATATAATTACCTGGATGAGCACTATCTTCTACTTAACCCTGAAAAGACAGAAGTCCATATAATAGGCCCGAAAAGTGTGAGGGACTCTTTAGCTTCCCAGAAAGTCACTCTGGACAATGTAAGTGTAGCCTCCAGCACCACAGTTAAAAACCTAGGAGTTCTATTCGACCCTGACTTATCGTTTAAAGCTCACATTAAACAAACCTGCAGAATGGCCTTCTTTCACCCGCGCAACATAGCCAAAATTAGAAATATTTCATCTGAAAACGATGCAGAAAAATTAATTCACGCGATCGTTACATCGAGATGGACTACTGTAACTCCCTACTTGCAGCTTGTCCTAAAAGTTCTCTAAAAGGTCTTCAGCTACTCAAAAACACAGCAGCAAGCCTTTTCACAGGAACCAATAGAAGAGAGCACATTACCCCTGTGCTCCAGGCCCTTCACTGGCTTCCAGTCAAGTTTAGAATTAAATTTAAAATCCTCCTTCTTACATTTAAGACCATTATTGGGTTGGGGCAATCTTATCTCTGTCAGGAATGAGCAGGCAGGCAGGTTGTATGGACCCAAATGCAGGGAAACAAAAAATGCAGCGAGGCAGGTGGCAGTGAACTAAAAAAAAACCTTTTAATGATAACTAACAAAATCACAAAGTACAAACAAAAGGGCTATGGCTCAAAAGGCAATGTTCAAACAAAACTTACTTAAGCAGAGGGACTGGTACACGAGGGCGTGAAACGGACTTGACTTTGGTGAAGACGGACATAGACATAGACAATGACGCAACAAGGAGTGACAAGAAACTGGGTCATTATATTCGCAGACAAGGGGTAACGAGACGAGGAACAGCTGGGTAACACAGGTGGATGCAGATTGCAGGATACACTGGGAAAACACACACAGGTGAGAGCAATGGGTAATCACAGGGACAAGTCACACAAGGAGAAACCAAACACAAAACCTAACAGTACCCCCCCCCCCCTCAAGGGACGGATCCCAGACGTCCCGAGGAAACAACAAGTCAGAAGGTTGCTCGGAGGAGGGAGCAACACCAGCCCGTCACGGCCAGTCAGGCGGGCGTCCAGGACGCCAGACGTGGGCCGATCGCACGGGTCGATCGGGAGGGCGCCCGGGGCGCCAGACATTGGGTGACCGCACGGGCAGATCAGGCGGGCGTCCCAGACGAGGTAGTGCTCGGTCGTCCATACCGCCACGTTGTGGCAGGAAACGGGGAGCAGCATCGTCGGGGCGAGGGTCAGGAACAGAGTCGGAATCGTTGTGCGAACAAGGAACGGAGTCGGGGTCGTCGTGCGGACCAGGAACAGAGTCGGAGTAGTCTGCTGGCGGAACAGCTTTTGGGTCGTCTGCTGGCGGAACAGCTTTTGGGTCGTCTGCTGGCGGGACAGCTTTTGGGTCGTCTGCTGGCGTGACAGCTTTTGGGTCGTCTGCTGGCGTGACAGCAGCGGAGTCGCCGTCGTCTGCTGGCCTGACAGCAGCGGAGTCGCAGGAGACTGCTGGCGGGACAGCAGCGGAGTCGCATGAGACTGCTGGCGGAACAGCAGCGGAGTCGCAGGAGACTGCTGGCGGAACAGCAGCGGAGTCGCAGGAGACTGCTGGCGGAACAGTCGCAGGAGTCTGCTGGCGGGACAGCAGCGGAGTCACAGGAGTCTGCTGGCGGGACAGCAGCGGAGTCGCAGGAGTCCGCTGGCGGGACAGCAGCGGAGTCGCAGGAGACCGCTGGCGGAACAGCAGCGGAGTCGCAGGAGACCGCCGGCGGAACAGCAGCGGAGTCGCAGGAGTCCGCCGGCGGAACAGCAGCGGAGTCGCAGGAGTCTGCTGGCGGAACAGCAGCGTGGTCGCAGGAATCTGCTGGCGGGACAGCAGCTTGGTCGCAGGAATCTGCTGGCGGGACAGCAGCGTGGTCGTCTGCTGGCGGGACAGCAGCTTGGTCGTCTGCTGGCGGGACAGCAGCTTGGTCGTCTGCTGGCGGGACAGCAGCTTGGTTGCAGGAATCTGCTGGCGGGACAGCAGCTTGGTCGCAGGAATCTGCTGGCGGGACAGCAGCTTGGTCGCAGGAGTCTGTTGGTGCAGTCGGCCCGGGCACAGGACTGCGTGGAGTCGGCGCGGGCACAGGACTGCGTGGAGTCGGCGCGGGCACTTGACTGCGTGGAGTCGGCGCGGGCACTTGACTGCGTGGAGTCGGCGCGGGCACTTGACTGCGTGGAGTCGGCGCGGGCACTTGACTGCGTGGAGTCGGCGCGGGAGGCACTTGAATGCGTGGAGCCGGCGCGGGAGGCACTTGAATGCGTGGAGCCGGCGCGGGAGGCACTTGACTGCGGGGAGCCGGCGCGGGAGGCACTTGACTGCGGGGAGCCGGCGCGGGAGGCACTTGACTGCGGGGAGCCGGCGCGGGAGGCACTTGACTGCGGGGAGCCGGCGCGGGAGGAACTTGTCTGCGGGGAGCCGGCGCGGGAGGAACTTGACTGCGGGGAACCAGCGCGGGAGGAACTTGACTGCGGGGAGCCTCGGGAAGCCGAGCCGTCAAGACGTGCCCACGACGTCGGCGTGGACGAGATCGCCGAGGCTTTTGGACAGGGTTCTTGGACAGACTGGGTGGTATGGAATGAGGGAGGCCTGAAAAAAACTGAGAGGGTGAAGAAAAGGGCATGGAAAAAAAATCTGGGTTGGAGTCAGAATCAGAATAGAGGAGGTCATATAAATTGTGATCCTCCTCAAAGTCAGAAAAATCAGAATCCAAAAAAATGTGTTGTGGTCTGTGGGTGGTTTGAGGGTGTCGGCGCGGTGGCCGAAAATTAATCTTTCCCGCTGGGTCCAGGATTGGTTGCGTCATTCTGTCAGGAATGAGCAGGCAGGCAGGTTGTATGGACCCAAATGCAGGGAAACAAAAAATGCAGCGAGGCAGGTGGCAGTGAACTAAAAAAAAACCTTTTAATGATAACTAACAAAATCACAAAGTACAAACAAAAGGGCTATGGCTCAAAAGGCAATGTTCAAACAAAACTTACTTAAGCAGAGGGACTGGTACACGAGGGCGTGGAACGGACTTGACTTTGGTGAAGACGGACATAGACATAGACAATGACGCAACAAGGAGTGACAAGAAACTGGGTCATTATATACGCAGACAAGGGGTAACGAGACGAGGAACAGCTGGGTAACACAGGTGGATGCAGATTGCAGGATACACTGGGAAAACACACACAGGTGAGAGCAATGGGTAATCACAGGGACAAGTCACACAAGGAGAAACACAAAACCTAACAATCTCAACGATGCTCTGTTTCCATACCGCTCCAACAGAACACTCCGCTCTCAGAATGCAGGTCTACTGGTAGTTCCCAGGGTTTCTAAAAGTACTGTCGGAGCTAGAGCCTTTAGCCACCAAGCCCCAGTTTTATGGAATCAGCGTCCAGCTAATATGAAATAAGCCGAGACAGTCTTCACATTTAAGATTAGATTAAAAACGTTCCTATTCGACAAAGCTTATGGTCAGGCTAGTTGAAGTCGGAGTAGACTCACAGTTTAGTCTAAGCTGCACTAGAAGCTATAATTCTGGGGGAAGTACAGCCACTGAGTTCTATCTCCTTTTTCTCACTCTACCTACCACTTGTCTTTTTTTATTTCTATTTTCCAATGTTAATATCTAGTCGTCTAGTCTCATCATCACTAGTCACCCGGTGTCCCCTTCCCCCCCTCCCCTCTGGAGAGGGGCTATTTTTCAGCTGCAGCCTCCTGACTGTCCGGACCCTTGGCTGGATGGACGTCCTCGTTGCTACCGCCGTCTCATCTGGCTAGATGGACCTCTTCTTGTTCCTTTACTCCACTGCATCTTTACGAACTGTAACTTTGCCGGCTAATTCCCATTAGCAGTCCTAGTGCTTCCTGTCTATCCGTCCTGGGAGTGGATCTCTCCTGACTGTGGTACTCCCCAAGGTTTCTCATTTTCTCACAAAGACTCTGGAGTTTTTGGAGCTCTTCCTTGCCGATATGGAGGGATGGGGGATGCCCAGGACTTGAACTTTATTAATTCATCTTTGTTTGCTTCATTTGCTGTTTCTGATTGTGTATCATATTGCCTCCGCAAAGCCCTTTGAGACAACCTTGTAGTGATTTAGCGCTATACAAATAAATTGAATTTAATTGAATGTGGTTCAAGACATTGCTCAAGTCCCCCTTTCTGATAATTCTGAGCTTTTTCAAGCCTAACTGCTATTAAAAATAATAATAATAATAAAAACAGAGACTGAGAGCGGTTGAAGAATAAGGATATCGTCTCTGTGTTCATCTAAACAGGCTCAAGTTTCACACTAAGTAAGTATACATGTTGAGAAATTATTTAATCATTAAATATACTGCGCAGAAAATAATTTTGGAATATTTTTTGTTTGTGATGTGCCGCGAAATTTTTTCCAATGTAAAAACGTGCCTTGGGTCAAAAAAGGTTGAAAAACACTTTTGTAGGGGATAGCGGCCCCTTGGGGATGCCGGTAACAACTGGTTGGCTGGTTACTTCCAGTAGCTTTGTTTGTGCGTTGTGTGTCGCACAAGTGTCTAATGCCACTAGGAGACAAAACATGAAAATTCATGGAAAACAGGGCCAGGGATCATATTAATGTAGGCATTTTTTTATTTGTAATATAAAATCTAAAATTGTGCATATAATTCACAGTTTAAGTTGCTAGTGAACAAGACAAAATGTAAGAGTCGTCTGTTCTGACTTTGAAGGTTAAAAAAGCCCGCTCTGTACTGTGTAAGAGACCTGCACTGAGAATCACACCTGTTGCCCCTTTCCTTCTGGGGAGGGTGTGTGTGTGCGTGTGTCTAATATGTTTACATAAGCGGATGCTGCTGTATTGCTGTTATTCCTGTTGCACTTATTTTCAAGTTTTTATATTTTGTACAATACACATTTATTTTTTAGTTAATTGATAAAGAAGAATGGTAGTTATACGATTTTAATGTATGTCCATGTTTTTTTGTTTGGAGTAAAATGACAGCTCTGTTGAATATAAAAATTCTGATGCGTGTCATTAATCTTGGTGTGGCACACTGATTGACAAGAAAATTTGAAAGTGGCACTCAACACCAAAAGGGCTGCTGACCCCTGCTATAGAGGTTTAGTCATGTTACGTCACTGTGCTTCCGGCCAAATGGTGTACACCCACTTTGGACCTTAAAGCTTGAACACGCACTGTAGCTTTGCAAGGCTATGTTTTAGCTGGCCACAGCTTTCTACTTTTCAATTTTGATATGCTAGCATTTGACGGCACAAATGGTCAGAATGATATATAAAAAAATAAGCACATTTTCCAGGTGCCGAAAGAGAATGCATGACGTTAAAAGTGGTTGGCTGCAATCAAATGGGAAAACTTTGTGGATAGGATAAATACAAAGGAGAAGCAACACCTGAAATGAAGTTTGCTTTAGCATAGACATCATAATACTTGACAGGACATGGGAAACGGGGCCGATCCATAGGGGGCCTTTTGGCCAAATGTCTTGGAAAAAAAAAACGATCGCGAGCCTCTTTGACAGGGGGTACGACGCAGGTCAACTTTCGGGGTTATTAATTTTCCTGAATTTTCCTCTACCCATTTTTATATTCAATTCAATTCAATTTGGCGGCACGGTGGCTGAGTGGTTAGCACGTCTGCCTCACAGTTCTAATATCAAGGGTTCAATCCCGGGCTTCGGCCTTCCTGTGTGGAGTTTGCATGTTCTCCCCGTGCCTGCGTGGGTTTCCTCCGGGAACTCCGGTTTCCTCCCACATCCCAAAAACATGCATGGTAGGCTGATTGAACACTCTAAATTGTCCGTAGGTATGAGTGGGTGCGTGAATGGTTGTATGTCTCCTTGTGCCCTGCAATTGGCTGGCAACCAGTTCAGGGTGTCCCCTGCCTACTGCCCCGAGTTAGCTGGGATAGGCTCCAGCACCTCCGCGACCCTCGTGAGGAAAAGCGGCATGGAAAATGAATGAATGAATTCAATTCAATTTTATTTGTATAGCCCTAGATCACAAAAATGTTGTCTCAAAGGGCTTTGCAGAGGCAATATGATACAAAATCAGAAACAGCAAACAAAGCAACAAAGATGAATAAATAAATTCAAGTCCTGGGTATCCCCCATCCTTAGACCCTCCATGTCGGCAAGGAAAAACTCCAAAAACTCCAGAGTCTTCGGGAGAAAACGAGAAACCTTGGGGAGTACCACAGTCAGGAGAGATCCACTCCCAGGACGGATAGACAGGAAGCCCCAGGACCGCTAATGGGAATTAGCAGGCGAAGTTGCAGTCCGTAAAAAATGCGGTGGTGTAAAGGAACAAGAAGAGGTCCATCTAGCCAGATGTGACGGGGCTAGCAACGAGGACGTCCTTCCAGCTTGGGGTCCGGACAGTCAGGAGGCTGCAGCTGAAAAATAGCCCCTCCCCAGAGGGAGGGGGGAAAGGGGACACCGGGTGACTAGTGATGAAGAGACTAGACAACTAGATATTAACATTAGATAATAGAAATAAAGTAAGATAAGTGCTAGGTAGAGTGAGAAAAAAGGAGATAGAACTCAGTGGCTGTACTTCCCCCAGCTTTATAGCTTATAGTGCAGCTTAGAGTAAACTTTGAGTCTACTCCGACTTCAACTAGCCTGACCATAAGCTTTGCTGAATAGGAACGTTTTAATCTAATCTTAAATGTGCAGACTGTCTCGGCTTCTTTAATATTAGCTGGAAGCTGATTCCATAAAACAGGGGCTTGGTGGCTAAAGGCTCTAGCTCCGACAGTACTTTTAGAAAGCCTGGGAACTACCAGTAGACCTGCATTCTGAGAGCGGAGTGTTCTGTTGGGGCGGTATGGAACCAGAGCATTGGAGAGATAAGATGGCCCCAACCCATTAATGGTCTTAAATGTAAGGAAGGAGGATTTTAAATTTAATTCTAAACTCTACTGGAAGCCAGTGAAGGGCCTGGAGCACAGGGGTGATGTGCTCTCTTCTATTGGTTCCTGTTAAAAGTCTTGCTGCTGCGTTTTGGACAAACTGAAGACATTTTAGGGAACTTTCAGGACAAGCTGCAAGTAGGGAGTTACAGTAATCCAATCTCGATGTAACGAACGGGTGAATTAATTTTTCAGCATCGCTTTTAGATAAAATATTTCTAATTTTGGCTATGTTGCGCAGGTGAAAGAAGGCCGTTCTGCAGGTTTGTTTAATGTGAGCTTTAAACGATAAGTCATGGTCGAATAAAACTCCTAGGTTTTTAACTGTGGTGCTGGAGGCTACACTTACATTGTCCAGAGTGACTATCTGGGCAGTTAAAGAGTCTCTCACACTTTTCGGGCCTATTATAAGGACTTCTGTCTTTTCAGGATTAAGTAGAAGATAGTTATTGCTCATCCAGGTGTTTATATCTCGGACGCATATACACGCATATACACATATACACTACTCATGTTCGGTCGGCATTGAGTTGGGAGGGGCCAGCCCTGCAGCTGGCTGATCGGAGACAACTCAGGAGACGAGCTCTGTAAAAAACTGTTATCGTCACCTGATCCACGATGGGAGGACCCCAAATGGGCACTGAATTGAAGTATTTTATTGAGATGTAGTTTGAAGGTTCAAGAAAAATGTCTGGAAAAGAAAAGAGGAACAGGAATGCCACGTAGTGATCGTCCGCCTTAATTGTTTACAATGCTGTCATGCCGCACTTAAAATAGCGACGCCATGACATCACTTCCTGAGTGTCCAAATGTTGTACGGAGACAGCAGTCCATATTAGAGTCCATATTAGCGGTGGGTAACATTACCCGCCTACATTATTCGTCCAGCAACTATAATAGGCATAGTAGTGTAGCCGACATGCCGTATAGTCCAACTAATTATATGTTTAAGGCCATTATCCGTCCTACGGTAGACGTCATATTAGTGTCAGGTGATGTCTAGTTTTTGTGGAAAAAGTACCACCCCGCAGGGAAAAAAATGTAGTTTAAGTCAACCAATACTCAAAATGTTTTTGTCTGTAAAAATTCAAATGTTTTAGTTAAAAAAAAAAAAAGTGTTTCCAACAATTTCGAATGAATAGAATAACACAAATTGTACCATCTACAAGGACGACGCCGACTTCATGTGGGTTTTTCAATGGTTAAATTTGCAACTAGAAGTGTGAGGCTAGGTTCATACTACAGGTCTTAATGCACAAACCCATTGAGACCATTCAAGTACTACGCATGCACACTAATTTGCAGTCCGACACGCGCTGAGCAAGAAGACCCGCATGCGCAGAAGCATCAAAACAAATGACTGCAATTTGCAAAACACATGCTGGCTGTCATCCGTCATTCCAGGGATATCATATTTTGCTTTTCAAAAAGAGGACACAAATAACAAACATAAATACTCCCCGTTTAGGCTTATATTCAAAGTTTATATGGATCGATAGCATGCACGCACTGTACATGTGAGTCACACACACATAGGGGCAGTTTTCCCCGACTCTGGGCCGTGTAAGCAATGTTGAAATATTTTTCATATAGAATAGAGAGAAAACCAATCATTCTCAGGCTTATCCTCGACCCATTTTTATTTTTTACGACTATTGTCAAGCCTTCCCCAAAAGCCGTGTTCAATGCAAGCTAGGCGCTAATAACACACAGCTGCACCGCTACTGTAGCATCTCTCTCGCTCTTTAAAGACGTAATTGCTGCATGAATTCCGATTTGGGAGACTTGACAGTACAGACCGCCGTGACATTCTGGAAAAATGTGGCCCAGATCGGATTTGAACCATATACGAAAGGGACCCACATCGGACTTGAAATGGTCCAGTTCTATGCGTCTTGTCACGTTCAGACTGTCAAGTTAACGCCTCACTCAAGTCAGAAAAACACGAAAAAATCTGATTCATACATTAATACCTATAGTATGACCGTAGCCTCAGAGGCCCCAGAATTTGCCACCATTCACAATTGTATGAATCCTATAAAGAACAGGTTACATGAGTAACAGTAGGACATGATGACGCCAGCTCGCCAGTGTTCTTCAGGAATCTTTATTCACACATTTGAAAACTTAACATAACATTAATATAAATACTGTCCGCTTTGTCTCATTTGCCTTATTCAGTACACACTATTGTCAATTTAAACAGTCAATTCTTCCCAACACAATTGTTGGCTCTCCTAAATACAAGCAGTATTTTCACACAACACACAACATCAATTATCCTAACTTCAGCCACCATTTTTCCCCAAATCAATTTTAGCTCATTAACCACCATCAAAGTGCATTTTTAGTACATTTCAATCAAATATTGGCGACTCAAGCAGCAACAGTTATAAACATTTACATTTCTAGTTTTTGTTCTAAGTCTACAAAACATATTTTACCTACACGAAAACACAGTGTAAATATTATCAAAGCAAGTTGTATTAGTAAATGGAGGTTATGTGATGCCCACAGTTAAACTGACAGTTACACATTAAAAAAGGGAGCACCATTTTACGCTCATCATTCCCCTTAGACAACAACCCAATATAAAGCAAATATGCACGTAAACAACATCATATTTGGACCAAAATGTAAAGCATGAATTGATTGACTACATTGTAACGTTTACTCTCATTTACTCATCTATGAAGAACAGGATACATGAGTAATAGCAAATGGCAGGAATGAGTTTGCTTCGCAGATCTTGCAGAACTCTCCCAGGTAGGGTGAGAATTTTTCAGAATTGAGCTGATGCTCCTCTGCAAAGATCGGAGCTGAATAAGGTAGCTTCCTGGACTAAAGACCCTTTTGCACTGCAGGAACCTTTAGCAGTTCATAGGACAGTTTAGTTGCTAGAACTGTGAAAGTCTTGTTTCCACAAAAAAGGAACTGCATTGCTCTAAGAACACTTTAAGGTTCTGATCTCGGGCAGGGCCTTTTGTAGGAGTTCCGGGAGTTCACAGGAACCATATGAAGCAAATGGTAGAGCAGACAACTGAGACCGCCCCTTCCTCCCACTGGAGGAGTGGTTCTTATCCTTGATAAGGGTACCAAACCCCACACGTTTTCCATGAGGATTCACCGAAACTTTCGGAATTAGATAATAATGCATTTTTTTCAAAATCAAAATCGATACATGTAAGCAAGCAAGCGAATAATTTAGCAAATTCCCGTTAAAAATTCCTAATTTGACAGCATGTTTTATAAACAGGTCATAATTGAGACCGTGGTGCCCATTGGTCTGTTGAATTCCCTCATACCAAGTGCAAGTAAACCTTCCACTGAGCAAACCAGTTCCTCCAATCAGATCGAGGACTAGCAGTTAAAAAAAATGGAGTAAGCCTGTAAATTGGGAGCAAATCAGTCCAAAACCTAGTCTAAAAAGCATAGGCGGAGTTTGACTTTTGGGGCAGGGGGGGCACAACATCTTGATGACCCCAAAACGCAGTGTCAGCAATAAAATTAACTTACAAGAATATATATAACAATAAGTTGAACATGAGCATTTTATTTTGTTTCCCATCATTCTTGAGGGGAATTCCAAATCAGACTGCTTAGGCTATACTTTTCGCCAAGATCATCATCCATTGAATATGGTACGCCCGCCGGTGTCGTGCCAATATAGTTACCCCAGTCAAAAATTGTATCACCTGGGTGGAGCCATATGGAGGTAGATTTGTGTCTTCATTATTCGATCTCAAAAAAAGTTGCTTCAATCAAAAAAGGTTCAATCAAAATATATTTTTTCAAAAAAAAAAAAAGAAAAAAAAAGTTAAATTTGAAACTCAAAAAAACACATTTGAAAGCTATTTTTCTTTGGATTTTTTTTTTTTTTTTTTTTTTTTTTGTAATTTTTTTTTTGATTGAAGTAATGTTTTGCGTTTGGGCCACATTTTGACTAACACATTTGTGTCTTTATTATTCAATCAAAAAATAAGTTGCTTCAAACAAAAAAATATATTTTCAAAAGAAAAATCACTTCAATCAAAAAAAAAAAAAGAAAAATTCAATCATAGAAAAAAGGTTTTGAATGCGAACAAATTTTTGAGACTCAAAAATTTGTATTTGAACACTTAATTTTTCATTTAAAAAATTTTCTTTGATTTTAGCAATCCTTTTTGTGTGACATTTGTGTCTAAATCATTGAATCCCCCCAAAAGTTGCTTCAATAAAATATTTTTAAACAAAGAAAAAAATCATTAGAAAAATCAAATATCCCTCCCCTAATTCTTGTTGTTGTTGAAAATAATATGCAAAGCAAATGACCGTCATCATGTCCTCATCATCGTCATCGTCACCGTCATCATTTTTCTAACAGATCAGGTGATTACATGATCTGTTCGAAATAATACCCATTATAAAAACATCTTTTTTGTTCATTCATTTTTATTGTTTGTTTTATTGCTTTACAATTTATATATACATATATATATATATGTATACGTATATGTATATACAGTGCCTTCCAAAGTATTCGGCCCCCTTGAATCTTGCAACCTTTCGCCACATTTCAGGCTTCAAACATAAATATATGAAATTTAATTTTTTTGTCAAGAATCAACAACAGGTGGGACACAATCGTGAAGTGGAACAACATTTATTGGATAATTTAAACTTTTTTAACACATAAAAAACTGAAAAGTGGGGCGTGCAATATTATTCGGCCCCTTTACTTTCAGTGCAGCAAACTCACTCCAGAAGTTCAGTGAGGATCTCTGAATGATCCAATGTTGTCCTAAATGACCGATGATGATAAATAGAATCCACCTGTGTGTAATCAAGTCTCCGTATAAATGCACCTGCTCTGTGATAGTCTCAGGGTTCTGTTTAAAGTGCAAAGAGCATTATGAAAACCAAGGAACACACCAGGCAGGTCCGAGATACTGTTGTGGAGAAGTTTAAAGCCGGATTTGGATACAAAAAGATTTCCCAAGCTTTAAACATCTCAAGGAGCACTGTGCAAGCCATCATATTGAAATGGAAGGAGCATCAGACCACTGCAAATCTACCAAGACCCGGCCGTCCTTCCAAACTTTCTTCTCAAACAAGGAGAAAACTGATCAGAGATGCAGCCAAGAGGCCCATGATCACTCTGGATGAACTGCAGAGATCTACAGCTGAGGTGGGAGAGTCTGTCCACAGGACAACAATCAGTCATACACTGCACAAATCTGGCCTTTATGGAAGAGTGGCAAGAAGAAAGCCATTTCTCAAAGATATCCATAAAAAGTCTCGTTTAAAGTTTGCCACCATCCACCTGGGAGACACACCAAACATGTGGAAGAAGGTGCTCTGGTCAGATGAAACCAAAATTGAACTTTTTGGCCACAATGCAAAATGATATGTTTGGCGTAAAAGCAACACAGCTCATCACCCTGAACACACCATCCCCACTGTCAAACATGGTGGTGGCAGCATCATGGTTTGGGCCTGCTTTTCTTCAGCAGGGACAGGGAAGATGTTTAAAATTGACGGGACGATGGATGCAGCCAAATACAGGAACATTCTGGAAGAAAACCTGTTGGTATCTGCACAAGACCTGAGACTGGGACGGAGATTTATCTTCCAACAGGACAATGATCCAAAACATAAAGCCAAATCTACAATGGAATGGTTCAAAAATAAACGTATCCAGGTGTTAGAATGGCCAAGTCAAAGTCCAGACCTGAATCCAATCGAGAATTTGTGGAAAGAGCTGAAGACTGCTGTTCACAAACACTCTCCATCCAACCTCACTGAGCTCGAGCTGTTTTGCAAAGAAGAATGGGCAAGAATGTCAGTCTCTCGATGTGCAAAACTGACAGAAACATACTCCAAGCGACTTGCAGCTGTAATTGGAGCAAAAGGTGGCGCTACAAAGTATTAACGCAAGGGGGCCGAATAATATTGCACGCCCCAGTTTTCAGTTTTTTATTTGTTAAAAAAGTTTAAATTATCCAATAAATTTTGTTCCACTTCACGATTGTGTCCCACTTGTTGTTGATTCTTGACAAAAAATTAAAATTTTATATCTTTATGTTTGAAGCCTGAAATGTGGCGAAAGGTTGCAAGGTTCAAGGGGGCCGAATACTTTTGCAAGGCACTGTATATATAAATATATATATATATATATATATATATATATATATATATATATATATATAGGAAAGTCAATTACATGAAATGACACTTTTCGGCAACCGGGGGGGGGGCTGCCCCCCCTTAAACTCCGCTTATGCTAAAAAGCCACCTTGCCTAGATTTAGTCAGCGAATGAAAGTAGATCTCTGCGTTTCTTTCCCTTTGCTGAACCCCCTTAGACCACAGGTGTCAAACCGATTCCAGAAAGGGCCAAGAGGGTGCTGGATTTTGTTCCAACCGATAACGTGCAGAGAGTTTACCCAATGAACTTGCTGCTGAAACAAGCAGCACCTGTCAAAGTTTAACTGATTACACATAGCTTTCCTTTTTTTCTCCTTTTCTATTCTTTGAAAAGGTTGTTGGGGAAGGAGCAAAAAAAGGGAAGTGCAGGCTTCACTGTTCACAGCCTTTCTCCAGTTACAGTGGGGCGAATAAGTATTTAGTCAACCTATACTTGTGCAAGTTCTCCCACTTGAAAATATTAGAGAGGCCTGTAATTGTCAACATGGGTGAAACCTCAACCATGAGAGACAGAATGTGAAAAAAAAAACAGAAAATCACATTGTCTGATTTTTAAAGAATGTTAACCCCCAAATTACAGTGGAAAAAAAGTATTTGGTCACCCACAAACAAGCAAGATTTCTGGCTGTCAAAGAGGTCTAACTTCTTCTAACGAGGTCTAACGAGGCTCCACTTGTTACCTGTATTAATGGCACCTGTTTTACCTCATTATCGGTATAAAAGTCACCTGTCAACAACCTCAGTCAGTCACACTCCAAACTCCACTATGGCCAAGACCAAAGAGCTGTCGAAGGACACCAGAGACAAAATTGTAGACCTGCACCAGGCTGGGAAAACTGAATCTGCAAAAGGTAAAACGCTTGGTGTAAAGAACTGTGGGAGCAATTATTAGAAAATGGAAGACATACAAGACCACTGATAATCTCCCTCGATCTGGGGCTCCATGCAAGATCTCACCCCGTGGGGTCAAAATGATAACAAGAACTGTGAGCAAAAATCCCAGAACCACACGGGGGGACCTAGTGAATGACCTACAGCGAGCTGGGACCACAGTAACAAAGGCTACTATCAGTAACACAATGCGCCGCCAGGGACTCAATTCCTGCACTGCCAGACGTGTCCCCCTGCTGAAACCAGTACACGTCCAGGCCCGTCTGCGGTTCGCGAGAGAGCATTTGGATGATCCAGAAGAGGACTGGGAGAATGTGTTATGGTTAGATGAAGCCAAAATATAACTTTTTGGTAGAAACACATGTTCTGGTGTTTGGGGGAGAAAGAATACTGAATTGGATCCGAAGAACACCATACAGGAACACCATGCTTTGGGGCTGTTTTTCTGCAAAGGGACGACTGATCTGTGTAAATGAAATAATGAATGGAATGTATCGAGAGATTTTGGGTGAAAATCTCCTTCCATCAGCAAGGGCATTGAAGATGAGACATGGCTGGGTCTTTCAGCATGACAATGATCCCAAACACACAGCTAGGGCAGCAAAGGAGTGGCTTCGTAAGAAGCATTTCAAAGTCCTGGAGTGGCCTAGCCAGTCTCCAGATCTCAACCCTGTAGAAAATCTGTGGAGGGAGTTGAAAGTCCGTTTTGCCCAATGACAGCCCCAAAACATCACTGCTCTAGAGGAGATCTGCATGGAGGAATGGGCCAAAATACCAGCAACAGTGTGTGAAAAACTTGTGAAGAGTTACAGAAAACGTTTGGCCTCCGTTATTGACAACAAAGGGTACATAACAAAGTATTGAGATGAACTTTTGGTATTGACCAAATACTTATTTTCCACCATGATTTGCAAATAAATTCTTTAAAAATAAAAAAAATGTGATTTTTTGGTTTTATTCCCACATTCTGTCTCTCATGGTTGAGGTTTCACCCATGTTGACAATTACAGGCCTCTCTAATATTTTCGAGTGGGAGAACTTGCACAAGTAGTTGTTGACTAAATACTTATTTGCCCCACTGTAACTGGAGAAAGGCTGTGAACAGTGAAGCCTGCACTTCCCTTTTTTTGCTCCTTCCCCGACAACCTATTCAAATCGGGAGAAAAAAAGGAAAGCTATGCTGTCTGCAACGACAAGGAATACAAGAAACAAAACATGAGAAGTTGACAATGCATGCACAAGATTTAAAGAAATCAAAACAACATGATTCAAAACTATTGTTCCCCTAATACATTACTAGCTTTTGAAATCTCATTAATTCGTCTCTTTGGACAGAGTGTTAGTTGAATGTTAGTTTTTATGTTGCTTAAATCAGTTATATGCCCTCCCTTCTATTGACCATTGTCAAGGTTATTTTTTTTTTTTTTCTTTTACCCTGTTTTTCCTTTTTTTAACTTGTTAAATGATCATGAATCACTTGCGTGTATGGATTTTATTGTAGATCTTGTCAATTGCCTATTCCTTCCTGAAATTATATTTAAACAATGATGTTAGATGATTACATTTTCTCTGACAAATCTGTTCATTGGACAAAATGTCCAAAGGCAGAAATTAGTATTGACTGGAACTGTTGGGATTGTTGGTTCAAATCTTTTACAAGCCAACCTACCCCATGAAAAACACGGATTTCAGTCATTTTAAGAATCATCAAGTGAGACTATGAGAATGACAAGCTTTTTTTCAATGCCAGTAATTTTGGAGATGTGAAATGAGTGTACTTTTATGTTCATGTTTCAGGTTGTAAATGCTGTCTTTGTAGGGATGTGAATTCACATTTGATTTTGTTTTAATCAGACCATTGCATGCGCACTTGGATTGGGGAAGATCCGGAGAAAGCCATTTGAAGAGGCCTTTCTAAAACAAGACCTGAGTGTAGGTTGCAACCGAAACATTTTGTTTTCCGAAGACTTCAAAAGACACAGTTGTACACTCACAATAATAGAATGACAGAAAATTATATTTTAAATGTGTCAAATTAAATTGGCCACGACATCATTTAGTTCAGCTTGCAAAAGGACATCATATGTGTAAATCTCTGTGGTTCTTGCTAAAATTTATGTATACACACATTTAAAGTTGCCAAATGTCATGAACATTTGGGGATGTGCACGATATTAAAGCTGTTTTTTTTTTTTTTTTTTTTTTTTAAAACAGAAACCAAAGACTTCATACTACTTGACATGACATGGGAAACGGGCCGATCCATAGGGGGCGTATTTTTAAAAACAAATTCAAATATTTTCAAAACCAAGGATGCTACCTACCTATAACCAAAACAGTCACCTACCTTAGCCATATATGGGTCTCCATGAGCAGCGGCATAAATAATTCAAAGTCGTTCCCTTATTAAATCCCGATTATTTTTTTATATATAAGTATAACAAAAAAAAAAAAATTACTGCAAGTTTTCAACAGCTAATAAATCACTCAATTTAACATCAGAAACTTAATACTTGAGGAGAACATGCAGAATCAATTATAAATAATATGTAAATGGATTATTCGTAAATTCTATATACAATCACAACTTATTATTGACTAGAATAGCCCTTTGTTATCATTATACAGTTATACAATGAAATTGTGGAGCATCCCTTTACAGTGCAGTATAAGTTAAAATCTCAAAAGTGACGTGCATGTATGAAATCTAAATAAACATAAATCTAAAATGCGTATGAAATAGTCCTATAATTTCGGCAGTGCAAATAATCAATATGGTGTCACCGGGATGTGATCCTCGTCTTTCAACAATCACATTGCCTTTTTCTATGCCTTGCGTTTTCTGGTCAGCTTCCTCGACTTGTGCAAGTCCCTGTTCCTCGCCATCTCCTTTCCGCCCTCCTCGACTCTGCTCCTTTTCCTGCTGGCCTGCCACTCCAAGGCCTTGTTCTTCCTCACTTCTGAATTAACATCCTTGGAGAAGTTCGCACCAAAACAGTTGAAGAGGGACCGCCAGGAACTCCAGCAGGTGCTCTTGGGCTTCCTGCACATCAGGGAGTCCTACAGCGACATTCCGAAGGACGCCATGTGGGCTATGGGGAGAGATGGCCGCTTAAGGACCATCCGGCCTGTCTCCAGGTCCCCCTTGTCCCTTGAAACATCTCCAGGATGTCGACCCTGTGTGTCCCTGTGATCCTCCTTGCCTGTGTGACTGTCTTGAGGATGACGACCGCCATAATAAGCCAGACGCTCTGCTTTTCGATCAAAGAGCGCGCCAGCACCTTCTGGGTCAATTTGTAGCCGGCCTTGACAGACTTGTAGTTCTCCCACCTGGCCAGCACCTTCCGGCTTGAGAGTCGGGCCGTCCTCATCCTCTCAGCTCCTAATAAACAGGTTTGTTTTGGAAAGATAGGTGTTTTGATTAATCTTTTTTATGAAGTGAATAAGGTTGACCACTTACTTCAGCCCCAGGACACCTGGGCGGCACCATACAGCAGTTGTTGTGGAAGCTACTTTAGATGACCTTCCGAAGGTGCACGGGGTCAAAGTAGACAAAGATCTGCTTGTTGCCGTTGGCGTAGGGGTCGGTGTAGGACCATGGTGTTTCACTGAACGTTATTCGATTGAAATATTACATAAAATAAAACACGTAAAAGCTGATTGTTTCCAACATGGCCCCTATAGCAAAACAATGAGGTTTTTCGATTGAAAATTCTTGTGAATGAATGCTTAAATCCCTGAATTAAGCAAAAAAAAAAAAAAGTGCAGGTAACATTTATTTTGCGTAAATATGTTGAATGTGCGGCTTGTCTTTAAAGAGCACACGACATGAGAAAAAAAGTCTTAAATGCCATTATTATGTGAATTAGAATCATATTTTGAGACAATTCTACTATATACAACAATTTAGCAAAGCGCAGATGACGAGAAATTAGTCTTTTAATCTGCCGGCTGGCCACGCCTACCATTATAGGGCTTTATCGTCCCCAACAGGTGGATGACGTCAGCGGTAGACTGGGCTCATCGGTTGTACTATTCAGCCCATTGAGGGGGAACTATTCACAACGAGGAAAACGCGACGAAGAGAGCTGCAAAATGTCATTGTTTCTGTCTCTTTACTTCAATATTTTTACAGCATTTTCTTTTTATCCAAGCATTTTCCCCAACTGCTAAATAAATGGCATCGTCATGACAAATAACAGTCTTGTGCTAAATGGAATATGAAATCATAAAAACGCATTTATTCAGGACGACATGGCAAAATTACTCCATAATGGTCAAAACTGTCGACTTCACCTTTACTGTCGCACCTCCCGAACGATATTTTATGACACCTAAATCGGACATATGTCATTTCCCTTCCCTGGCTTCGGAGAATATAAACAAACCAAAAGGCGTGAAAGCTAGCCGACATGCTAACCCGAACCGAGTGATGTTTCAAAGTCTTCCATGCGAAAAATCACACATAACTAGCTTGGATTATTTGACATGACGGCTGGCTTGCCGATTGTCTTCGCGGATCGGCAAACCGCCCGGCGGAGAGCAATTTACAGTTCGTTCCCCAGAGGAGGGTTGCTGCAGTTGTTGAGCAGCTAACGTCCTGCTAATGTGCATGAGGAGAGCGTTTTACATGCCTATCAATGATCAAACGTAAGTAGTCTTTTATTTAAAGAAAGTTTGTCGTGTTTACTTTGTAATAACTGTATTAATATTTGTCATAATACTAAACAAGATGTTTACTCACTTCCTTGTAAGTCCAATGGTCCCACAGTAGTTGGGCTTGTTTAGGCCAATATCCACGGTGAATGGGAACCTTTTGAAACTCCAAAAAGGCGCATACTCCTCTCCCTCATACAGAATTATTTTTCTGCAGCCGTTTGGCTTGCGTGATACGAAATATAAACGTATTAATCCGCAAAATCAGCTGAATCCTTCGTCCTCATACACAACTGTATAGTGAAGAGGACGCCTTCTACCGTACACGTCACAGCGCCCTCCTCCTCAATGCAAGACCGAAGCCGGAAGTCAGTCATTTTCATGACGCGGGATTTAAAAAACTAAATAAATATAGCGATCGCTTCCACACAAATCCAAGCGGTCCATATCATTCAGGAGCATAAGATACTACGTGTATTATGAAATAAACATGCTTTTTCGTGTCACATGCACTTTAAGTTCACTGTGGCACCGCCTTACTACAAGAAAGAGCTTTTTACGTTGAAATTCTTGAGAATAAATGCTTAAATCCCTGAATTAAGCAAAAAAAAAAAAAACAGTGCAGGTAACATTTATTTTGCGTAAATATGTCGAATGTGCGGCTTGTCTAAGTTCACTGTGGCGCCGCCTTACTACAACAAAGAGCTTTTTACATTGAAATTCTTGAGAACAAATGCATAAATCCCTGAATTCTTTATAGATACATACATAAGTCTCGAGGCTTGGTTAAAAGCAAAAGACAAGCATATATTTTACTTAAAGATGAGCCGCACGTTCGCCATATTTAAGTTCACTGTGGCACCGCCTTACCACAAGTCAACAACAAAGGGCTTTTCACATTGAATTTTTTGTGAATAAATGCTTAAATCCCTGAATTCTTAATAGATATGGACGTAAAACATTCCCGATTCCTACGTGAAAAGCAAAAAATCGTGCAGGTAGCATTTATTTTGCGTAAATATTACGAATTAGTCATTTACGAAAATTATCCCCCTCCATGTGTAAAGAAAGCTTTTTCCATTGAAAATTCTCTTCGTCTTTATAGATATGGATGTAAAACGGTCTCGATTCTTGGTTTAAAGCAAAAAAAAATAAAATATTGCGAGGTACAATGCCAACGCTGTGGCTGCTAATTCCTCCCATTGTTTTTTTCCTCAACGTTTCAAAATGCATGCATGGTACGAAAACTATAATAATTACCTTAGATCCTCGAACAAATCAGCCTGAGACAATCCTTCTGGTTAGTATGCGGTCCAGCTTTCGTACTTTTCAAATGTAAATCTGGCTTTCACTCCCACCGACTTCTAATAAATGAAGCTGAGTCACACAACTCCTTCCAGGCAGGCGGGGCGCAGTAAATGAAGGAGTTTTGATGTCAAGTATTTAGATGTCTAGGCAGAAACCTAAAAGGAACCCTTATTAAATGACATGTTGGTTTTGTATGCTTTATTTGAATGTTAGTAACTACCATAATTTCCCGAATATAAGGCGCATCCGTGTATAACGCGCACCCCAAATTTACTTGTAAAATCTAGGGAAAATTATTGTACCCGTGTATAATGCGCACCCTAATTTTAGCACCACTAAATAGAAGAATACAAGAAAACAGAGCTCGTGTATAGATACAGAAATATCATTTTACTGACTGGTGAAACACAGCACAAGCATAGCACTTTGGTAGTTCAAAACATTACCGTAAACTGACCATATGTACGGTAATAATATGATCTGATAACTTCTTGAACTTACCAGAATCCAGGAGAAAACAAAACAGATGTGACTTTTCTTTTAAAGGCTGCTGTATAACTTGCATGATGAATAAATGTTTCCTCCATGGATTGATACGGTAAAATGAAAGTGAGAACGTAAGTCGGAAATCCGAGAGAGCTCATCGCTGTCGACACGACAGTAAAAATAGGAACTATTGTTATATGGGTTAGAGTTTTCCGAGGGACAGATATAGTTGACAGACACAGGAAGTCTGTGTTGTTACATTTGTTATGGTCCAAGTTGCGGAGCTGCAATAAACGTTGACTCAACTGAGTTCAAGAAACTAAATTCTGTGCTTTATGAAGAGTGAAAAAAGCAGAATTTAACACAGACGAAATCTTTCGGCCGATCATAGTGAAGTATTACCGAAACAAAATGGTGACGTCACGTACGGTAATGGTCGGCAACGGATCGCCGCATACGTTTCTTCAACACAACATGGCCGTGTGAATAAAAAAATTGTTTATATATATATATATATTTCTGTCTCCATCCATGTACCCGTTTATAATGCGCACCATAATTTTATTTGATTTTGGGGAAAAAAGTACGCGGTATATTCGGGAAATTACGGTAATCTATAATATACAAGATTTTAAACTAATTTGCAGCTCAATATAATAATAATAACTTTTTTGCAACTGAAGTCCCTATTTTGTTTATGCTGCAAGGTTGTGTAGTAAAATGGTGCACCGTATTTACGTTCCGCAAGAAGAGCCTATATTCCGCCTACATTCCTTTCAGGGTGTGAGGACTACGATTTCGTGCTTCATTTTGTCAAATTACACCTGGAGTGTAATCTGCCAACCACCAGAGGACAGTCTTGACTCATTAAAAAAAACTTCTAGGAAGAAATTATATTTTGCTGAGACATTAATGCTGCTCTATGTCTAATCAAAGTGCTTCGCACATTTTCCACGATGCTTTAAAGACACCACAGGATTGATCATGCAGGCTTGATCATAGGACTCGTAAGGGTTAATATACAAAGCAGAACATTTTGCAGTAAGAAATTAATAGAATACAAAGTACTGGAAACCCAAAACACAAAAAAACTGCATTATTATTACTGATATTGTTATTATTGCTGGGATATGCTCCAGCTTCACACCTTGAACAGGATAAACGGCATAGAAAATAAATGAGTGTCATTGTTAGTTGCTCAAACATTCTAATACTGTCTGTGATATTCCTAACAGATCATGGACATTGATTTGTTGCAAGTCAATCTTTGCATGGAAGGAGGCCATCTCAAGGAACTGTTCTGTGTCCAGTGGTTATGTGAGTTTGGCCTAGTGGAGAACATAGAGCTTGTGGTGGAAGAGTACCGCCAAAACAGGGGACTGCTGGTATGTATCCGCAAGAGTGGCATGTATTTGGCAGGTTACAGGAAAAAAAAAAAAAAGAAAAAAAAATCACATAGGTAACTTATATCTTAAGTACTTTTTTTACTACATTGCAGTCATTATAAAATATGTTATTGATCAAATTGATAGTGATTTATAAGAGAAATTTCAATTCACATTTTAAAAGGATGTTTAATGACAAAGCTGTGACACGGTTTTCCTTTAACTTGAATAGAATAGCCCTTTATTGTCATTATACAGTTGAATGAAATTTTGGAGCATCTCCCTTTACAGTGCAGGATAAGTTAAAATCTCAAAAGTGACTTGCAAGTATAAAATGTAAATGAATAAAAAATGTGTATGAGATTGTCCTATGTTCAGGCAGTGCAGATAATCAAAGTGAAGTAGCAGCAGTTTGACATTGATGGTATTGAATATTGCATGTTAATATTGCGCATCAGTAAGTATTGCACATAGAATATGTGTGAATAGAAGTTAAGTAGCAGCAGTTTGACAATGAAGTCGTTGAATATTGTATGTGTGTAAGTATTGCGCATAGAATACTGCATGTAAATGAATTTTGGACATTGGTTGATGTATTACATATGGAGGGTGGAGATGGCTTTTGCAATGAAACTCTTCCTCAGTCTGTTTGGTCTTGCTTTTAAACTCCTATGGTGTCTCCTGGAGGGGAGCAGTTCAAACAGCTGGAAACCCGGATGTGAGCTGTCCTTGAGGATGTTTAGAGCTCTGCTGAGGCACCAGGAGGAGTAGATGTCCATCAGGGAGGGGAGAGGACAGCCAAAGATCTCCTGTGCTCCTTTGACTGTCCTCTGAAGCCCCTCCATGTCTGTGGCAGTGCAGCTCTCGTACCAGGTGCAAATTCGGTATGTTAATGGCATTGTCTCACAGTGAGTCCCAACCCCTAAGTTAGTGTCTTATGTGAGTGAAATATATGGATAAGATTTTACACTCACCATGTAACACACATTCTGTTCCTGGTTGGATTGTTGTTCTCATTTAGGCAACAAGTAATAATAATAATAACTAGGCCTGCAAGCAGGACTGAACAGGCCCACGCAATCTAGCGCAACTCGGACCTCACGCAACTCGGACAGTGTGCAGGTCAGGGTGGTGGCAGATCGTCCTCTCTAATCATCTCATTAGAACCTAACATGCTCGAAAGTCGCCTCTTTACATTCACACACCTAAGAGATAAAAACCCCTATTGGAGAGAGTACTACAAAAAAGGAGCAAATAAAGGGTCGTCACTGCAACAGAAAGAGACATGTGGACATGGGCCGTAAAATAAGTATTTCAAAAGGGCTTGAAACTACAATGACCAACCTGAAAAGAACTGGACATATATTAGAAAAATGAGTGACTTTCTATTGCCACTAGTTGGCGCTGTGGCAAATGACCCCTACAGGACCCTTCAGAGTATGACTCAACAATCACGAGATGTTTGGCGCAGATATGTTGTAGAAGTTATGACTGTTCAAAACTTGTGGTGAGACGAAATGGCTTCAGTCATTTTCACTTCTCCTGTTGGACTCTTCTGCTTCAACCAAACCTCAGTATTTTTCATCAGGCACCTGAACACATGTCTTATGGCTCCCCTGATGCAGGTTTCAGGTGAATATATTTTTTTACTTGGAGGAGGAGCCTGTTTAGTAAAAAAAAGGCATTTCCTGTTCCCACTAGGGGGCGCTAGGCCTAATGGGTAATGTTTCAATGCACTCGTGTTAAGGGTGGGATCCCGCACATACATGCCAGATATGAAAAAGATTGAACGTTGTGTCAAGCAGCTATTAGTCTTTTACTGAATTTGTCATTTTGCCGAAAAAATGGCCGACTTTGGCACAAAGCCCAGGTCAGACCCATGGATGAAAACGCACCATTTTGAAAATTTTAGATCTCCTATGTCTCCTGAATAGTCTAACCAATTTTGAAGATGATCCAACTAACTCCGTCTGTGATAAAGTCTCAAACGTGCACCCTGTTAATTGATAAAAATTTCATATTCGATCCAAAATACCCGATTTCCTGTTGGGTTTGGAATATGGGTTCAAGAGACTTTTTGGAGCAGTTTTGCACAAGGTATCGACTCCCCAAATTTCATTGCTCTACGATTAAAAAAAAACCTAATAGGAAACGCCTTTTTGAAAAATTCAAGGGGGCGCCACTGAGCCATTTTGTTACATTTTTTTTGTAACGTCGCAAGATTATCGAAATCCACGCGAAGCCGCATGTATGTGCAAAATTTGGTGAGTTTTCGTGCATATTCAGGCCTCCAAATGTAAACTATACTACAAATGGATAAAATTTTCACATTCGATCCAAAATACCCGATTTTCTGTTGGATTTGGAAAATGGGTGCAAGAGACTTTTTGGAACAGTTTTGCATAGAGTATGGACTCCCCAAATTTCATTGCTCTACGTTGAAAAAACCCAATAGGAAAGGCCTGTTTTAAAACTCCTTTCTGTTGCCACTAGTTGGCACTGTAGAGTTGATGCAAATGACCCTTACAAGGCCCTTCAAGGTATGACTCTCAACAAGCACGGGAAGTTTGGCGCAGATATGTTGTATATCTGCTGAGTTATGACTGTTCAAAGTTTTTTGTGAGACACATTTTTGACGGTCATTTTCACTTTCCTGTTTGGTCCCCTCCGCTTCAACGAAACCTCAATATTTTTCATCAGGCACCTGAACACGGGTCTTAAGGCTCCCCTGATGCAGGTTTGAGGTCAACAGATTTTTTTTCCCTTGGAGGAGGAACCTGTCTCGTAAAAAAAGGCATTTCCTGTTCTCACTAGGAGGCGCTAGGCCTAATGGGTAATATTTCAATGCACTCGTGTTAAGGGTGGGATACTACACATACATGCCACATATGAAAAAGATTGAACGTTGTGTCAAGGAACTATTAGTCATTTACTGAATTTGTCATTTTGCTGAAAAAATGGCCGACTTTGGCACCACGCCCAGGTCAGACCCGTGAATGAAAACGCACCATTTTAAAAACTTAAGATTTCATATGTCTCCTGAACAATCGCACCAATTTTGAAGATGATCTAACAAACTCCCTCGGCGAAAAGGTCTCAAATGTGCACCCGGTAAATCGATATGAATTTCATATTCGATCCAAAATAACCGATTTCCTGTTGGGTTTGGAATATGGGTAAAAATATTTTTGGGGAGCGGTTTTGGACAAGGTAAAAAGTCCCCAAATTTCATCGCTCTACGCTGACAGACCCTAATGTTATAGGCCAATTTTAAAAGTTCAAGGGGGCGCCACTGAGCCATTTTGTTACATTTTTTTGCAACGTTGCAAAATTATCGAAATTTACAATTTTCCGCACGTATGTGCAAATTTTGGTGACTTTTTGTGCATGTTCAGGCCTCCAAATTGGCCGTTTTCATTTGCCATAAAAAAAAAAAAAAAAAAAAAAAAAAAAAAAAAACCTCTGCAAAACAATAGGGCCTTCGCACGCTTAGTGCTCGGGCCCTAATAATAATACATTTTATTTATAACGCACTTTACATTTGAAAAGTTCACAGAGGTTCTGCCTTTTGTTAAAACAAAATCATGTTCGAGCCTCTGTCCAGCAATTTCAGTCTTTCATGGTGTGGAAATCAGCAGCACTAGCATGCAAATGTCCATATTGTCCACCTTCACGGGCTTAGATGCTTTGTCTTGCCTCCATCCCCAGGCCGTTGTGAGCACCCTTATAGGTAGTCAGAACAGTTCTCATCAGAGTAAAACAGGCTATTGTTATTGTGGTGCCTGCTGCCGTTGTTTTCAGGGTAGTGACGGGATCTGTCATTCACTTGAGTAAACGAATCCATTCCAGATCGTTCAGTAAAAAGATTCGTTCAAACAAATCGTTCAACGAATCGTTCGCCCCCCTCATCTCCCTCCCCGTCCAAATGAATCGTTTGGTTAGTGAAGGGGAAATGACGTTGCCGAACGAATCACCAAAGACCGCTTCGCAGTATAACTGAACGGGAAGTGACATTCTTGGTCCCTCCCTCTCTCTTGCATACAGGCTCCTCATTGACCGCTCATCGTAGTTTCAGTAATGAGTGACAGGCGATATCATTCTGCTTTCACAGACAGCTTTGTCTCCCTCCCGCTGCTGCAAAAGCGAGGGAGAACTTCCGCGTCGTCTGTCCTAGTTCTATGGGCTCAAAGTCATGGCTCGTGCTTGCATTTCGATTTAGGTCACGGTTAAACATTTTCCTTTTGTGGGGGGAGTGGGGGTTTGGGGTCGGGGGCGCACGGACTTTCTTTAGCATGTTCTTGATCACATATACAATGCTGCTGCTAGCCTGCTACCAGCCAACGCAGCATGCTTGCTGTCACGAAAATAAAAATAAATCAAAAGTTTAATTTCTAAATATGGAACGACCAACACATCATATTTACCTCTCGCTCTGTTGTATTTTTGTTTTTATGCTCATCACTATTATTTTTACTCACTATTGTTAAAACTATAAGTGTAAATAGCTAGTTGTCGAATGTGCTGCTCTGAAATAAAGACAATACTACATTTTGATATTTGACAGTTTAATTGCAAATCAGTATTAAGATGATCGTATTGAATTTTTGCAACTGGTATTAATAAATAAAATAATCCGGTCAGCTCCCCTGTCGTCCCTGCATCTCAGATCGTCAAATGCTGACGAGAAATGATTGTTTGCTCTTTACGATGTCGCCTTTCTACCCTCATTAGTCTGTTAAGAAAAATGTAGACATATTGCGATATTTCCCGTGTCCGCGTGCGTTGTTTTGGGGCGCTTGAGTAGTGCATGATGGACGGATTGACATAATTTGTCAAACCAACCAACATCTGACACGAAAAAAAAAAATAAAACACTAGGAAAAAATGGACATGTATGTACCGTTTCATTGCAAATCAGTATTATGGTGATCGTATGGAATTTTTGCACTGGTATTAATAAATAAAATAATCCAGTCAGCTCCCCTGTAGTCCCCGCATCTCAGATCGTCAAATGCTGACGAGAAATAATTGTTTGCTCTTTACGATATCGCCTTTTTACTCTCATTAGTCTGTTAAGAAAAATGTAGACATATTGCGACATCTCCCGTGTCCATGTGCGTTGTTTTGGGGCGCTTGAGTAGCACATGATGGACGGATTGACATAATTTTTCAAACCAACCAACACCTGACACAAAAACAAAAAATGAAACACTTGGAAAAAATGGACATGTATATACCAATTCATTGCAAATCAGTATTATGGTGATCATACTAAATATTATTTTTTTCTGTGCACATATGAGGTAAATATCGCTGCCATGAAGCCTCCATATAGTGACAGTTCTTTGCCCCCTTCATTGCCGTCACGCGACCGCAACTCAGCTTTTGCTTGCCTCGTAGCTACCCGTGTTTTAAATTACTGTAAATTTGATAGTATGTCGTAATAGGTAGTCCCGAGTCTGTTGAGAAAAGTAGTACACTAAACCATGCTCGCTAGATTTGTGTGGTGTTTTTGTCTTTTTGAGCTGCATTTGATAGGCTCCACGTTAACAAATATGTGACAAAGTCCTTTCCTTTAATTTTTTGATTCGTTCACCGCACAGTCATTACTGGAAAGTCAAGTTAGCAGCAAGCTAGGTCAGGAACCGGAGGACTGAGTCACTGAACGGGAAGTGACAAAACTCAGTCTTGCCCCCCTGCCTGCACGCTGGCTGCTTATTGGCTACACGTGGAAGTGAGTGACATACACCCTGATTCTGTTTCCGGTCCCTCCCCTGCCCGCGATGAGGCTGGCGTCTGATTTGTCGTGTGCGATGTCAGAAGACGCTGCCGCTTGCTCAACGCCCTCCCACGCAGTGAACAAGCACCAACTTCATAGAACGAATCAGTGCAGATGGTGATTAGTTCGGTCTCGTTCACCCAAACAATTCGTTCAAAAAGAACGAATCGTTCGCGACCGATACAACACTATTTCAGGGTGCTGGGCTACGTCCTCCTCTGCTCAGTACATTGTCGGTACCAATGTCCATATTGACTACAAGTGAAGCACGCTTGGTCTCATGGTTGTTGACAATGCCTCCCCTGCCCCTGTTGGTGGGATGCCTGTGCCATCCATATTTGATTCTCTGTCTCTGCCTTTTTTTATTTGTCTTCATTTTTCTATTTCTGTGACTATTTTTCTAGCTTGTGCTAATTGCAACTTCAAAAGCTTTGGCTGCATGTCTTTCATTTCATCTGAAGATTTACACACATCATTGATTATAAAACTATGAAACCACTAATGTAATGCAAAAAATAAAAATAAAGATGATGCAAATAAAACATATGAGATCAATTATTTGATTCCCTGGGTGCTTTTATAACCCTGGGTTATTTTTATTAAAATAAATTATTTTATTTTATTTTTTTAAATAAAAAAGAAACTGCACATGATATGAATTTAAAATAGTGTAGTATGTAATATGTAACCCAAGGGCTACTGAGCTGCATCACTTCCCGCTTGTGATGACAATATGGACTAGTACCATTTTGAATCATCAAAACATTGATGCACAGTTACAGTGCTGGCCAAAAGTATTGGCACCCCTGCAATTCTGTCAGGTAAAGCTCAATTCCTCCCAGAAAATAATTGCAATTACAAATGCTTTGGTAGTAATATATTCATTTATTTTGCTTGCAATAAAAAAAACACAGATGGAAAAAAAACTAAATCATTATAATTTTACACAAAACTCCAGAAATGGGCCGGACAAAAGTATTGGCACCCTTTGAAAAAAAAATCAGTTGATGCTTCGCTAATTTGTGTAATTAACACCACCTGTTACTTACCTGTGGCACGGAACAGGTGGTGGCAATAACTACATCACACTTGCAACCAATTAAAATGGATTAAAGTTGACTCAACCTCTGGCCTGTGTCCTTGTGAGCACCACATTGAGCATGGAGAAAAGAAAGAAGACCAAAGTCTGAGGACATGAGAAGCAAACTTGTGTGGAAGCATTGACAATCTCAAGGCTACAAGTCCATCTCCAATGACCTGAATTTTCCTGTGTCTGCCTTGCTCAGTGTCATCAATAAGTGTAAAGCTCATGGCACTGTAGCAAACCTACCTAGATGTGGATGGAAAAGAAAAATTGAGAGAGGTTTCAGCAAAAGATAGTGCCGATGGTGGATAAAGAACCTCGACTAACATCCAAACAAGTTCAAGCTGTCCAGCAGAGGGTACAGCAGTGTCAACCCTTACTAGCCGTCGGCGTCGGAATGAAAAGGGACTCAATGGTAGTATACCCAAGAAGACCCAACTTCTGACCCAGAGACATAAAAAAGCCAGGCTGGAGTTTGCCAAAACTTACCTGAGAATGCCAAAAACATTTTTGAAGAATGATCTCTGGCCTTTGGGAAAAGGCATCAACATAGAATTTACAGGAAAAAAATGAGGCCTTCAAAGAAAAGATCACGGTTCCCACAGTCAAAAGTGGTGGAGGTTCCCTGATGTTTTAGGGTTGCTTTGCTGCCTCTGGCACGGGACTGCTTGACTGTGTGCATGGCATTATGAAGTCTGAAGACTACCAACACATATTGCAGCATAATGTAGAACCCAGTAGTGTTGTGAACGATTCGTTCTTTTTGAATGAATTGTTTGGGTGAATGAGACTGAACTAATCACCTTTTGCACTGATTAGTTCTAGGAAGCTGGGGCTTGCTTGTTGCGTGGGAGGGTGTTGAGCAAGCAGCAGAGTCTTGACACTGTGTGCGACCAATTAGACGCCAGCCTCATCGCGGGCAGGGGAGGAAGCGGAAACAGAATCAGAGCGTCTGTCACTCACTTCCACGTGTGGCCAATAAGCAGCCAGCATGCAGGCAGGGGGCAAGACTAAGTTATGTCACTTCCCATTCACTTACATGGTCCTCCGGCTCCTGACCGAGCTTGCTGCTAACTTGACTTTCTCGTCAAGCGGTGAACGAGTCAAAAAATGAAAGGAAATGACTTTGTCACATATTTGTTAATGTGGAGCCTTTCATATGCTGCTCAAACAGACAAAAACACCACACAAACCTAGCGAGCATGGTTTAGTGTACTGCTTTTCTCAACAGACTCGGGACTACATATGACGACATACTATCAAATTTACAGTAGTTTAAAACACTTTCGCAGGTAGCTATAAGACACGCAAAAGCTGAGCTGCGGTCGCGTGACGGCAGTCACGGCAGTGCGGGGGGGAGAGAACTGTCACTGTATGGAAAATGAATATTTCGTATGATCACCATAATACTGAATGGTAATTAAATAGTATATACAATGGGGCAAATAAGTATTTAGTCAACCACCAATTGTGCAAGTTCTCCTACTTGAAAAGATTAGAGAGGCCTGTAATTGTCAACATGGGTAAACCTCAACCATGAGAGACAGAATGTGGAGAAAAAAAAATCACATTGTTTGATTTTTAAATAATTTATTTCCAAATTAGAAATCTGAAAATGGCAGTTTAGAGAAGGCACCCTTCAAATCTCAGAGACCTGGAGCAGTTGACCAAAGAATAATGGTCAATAATTCCAGCAGAGCATTGTAAGAATCTTATTGATGGATACTGGAAGCGGTTGTTCGCAGTTATTTTGTCTAAAGGTTGTGCTACCAAGTACTCGGCTCAGGGTGCCAATACTTTTGTCCGGCCCATTTTTGGAGTTTTGTGTAAAATTATAATGATTTAATTTTCATTCTCTTTTGTGTTTTTTCATTTCAAGCAAAATAAATGACGATATTACTATCAAAGCATTTGTAATTGCAATCATTTTCTGAGAGAAATTGAGCATTATCTGACAGAACTGCAGGGGTGCCAATACTTTTTGCCAGCACTGTAGAACTTCAAGTAACCACTGCAGCTTACTTGGCGGCCGTGTTGCAGTTGGTAGCTGGAGTTGTCCTGGAACAGAAGGGTCAGCGGTTTGATTACGGCTACGATTGCCCACAGCCGAAGGGTCCTTGGGCAAGGCACTCAACCATAATTTGCCCTCAATGGGTTGGCAGCGCCTTGCATGGCAGCAGCACCATTGGTGTATGAATGTGTGTGTAAAAGGATGAATGTGTGCTAATGTAAAGCGCATTGGGCATGGTAACGATGTAGATAAATGCGCTATATATGCACTGTCCATTTACTCACCTCCGTTTTGCATGTATTTGTTATTTTCACAATAAGTCTGAATCCATGTATTCTGTGTTCTTTCTAGCCCATTCGTATGTGTGTTTTGGGTCCTCCTGCAGTCGGGAAAAGCAGAGTGTGTATGCAAATATGTGACCACTACAAGCTCCATCATATCAGGCTGAATGAGACAATCTCTGAGACCATCTCAAACCTGGTAAGAGTCGCTGAGAAGCATGTGCAAAATACTTTCATTATGTTTCCCAATTGATTTAAGATGTTACAAAATATTTATTTAGGCAAGAAAAAAATATCTCGTTTTTCACAGTTAATCAGTACGAGAACCCCCTGCAAAAAGTGCATCACCACAAAGTAGAAATTGCCTGCCCCCCCCCCCCCTCCAAAAAAAATAAAAAATAAAATTGATTGACATAAACAGTACTTATTAACATGTATTTACACTAGGGCAGTCAAACTCACGTTAAAGGGCGTTAATTAATTTTTTTTTAAATTAATCACGTTAAAATATTTGATGCATTTAGCGCATATGCCCCGCTCAAACAGATTAAAATGACAGCACAGTGTCATGTCCACTTGTTACTTGTGTTTTTTGGTGATTTTTCACCCTCTGTTGGTGCTTCGGAGCGACTGATTTTATGGGTTTCAGCACCATGAGCATTGTGTAATTATTGACATCAACAATGGCGAGCTACTAGTTAATTTTTTGATTGAAAATTTTACAAATTTTATTAAAACGAAAACATTAAGAGGGGTTTTAATATAAAATTTCTATAACTTGTACTAACATTTATCTTTTAAGAACTACAAGTCTTTCTATCCATGGATCACTTTAACAAAATGTTAATAATGTTAATGCCATCTTGTTGATTTATTGTTATGATAAACAAATACAGTACTTATGTGCAGTATGTTGAATGTGTATATCCGTGTTGTGTCTTATCTTTCCATTCCGACAATAATTTACAGAAAAATATGGCATATTTTATAGATGGTTTAAATTGCGATTAATTACGATTAATTAATTTTTAAGCTGTGATTCACTCGATTAAAAATTTTAATCGTTTGACTGCTCTAATTTACACATATTTTATAATTTACGGTAGAGTATTTAAATATTTTTACAGTAATTACAATACCTTTTACATCTTTTGCGTGATACGTGAGAGGAACTTGGCACATCTGAATCTCATGTAGGTCCATCGTGGGCAAAACAAGCGAGCAGCGGGGATGATGCTTCATTTGCAGGGAAAAAAAATAAGTTATAAAATTCTCCTAGACATGTTTTAGGTTTGTAGCTGGTTTTGGTTGCGCTCAAAGTGGGTACAAATGGTGAAAATTACAATATAAGGTAAAAGGCCAGGCAAGGCTGCAGTATGCGTAGCTAATCAATTCACGAGATAAATTCGCTTTCATTTGTTCCATGGTTTGTCCCACACCATAGGCGAGGCTGCTGTGGTGCACACCCAATAAGCTCATGAGATAAATCCACATAAATTTGTTCTAATTCTTTTATCTTGGTATAATCATCAAACTATGCAGGTGAAGCGGAACGATCTGCCCCCTTCCAAGTTAGCAATGGGGTCAGACAGGGGAGCATCCCATCTTCAATTTTATTCAATTTTTAATTGAACGAACTGTCAGAACTGTTAGGCTGTATTGGCTGAGCGAGATCGTGTTGGTTCGTTTCACTTAAATGGATCTACATTAACTCTGCTTTATAAGATATATAGGCTACGTTGCTAATTAGTACCCCAAAAAAGTTTGCACTCACGGTTTCCAATAATTATAATTTTTGTGTTGGTCTTTTTTTTTTACTGTGGCGCAGTGATATTGATACGGCGGAGTATCAAAGTCAGTGTGTGAAGTAGGTCACGTGCACCAATAGGAGACGAAGATTGTTGCCATGGTTTCAAAAACACACAACATGCCGTTAACCACGTCCAGCTCCGACGCGAGCGAATATGAACAAAAGATAAGGAAACCGCATTCCAAATTTAGTCAAAAGGGATTGAAACGATGCTATATGCATCACTAATCTGTATATGGTGAACACGTTTAGAAATTTAGATGACAACGGTGGGAAACTTACAGAGCCTGTGTCAGACGATGGCTTTCTTGCAGGGTCCGTCCAACGAAGTTGCGATAAATTATAGACATAGCATCGATGTCGATTTTGACAATGCTCCTGAGGACGCCGGTTTTCATAAAACATGCTACACTCGGTTTATTTGCAAAAGGCTTTGAGTTCTTTCTGTATTGCCTATATTTTTTGTCTTATTCAATTTTTGCCATGATTCAGATACACGTAGGAGGGCATGGTAGCAATTCGGTTGATTTTCAACCATTTATGATCATTGTGTGCAATTTTAATTATTAGTCTTTCATTGCATAGTAGGTTGTGATATTTTTAATAAAAGACACATAAGCTTTTAGCTAAAATTAATACATACTTCATTATGCTGGGTGAAAATCACTTATGTTGAAGCGTTTTCTTCAAGAAATTAGCTACATTTCTCACTCGAAATTCACCTATGTTTATTTTTACTGAGGCACCATTACTTGTTTCAAATGTTTTGTTGATGTGTTTAAACAAGGTGTTGTAAACAAACTAAAGACTATGTTGTTTGTCAATACCTCATTTTTATATATGTTGTACCAACCCCCTCCTAGTTATTTAATGGCAATGCTATGCAAGTCTCAAACTAAACTTTTTGCTCAATGTAAAACCATCTAACATAATAATGTTGACTTCTTAAAATGACCATAATAGTTATAAAAGACCCCACCCCCAGTTATTTAATGGCAATGCTATACAAGTCTCAAATTAAACTTTTTGCTCAAGGTAAAACAATCTCACATAATAATGACTTCTTTAAATGACCATCAGTTACACCCCAGAATTCACATTGTAAGTCTTAACTTCATATGTGATCTGACTAGAAAGCTCCAAGCCCCTAAGCCCCATTATTATTCACAACAAAAAGCGTGTATGTGGCTTATTTGTAGTCAATGTCAATCATGTGAAAAAGCCACGTCGATTCGATGTTTATTATTTTCCACTTCATTGTTGGATGGACCCTGCAGAGAAAGCCATCGTCTGATGCATGCTCTGCAAGTTTCCCACCGTTTTTGCGAAAATTCCTACACGTCTTCGCACTGAACAAAGAAGAGATGCATTGTTTCGATGCCTGTGGCCTATACTACGAACGGAGTTCAACCTCCCTAGAAGTAATCCTGCTTACCAGCAAGTAACCGGATTTGACAAAACCTGGTTACCTAGTTTGTGGTCAATCACACACACACACAACGAAATGACACTGGAAATGTTTGTTAAATATATTTCTCGTATGAGGGCAAAGCTCCACATTCGTTTACATTCAGCGAAGCTGACACAGGTTTCTGTATAGCATTTTCAACAATCAGTTTAAAGCCTTTCCATACCCCGCTCCAACCACTTTCCGAATCGCACGGCATACTGTGTTCTTACTCAGTTATTCAGCATTACCGATGGGATACATATATTGTCCGCTGGCGAAAGAACAGGCACACATTCTGCTTGATTGTGAGGGCCTGACTTCAGCGGGTTACGTTAGAAACGTCGGCCTTAATCAGCTGGCACAGGTAACGAATTCCCTCTGCTGAAAATCTGTATCTTTCATGGAGAATATTGTCAGGGGCTCTAAATACCCGCGCCCATCTGAAGAGAACCCCTCACAATCCGAGTGCCAATGTCGTACGGGTCGTCCAGGTACCCTGTCATTGTCAAGAGGACACGTCCGCGGAGGAGTGCTGTTTAAATAGAGCGTGGATAATCGGAAAGCTGGGGTTAAGCAAGATCTAACTCTGAGACGAGCAGCTTTGACGTGTGACATGAGTTGCCATGGCAACATTCCTGGGTTTCAACATATCCATCTTTCGCAGTCCCGGTAAGCCGGGAAGTTAGGCTGCGCGTGATGAAGTTACTCTTGAAGTTATCCTGCTCAGCCAGAAAACCGGCTTCGTAGTACAGGCCACTGTTGACTAAATTTGGAATGCAGTTTCCTTATCTCTTGTTCATATTCGCTTGTGTCGGAGCTGGACGCGGTCAACGCAATGTTGTGTGTTTTTGAAACCATGGCAACAATCCTCGTCTCCTATTGGTGCACGTGACCTAAAACAGCTTAACACACTGACTATGCTACTCCGCCGAATAAATATCTCTGCGCCACAGTAAAAAAAAAAAAAGACCCGACACAAAAACGTAATTATTAAAAAAATGACTGCAAACCGTGAGTTGAAACTTTTTTGGGAACTAGTTAGCAATGTATGTATATTGTAAAGCAGAGTTCATGTCCAGTAGATCCACTTGAGTGGAAAGAAATCCATTTTCTAAGCACTTTCCATGGCCCCAATACTGTAAAACTGGCTGCATGGTTGGTGGGTTGGTAGTGAACCATCTAATGCAGTGTTTTTCAACCGGTGTGCCGCGGCACACTAGTGAGAGATCGTCAGGTGTGCCGTGAGAAATTATCTAATGTCACATTTATATATATAAAATATATATATTGTAATGTCCGTAACTGTGTATGGGCCCTTGAAGGGGTCATCAGACTGCAGAGTGGTGACGTAGCGGGAAGCAAGCAAAGAGGGAGGGAAAACGGTGTGTAAGCGAAGTTAGCGGTCGTATGTTGCAGATGCCGCTGTTATTTTGTTTATTATTTTCCATTGTTGCCACAATAAAGTGGGAAATTCATCAACCACTCCTCTCCTTTCTATTTCCCCATTCGGGCTATTACAATATATTTCTTTACGTCATCAGGCAGAGTTGCAGTAGGACGGAAGAAAGGAGTAGGTAGAAAGTTCTCGGTCGTGTGTAAATGAGCGAAGCATTGCATGTGTCGCATTCAAAAACTGCTCGGACTTTTAGCCATCAACGACCTTGCTGTCCACGACAATGTGCACCCCAGCACGTCTACTGCACATCATTTGTTAGACCCGTCATATGTCGATATACTCGAAAGTGTCCTTTCTTTTTTATCCAGATGTGACGACCGTCAATCCTCCCCTTGTGTTTTAATCCAATACATTGTTGGGAGCAGCAAGGGGACGAACGGCTAAAAATCCGAGAAGTTCTTAAACGCGACACGAGCCTCGATCCATTCCAACAGCGCCATTGTTCCAAGCAAGCTTAAACGTCATCTCCAAACGCAACACCCGCCGCTTCAAAACAAGTCGATGGACTATTTTGTTCGCCTCTGTGAAAAACACAGAGAAACAGGCAAATTTTTTGATAAAAACTACGACGGTAAATGAGAAATCCCTCAAAGTCAGTTACGTTATTGCTAAATCCAAAAAGTCTCACACCGTGACAGACATTAATTAATACTACCTGCTTGCAAAGCCACTGTCTGCGAGATGCTCGGCCCTAATGTGGTTAAAGACATTGCTCAAGTCCCCCGTCTGATAATTCTGATCTTTTTCAAGCCTAACTGCTATAAAAAAAATAATAATAAAAACAGAGGAAGACTGAGAGCTCTTGAAGAATAAGGATATCGAGTTTGTGTTCATCTAAACAGGCTTAAGTTTCACACTGAGTAGGTATACATACTGAGAAATTATTTTATAATTAAATATACTGTACAGAAAATAATTTTGGAACATTTTTGGTTTGTGGTGTGCCGCGAGATTTTTTTCTAATGTAAAAACGTGCCGTGAGTCGAAAAAGGTTGAATAACACTGATCTAAGTATACAGATGATTGTGTGCTACTTAGCCCACCAACTTTTAAGCAACTTTATTTGCATTACTTATATACAATGTTGTCACAGATTACTTGAAAAAGTAATTTAATTACTGATTACTCCTCAAAAAAGTAATCTAGTTACTTTACTGATTACTTTATTATCAAAGTTACTAAGTTACTTTAAAAGTAATTTGTCAGTTACTTTTCCCAGTATTTCATCGCATGTAATTGAATTTTTCAGATAAGGCGTTATCTTCGAGTTAGCAGGGGTTTAATAAGTCAATGGAGTTAATTTCAACCACCATTGACTTGCGCTAGATCAGCCACTCCGGAACCCTGAAACTAACAAATAACTGACAAACTGCACGGAATTTGTTCCAAACAACTCCAACGTCTAATTAAACCCCCGCTAACTCGAAGAATAAGCCTAATGTCAAAAATTTTGAACTTCCCCTTTAAAATAAAGACCTAGCCGTTAAAATGTTGCCTATGAAAGTTGTAAAGCAATAAAACAAACAACAAGAACAAATAAAATGAACAAGAATCCTACAAGTATTTCATAATAATGCATGCAGTATATGCCAAAAGTTTGGAGACACTTCAAGGGTGGATACTTTGATGAATGTAGAATATAAAACCTGTTTTCAAGTACATATTTCCTCATGTTCATTCATAGTTTTGATATTTTCAGTGAGAATTTACAATAGTAGTGAAAATATATAAAACGCACAAATGATAAGGCGTCTCCAAACTTTTGACCCGCTCTTTTGTCCCCCCCTCACCCTCCCTCACACAAACACACACATGCACCCCCCATCCACACACACACACACACACACAAAGTATTTTTTGTCATCTTTATTGGAGAGAAATGTGAAGTCATGGCTGTATGTCCAATAAGCAAATGCAGCCGTTTGTGGTTCTTCTCCTACGTCTTCCACTGTTAGTATCCTGAGAGGTAGCCAGGCAATGTTGTTTGTTGGCCGCCAACAGCGCTCATAGCATGGTAATACACGTGACCGTTTTTTTCCCCCGATGAGAAAACGTGACATCCGATGTCTCTGCTAAACTCAAGAGCAGCATTTTCTATTCAGATTCTCTTCGTACATGAATACAGTATTCTTTATTCTACATACATCATGAGGCAAAAACAAAACAGTAACGCACAGACACTAAGGAAACAAACTTTAATCAGATTACTGGCTTCAAAAAATGAATGCGTTAGATTACTCATTACTGAATGAAAGTAATCAAATTACAGTAACGCGTTACTTAGTAATGCATTACTGACAACACTGCTCATATATCAACAGTGATACTTTTACTTAAGAACATCTCTACATACAGAACTTTCAGGTTAAGACACACTTCAATGGAAAAATATTGCCTCTTGTTAAAAACTAAATTTCAGGATAAGAAAGGCAAAAATACAGTATGGCTGGTACTCACAGCTCCAGAGTTGACTGAACGTTACATACTTATAGCTGCTCTGCCATTGACTATTGCCAATCATTCTATCCACCCATCCATAATCTACCGTCTATAATCTTATGATGAGAAAAATAAATGGACTCAGGTTTCCCTTGCCCGGACACGGGTTACCGGGGCCCCCCTCTGGAGCCAGGCCTGGAGGTGGGGCTTGAAGGCAAGCGTCTGGTGGCCAGGCCTGTCCCAATGGGGCCAGGCCGGGCACAGCCAAAAAAGGCAACGTGGGTTCCCCTTCCCATGGGCTCACCACCTGAGGGGCCAAAGGGGTCGGGTGCGTAGAGAGTTGGGCGGCAGCCAGAGGCTGGGGCCTTGGCGGTCCGACCCCCAGCTGCAGAAGCTAACTCTGGGAACATGGAATATCACCTCTCTGGCTGGGAAGTAGCCCGAGCTGGTGTGTGAGGCAGAGAAGTTCCGACTAGATATAGTTGGACTCTCCTCCACACACAGCTTGGGTTCTGGTACCAATCCTCTCGAGAGGGGTTGGACTCTCTTCCACTCTGGAGTTGCCCACGGTGAGAGGCGCCTGTACATCGGGATTTACCTCGGTAGACGAGAGGGTAGCCTCTCTCCGCCTTCGGGTGGGGGGACGGGTTCTGACTGTTGTTTGTGCTTATGCACCGAACAGCAGCTCAGAGTACCCACCCTTTTTGGAGTCCTTGGAGGGTGTGCTGGAGAGCGCTCCCTCTGGGGACTCCCTCGTTCTCCTGGGGGACTTCAACGCTCACCTGGGCAATGACAGTGAGACCTGGAGAGGCGTGGTTGGGAGGAACAGCCCCCCCGATCAGAACCCAAGTGGTGTTCTGGTATTGGAGTTCTGTGCTCGTCACGGTTTGTTCATAACGAACATCATGTTCAAGCATAGGGGTGTCCATATGTGCACTTGGCACCAGGACACCCTAGGCCACAGTTCGATGATCGACTTTGTCATTGTGTTATCGGATTTGCGGCCGCATATTTTGGACACTCGGGTGAAGAGAGGAGCGGAGCTGTCAACTGATCACCACCTGGTGGTGTGTTGGCTCCAAAGACGGGGGAAGATGCTGGCCAGACCTGGTCTGCTGGGAACGTCTGGCTGAATCCTCAGTCAGAAAGCGCTTCAACACCCACCTCCGTCAGAACTTCTCCCTTGTCCCGGAGTTGGGGGACATTGAGTCCGAGTGGACCATGTTCCGCACCTCCATTGTTGAGGCGGCCGATCGGAGCTGTGGCCATAAGTTACTGTAGTTGGTGCCTGTCGTGGCGGCAATCCCCGAACCCGCTGGCAGCAGTAAGGGATGCTGTCAAGCTGAAGAAGGAGGCCTACAGGGCCTTTTTGGCCTGGAGGCAGCTGACATGTACCAGCTGGCCAAGCGGACTGCAGCTTCGGCGGTCACTGAGGCAAAAATTCTTACATGGGAGGAGTTTGGCGAGGCCATGGAAAGCGACTTCACGACGGCTTCGAGGAAATTCTGGTCCACCATCCGGCGTCTGAGGAGAGGAAAGCAGTGCACCATTAACACTGTGTATAGTGAAGATGGGGCGCTGCTGACCTCGACTCGGGACGTCGTGAGTCGGTGGGGAGAATACTTCGAAGACCCCTTCAATTCCACCGACACGCCTTCCTTTGAGGGAGCATAGTCTGGGGACTCCGAGGTGGGCTCTCCTATCTCTGGGTTTGAAGTCACTGAGGTGGTTGGAAAGCTCCTCGGTGGTAAGGCGCCGGGGGTCGATGAGATCCGCCTGGAGTTCCTGAAGGCTCTGGATGTTGTGGGGTTGTCGTGGCTGACACGCCTCTACAACATCGCGTGGACATCGAAGACAGTGCCTCTGGATTGGCCGACCGGGGTGGTGGTTCCCCCTTTTTAAGAAGGGGGACCGGAGGGTGTTTTTCAATTATAGAGGGCTCACTCTCCTCAGCCTCCCCGGTAAAGTCAATTCTGGGGTACTGGAAAGGAGGGTCTGTCCGGAAGTCGAATCTCGGATTCAGGAGGAGCAGTGTGGTTTTTGTCCCGGCCGTGGAACAGTGTACATAAGTATTGATGTGGCCGTCATCCTATTTCCTGACTGCAATATAAATTTATTTTCATGACAAATAACAGTCTTGTGCTAAATGGAATAGGAAATTTAAAAATGCAAGGTCTGCGAAACTCTTACCATATTCACTTCCACGTCCGTCCAATGGTCCCTTGATTATCTTACTTGTTTTGCCCATTCTTCGCGGCTAACATGATTTTTTTGGAAACCCAACAAGGCGCACACCAATCTCCCCAGTGTAACAACAAAAGCTTGCAGCACATTGGAATGGCATGATGCTCAAACCAATCTAATAACAAAAGTACCTATGTGTAAATTTTCAAGAAAATCGGTCGAGCCCCTTCGGAGTCCATAGGGAACCAACACACACAGACACCCACCAACACACAAAGTTCAATTTATATCTAAGTGTTGATCATATGGCTGAAAAATTAGGCAAGATTCACCCATTAAGAATACTTTTTTAAAACATGCATTGCACTGAATCTGCGAAATGTGAAACGCGAACTTGCGAGGGATCACTTAATTACATTTTTTATTATTGTGTTTAATGATGCAAATGGTTTGTCTCCTTATCCAGGAATACTTTGTGAGGAACACTCTTTCAGATGCAGAGAATGAGGACTCAACATCAGCTATAGAAGCTCAGGACCTGCTGAATATTTTCAAGGACCATATAGAGCAGAATGGAGGTACACATTTCTTGGTGTTGGGTGCTTCAATTTATGAATTTTACCGGACTATGTTAGACAAACTTCCGAGCTTCATTTGAATTGGAATTTGGGTTGGTTTTGGGAAGGCCATATAATTTATGGGGAATATTACACAATGCAACACACAAAAACAAACAAACAAAAATCCCAGATTTGCAAATAATTTTTAACCTGTATGCAATACAAAGCAAATACATTTTCAAACCAAAAGCAAACATATAAACTTCAAAACCAGCCCTAATGTAGATAACTGTAAAGCTGCATTCAGACAGGCTGTATTTTTTTTTTCATCTTGCGATGGTATTATGAATTTTACAAAGAAAATGTAATCATGTGTGGAACAGTGACAGGTGGCGTCGCGACCGACAACACGCGTTAGGTTGAACACAATGCCTCCAATTTGACCATTTGTTGCTCAGCATCAGAATGGAACTGGCTACAAACTTATATCAAAGCACCTGAATATTTCGGTCACCACCATTGGAGCTCATATCAAAGAAGTGGAAGTAGCACCTGCTTACCATGAACAGGCCACACTCAGGAGCTCCTTTCTGACTGGGAAGTACAAAAAATGGTAAGAAGAGTACTCAACAAGCCAAGGACCAATCTGAAAGAAAGACTAGGTGGCAGCAGGTACAATAGTTACAGAGAAAAAAAAAAATGTGATGCACTCCTGCCTTGTCCTCAATGGGCGCTCAGCCTGCATGACTCAAGAAAAAGCATGTTGAGGCTCATTCAAAGCTAAAAACCATCTTAATAAGCCTGTAGAGTACTAGGAGAATTTCGTCTGGCCAGACGAGATCGAAGTTGAACTTTTCTGCTATTATTTTGCACATCACCCAGAAAACACTTTCCCAACAGTGAGGTTTGAAGGGGGAAGCATCACGTCACGGGTTTTTTTCTCACCTCACGGCAGTAGCAAACTTCATGTCTTTGAAGGATCAATGAATGTATGTCGAAATTTTTTGTATGAACCTGTGGCCATTCACCTGCAGAATGAACATAACCGCGTTCCTGGACCTTTCAGCAGGACAATATGATCATGAAGAAGATAGATTTACTGTGAGTGCTGGTGATCAAGTAATTGGGAGTAAGTCTAGAAGTTCAGAAGCATGATGCAAATGAATTTGCTGTTGATGGCAAGAGAAATAGAGGGCTTATTTTAGAAGAAGTTTGTGTTCATTAGAATGCATTGGAATGGATTGGATTTTCTAGACTCAAAGAGACTTTATTTTGTATATAAATAAATCAGGATTTAGTGTCTTGTACAAGAAGCCTAAAGTAAATGAAAGCAGCAAGGAAAAAGGCTAGCAGAAAAGAAGCGCAACACCGAGAGAATCGATGACAGTAGATGAGAATAGATTGAGATGAGTTGGAGAGCCAAAGTGCAGGTGGGAAAGGCCAAACGAGAGGCATTTGATGACATGTATGGCAGGACGGACACCTTTAGAGGGAGCCAAAGCTCTTTACAGGCTGGTTGAGGTGAGAAGGACATCTAGCAGTGACATAGTTGGGAATGTATGAACAAATGGGAGGTCTATCATGCATAAAATATCTCTTTAGAAATGACAAATTTGTTGCTTTTAACCAGCTAAGACAAGATTTCGGCCTGTCACAATCAGATTTCTTTAGATATGTTCAAGTTTGCAGTTATGTGAAAAAAATGTTCACTTATCTTGCCACCTAAAACATGGCTTGACGACTGTCTAGAATTGGACCCCTCCATCAGAGGTGTCGTTTCATTTATTTAGGATAGGATTCAAAGTGTGGCATCTCCATCATTAAATAATTTGAAACACAAATGGGAGGAAGAGCTGGGCGAGCAGTTCACTGACAACACCTGGCAAGCTGCTATTAGGTCAATTCATTCATCTTCTTTATGTATAAGACATGGACTAATACAGTTCTTCATAGGTTACACTGGCCACCAAGTAAAATTTCAAAATTGTATACAGGTGCCGATCCAAGATGTGGCCTCACCCCAGCTAATTTGAGCCATATGTTTTGATTGTGTCCCAAGCTTTATACATTCTGGAGAGAGATTTTCACTGCACTGTCCTCCTTATGTAACAAGAATATTGAGCCGAACTGTACAACAGTGTTGTTTGGGATCGTCCTATCAAATATTTTAGTTTCATTTCACCAGGCCAATGCAGTAGCTTTTATTACTTTACTCGCTAGGCGCATGATTTTATTTAATTGGAAAAAAAACTGAGCCTCCATATTTTAAGAGGTTGATTGAAGACGTAATGGCCAATCTATAATTGGACCATGTAAGACATGTTGCTAATGGTTCTCTCCAGACCTATGAAAAAACTTGGCAGCCATTTATAATATTTTTTCAGACTGAATTTAAAACATAGCTCTAACGACCATCCAAGCTGTTACAGCCTCGCTTCTTTATCTATTCTATAAGCCTCCTTCCCCTTTATCTTAAATTTTAATTCAATCAGATTCCCGTATATTGGTTTGAAAATAATGCTGAATCTATATACCCCCCATGAAATATGCTCAGGTGCTGTCCAGTTTTGCCGACTTACCTACCCATAGAGCCTGTGTTCCCTCTGAGTCTTTGGAGTGCAAACTAAACTTAGTAGCTGTATTTTCCTCCCCAGACTATGTACTTGTGTATGGTTTGTCTATTTTTTTTTAATTTTTTTTTTTTTGTGTCATTGAGTGTGTGCACACTGACTGCTGCTTCCATGTCGATTTTTGGATAGCATTAATATTCTATTTTTGTTTGTTCATATACATGTTGGTATATTTTGCTTTGTTGTGATAAAACCATTAAAAAGATTTGACTAAATGTATGAACAAGTGTTAGGCACGGTGCTGGCTAGATGGACGTAATACTTTAAAGAATTGACAAATGAGGGAACTGGAAGAAAAGTTAGAGTAGAAGATGTGAATGTGGTTGATCAGGAAGTAGCAGCGCCAATATAAAGGATGGAAAAGAGGAAGGCAGTTGGTCAGGAAATGAAATTCCTGTTGAGGTATGGAATCAGGTTTCTATGGAGTTTTTGACCAAGTTGTTCAGCAGAATTATACAGTTGAGAAGATGCCCAGGAAATGGAACTGAAACTGTTTTAGGGCCCATTTTTGAGAAAAAAGGAGATGTGTCGAGTTGTTCAAATGAGTGGCGAAGCTGGAATTAGGACAGAAGGGTGAATTTATGCGCAACAGTATGGTTTAATGCCGATTAAGACCACAGATGCCAGAGAATGTTAGAGAAGTACAGAACAGGTGTAGAAGGAACTAGACTGTGTCTTTGTCGATCTAGAACAGAGGTGTCAAACTGATTCCACAAAGGGCCGCAGTGGGTCCTGGTCTTTGTTCCTCCAACAGATCCAGCACAGACAGTTCAACCAATGAGCTTTCTGCTAAAAGAATCGGTACCTATATACTGTGCATGTTGTCAGCAGTAGCGAACTACTCTTCTTCAAAGTATTTTCGGTTGCGGTACAATATGCCAGAAGAAATTTTTGTGCAGTTCTGCATGCCGAAAATTACTACAAAAAAGGCGGGGGCGGAGCACTTCGTTGTTAGCAGCGAGCCAGCAACGTGCACAAGCGTTTCTAGCATTGCTACACTGCAAAAACACACCTCCTAAAGACTATTTAAATTCCCTTTTCAGCTTAAATCTACTAGAAATAAGTGAAATCATTGGCCAGTGCTTCAAGTAAATTTTACTCATTTGGATTACTTGAAATAAGAAAAAATAAAAAAATAAATAGCATAAATGGGAATGAAACTTATTGTAAGCAGTAAATTGATATATTTAATCTTGAAAAAAGCTTGTTTGTCAGAAATGTTCTTAATTCAAGAAAAAATATTGTTCAAAACATTATTTGAAAGAGAATTTTTCTTGATTTAGGTGAATAATGACCATATTTTAGATGTACGGACTTAATAAGACCAAATAGTAATATTTGCCTAAAGTAAGTGGACTAATCCGACACATTAATCTCTTGACAAGTCTTTAACACAGAAAACAAGATTCAGAAAATTATTTGACCAAATTTGAGAAAAATTATCTGATTGAGAAGTTTGAAATCTGCAGTGTACAATACGGCCCAACGACAACGAGGCGCTGTATTCCGTAGCACTTTGACTTGGAAGCCACGGCCGAGTCACTCATCCCCCTTACCCACCGGAGCTAGACGGGCGGCCCACTACTGTGACTCAGACGGACCCTTTCGCTCGCCCTTGCTGTCTATAGACCAAAGTGGTGCTGGCTGATCAGTGTGGGGGGTGTAGCGGTAGTATATAACAAGGACACGACATTTAAACAAGGGTGGCTGACTAGGATTTTTGAATTTTCTTTTGGGGAGGTAGGTTAAAGTGAAGGGTGATTTTTGAAATACTGAACCCAGATGCTTAGTGAACAAAAGTCTTTCTTTAAACCTCTGGGTTTTCAAGCCTAATTTTCCTGGGTAAAATGGGGTCCAGAGTCCAAATGTTGTCATATAAATCTTAATAAAAAATTGTGCCACTACCAATCAACACATGATGGGAAAATAATTTGTAACACCTCAATTTGATTGAAAGAAGTAATCACGATTTGCTAAAGGTAGGAGAAACGGGGGGATATGTGATGTCCTGGAGCACGCCATTTTAATTGCCCAACTAATTTCTGCTGCTTGATCTGAAACCACTGTTTCCGTACAGTCAAAGAATCCCCCCCTTTGGGTTAACTTTTATTTAGACATAAAACTTTCCTCCTAAGATTTATAGTTAAATTTTCACTTTGTAAATGACACGTTTGTCTCCTAGGTTTTTTGGATGACCAGGTATTGGTGAAGGTGATGATGGATAAGCTCATGTCCAACCCTTGCAAAAACCAGGGCTTTGTTCTTGATGGATTTCCAAAGACATATGAACAAGCTAAAGAGCTTTTCCATGGTAAATCAAACATTCTTGCATATTTTAAGATCACCATCAACACACAGCTCACATTGCATTAGTGTCCTAGTTGTTAAACTAAATATATAACTGTGTGTTTTTGTTTTTAGTTGAGGACCATGAATCAGAGGAGAAATCATATTTGATTTCCTATTGCAACAAGAAGATATTGCCAGGTTTGACTATCAGGAAGTTTTCCATGATGTACAACCCCTGGCAAAAATGATGGAATCACCAGTCTTGGTGGATGTTCACTGTGACAGGGTTTTCACTGACAGGCTGCGTTCAGACTGCAGGGTGCAGGCATATCTGATTCCAATCTGTTTTTTTCCTCAAATCCGATTTTCAGAGCTAGCTATTTACGTTTTTGTTTTTTTCTAAGCAAGTGTGCAAATCCGAATTGGGCCTGTTGCCGCTGTGGCAACAAAGGCGTCATCCAGTGCGTGTACTGTTTGATGTCATAAAATTTCGTCAGTAGCAACAAACATGCAACATGTAAGAAAGTATCTACAAGATTGGGAACCAACGTTACTATACCATTACACTAAACTAACAAACACTGACATTACATACCTGCATTGCCCTTATTCATATGCCCCTCCTTGCAGTCCTTACGAGGTGCAGTGCCGTAGAGCACAAGCAGTGAGCGATTTCTGGGTTTGTCCCTATGAATGCGGTCTAATTATACATAAAACCAGCACTTATTTTGCCCTGCCCTACTTTTGTTGTTGTACTGGTGTATACTGCTGTTTTCAGCAGCGTACTCCCTTCATTTTGGTGCGCTCTGCCGCATTGAGTTTTCCATCACGCAGAGTGACGTCACCGACAGTCAAATTCTATCTGAACTGTTCACTGAGAAGCATGTTGTCCATGTGGGAATCAAAGCTACCACCTGTATGTGGTTTCAATCTGTCTGACAAAAATTTAATTTCTGACTTCCGGTGGAGAGGCGAATGGAGTAGGACGTAGGCGTTGAACGCTCTTGCTCTTCTGACCTGATATTTCAATAACCTTTGCAACCCGTGCCTGCTCATACACAGAGTAATCAGTAGCTCTCATTTTCTGACTTAACTGATGGCATCTGGGACCAGACAGGCGAGGGGAAAAGATGCCAGGAAGGAGGATCCTTCCACCGCTAGTCACATTAGCATGTCAGCTTTGACTAGCTTGCTCAAGGAACATCGCCAATCAATCGCCGCTGCGATGTCGGTGGAACTTAAATCCGCGTTTTCCTCCCTCAAAGTCAAGTTGCACTCTTTACAGACCACTGTGAGCGACTTTGGCGAGCGACTTATGAGCCTGGAGACCAATTTTGTCATAGCTGAGGAGTGCATACACACCCTGGAAGCTTGGTGCGCTTCGCTAACTGAAACCTGCATGGATCTTAAAGCTCGAAATGCAGACTTGGAGGGGCGAGGCCGGCGAAATAATATCCATATCATCGGTCTGCCAGAGAGTAGGTGAAAGATCCAAGACCCACAGATTTCTTCACGGGGGCACTGAAGGAGATTTTTGGTGCTTAGCTGCAGCCGTCCCCACCGGAATTGGACCGGGCTCACCGCAGCCTCGCTGACAAGCCAAAATAGGTGGACAGAAAGAGACCAGTGATCTTGTGCTTCCATCAATACCAGACGAAGGAGCTCATCATTTGAGATGCCCGCCGACGGAGGAATGTGTTGAAGTACCGTGACTCGTTGATTCGGATCTATGACGATTTTCGCCTGACGTCTTGGAGCAGCGTTCAGCCTATGGTGAAATAATGGCAAAACTATACGATTTGGGTCTTAGGTATGCTCTGCTGTATCAGGCGAAGCTTCAGATTACCAAGAAAGACGGTAATAGACAACGATTTTTCTCTCTCGAGGAGGCTACCTCCTTTCTGCACTCTCAGTCTTCTGCCTAAATATTTTAAAATCTTTTATTTCTCCGCTTTTCGCCAGGATGGCCTCTATTTTGTTGAGTTTGGACTGCTAGGGATGTGCTTTAATTGTACTGGCGGCTAGTAATTTGGAACAATGTGGTTAACCACTAAGAGTTCTTTACACTCAGTTTTTTTGTTTTATTATTTTTACACATCATAGGAAGTGACTATAGTGTTTTTGTTGATTTGTGAAATTTTGTGGATGATTCAACATTCATGGACTTGTTTTTGTTTATTATTACTCTTTTTTTTTTTACGCTTTTTTTATGCGTTATTATTTATTTCTTTCTTTATTTATTTATTTCCCCCCCTCTTTCTTTAACCCCCTTAATTGCAAAGGAACCAAACGGATTCTCTCATATCAGTTTTTTGTGTGATTTAATGGTTTCACATGCCTCCCCCCTTCTTTTCCTTTCTTTTTTGTATAGTGGCTTTTGTTATGTGGGATTTATTTATTAGTTTATTACTATGATTACTTATTTATAATTCTTTGCCTTTTATTTTTCTCCTTTAGTGACGGGATCTGCCGTTCACTTGAGTAAACGAATCCATTCCGGTTTGTTCAGTAACAAGATTCGTTCAAACAAATCGTTTAATGAATCGTTCGCCCCCCTCATATCCCTCCCCGCCCAAATGAATCGTTCGGACAGTGAACGGGAAGAGACGTTGCCGAACGAATCACCAAAGACCGCTTCGCAGTATAACTGAACGGGAAGTGACATTGCTTGGTCCCTCCCTCTCTTGCACACAGGCTCCTCATTGACCACTCGTCGTAGTTTCAGAAATGAGTGATATCATTCTGCTTTCACAAACAGCCTCGTCTCCCGCTGCTGCAAAAGCGAGGGAGAACTTCCGCGTCGTCTGTCCTAGTTCAATGGGATCAAAGTCATGGCTCGTGCTTGCATTTCGATTTAGGACACGGTTAAACATTTTCCGTTTGTGGGGGGAGTGGGGGTTTGGGTTCGGGGGCGCATGCGCATGCACGCTGCTACCAGCCAACGCGGCATGCTTGCTGTCACGAAAATAAAAATAAATTGAAAGTTTAATTTCTAAATATGGAACGACCAACACATCATATTTACCTCTCGCTCTGTTGTATTTTAGTTTTTATGCTCATCACTATTATTTTTTGGTCACTATTGTTAAAACTAAAGTGTAAATAGCTAGTTGTCAAATGTGCTGCTCTGAAATAAAAATAATACTACATTTGGATATTTGACAGTTTAATTGCAAATCAGTATTAAGATGATCGTATTGAATTTTTGCACTGTTATTAACAAATAAAATAATCCGGTCAGCTCCCCTGTCGTCCCCTCATCTCAGATCGTCAAATGCTGACGAGAAATAATTGTTTGCTCTTTACTAAGTTGCCTTTCTACTCTCATTAGTCCAGTGCTTCTCAATTATTTTCTGTTACGCCCCCCCAAGGAAGACGTAAATGTTTCGCGCCCCCCCCCCCAACTCTCTGCCGCCACTGTAAATAGTATCATTCGTCTATATTACTATTATAAGTACGCCTCAGCCTAACATTGTGTCCTTTTTTTTCTATTAAAGAAAAAAAAGTAACATAGATCAACTTACAATAAAGTATAACTTTTTTAACATTGTGTTGCTTGTAACAGAAAAGACTTAATGCGCATCAATTTGCCTGAAGTTAAAAAAAAAAAAAAAAAAAAAAAAGTCACATCCAAACTGTAAAAATACACTCAAGGTACATTTTTGACCATTTGATACTGAAAAATAAAATGTAATAAAATCAGTAAATAATAACAAATTCAAATTGATTAGAAACATTTACTCTTCAGGACAACATGCCAAAAAATTTGACCGAAAAAAAACAAAACTGAATAGAAGGGGGGAAAAAGGTCTCTGGACAGAAGGAAAGTTTTTATTTTCGCTGATTCACCACAGTGCTCACTGGTTTACTGATATAACACTGACAAAGCGGGACGATTGTGACAATTGGCAATATTCGGCACATTTTCGCTGAAAAACGTGGCGTCTTAACTGATTTGGCTTCTCCGCTATAATCATTTTTAGACTCAGTAAACAGTGGTCTTTCCTCATTTCCCACTATATTAAAAGTCAAAGGCAAACGGCCCGAAAAAAGCGCATTCTCGGCGGCCGAGGGAGAACCGTAGGTGAGGGCGGTGGTCGTGACGATCCCAAGCCGAAAACAGCACTTCTCGGCCGGACACGTGAGAAAGACAGTGGGTCGCTGCGTGAGTCCAGCTCTGCATGAGTCTCTTCCGTGTGCTCTTGCTTACTTCAAAAATACTGCACGCACTTTGAAAATGAGAGCGCCACTGCCACCCACGGAGTGGATGTGCAAGTACACTTTATTCTAGTACGGCAAAAAAAAAAAAAAAAAAAAAAAAGCATGTTCCCCGAGTTCACTCGCGCCCCCCCTGGCATCGCTCTGCGCCCCCCTGGGGGGGCGCGCCCCACCATTTGAGAAGTACTGCATTAGTCGGTTAGAAAAATGTAGACATATTGCAACATCTCCCGTGTCCGCGTGCGTTGTTTTTGGGCGCTTGAGTAGCACATGATGGACGGATGGACATAATTTGTCAAACCAACCAACACCCGACACGCTCTGACACGAAAGAAAATAAAACAGTCGGAAAAAATTGACATGTATGTATAGTTTAATTGCAAATCAGCATTATGGTGATCATACTAAATATTCTTTTTTTTCTGTGCACATGAGGTAAATATCGCTGCCACGAAGCCTCCATACAATGACAGTTCTCTCCCCCCGCACTGCCGTCACGCGACCCCAGCTCAGCTTTTGCTTGCCTCGTAGTCTTTTAAACTACTGTAAATTTGATAGTATGTCATTATATGTAGTCCCGAGTCTGTTGAGAAAAGTAGTACGCTAAACCATGCTCGCTAGGTTTGTGTGGTGTTTTTGTCTGTTTGAGCAGCATTTGATAGGCTCCACATTAACAAAAATGTGACAAAGTCATTTCCTTTCATTTTTTGACTCGTTCACCGCATTACTGCAAAGTCAAGTTAGCAGCAAGCTAGGTCAGGAACCGGAGCCTCCGGAGGACCGAGTCACTGAACGGGAAGTGACATAACTCAGTCTTGCCCTCCTGCCTGCACGCTGGCTGCTTATTGGCTACACGTGGAAGTGAGTGACAGACGCCCTGATTCTGTTTCCGCTCCCTCCCCTGCCCGCGCTGAGGCTGGCGTCTGATTGGTCGTGTGCGATGTCAGAAGACGCTGCCGCTTGCTCAACGCCCTCCCACCCAGCGAACAAGCACCAACTTCATAGAACGAATCACTGCAGATGGTGATTAGTTCGGTCTCGTTCACCCAAACAATTCGTTAAAAAAGAACGAATCGTTCGCGACCGATACAACACTACTTTCTCACCGTTTGAAAAAGAAGGGGGAAAAAAAAAAAAGTACATTTCTGCTAAAATTCTCACAGAGGGAGCATTCTGTGTTAAGAGGCTGGGTTAAAGTCATGTCCGGTGGGAGCGACATTGGTATGAGAATGGTATGGGAATTAATAGGTATGGTAGAAACTGGAGGCTATATAGATGTATGTTTGAAGTTTGTTGTGGTAGTTATGTTTTTGTTGGTTATGTTCTGTTTTGTTTTTTGCTTTAGTTTTTTTGTTATTTGTTTGTTTTTGTTTTTGTTTTTTTCGTTAGTTTTGTGTGTTTTTCCCTTCCTTTGCCAATTGTGCAGGGCATTGTTGCTATGTTTACTTTTATAACACATTAGTATGTCCATCATTCCTACAGATAAAAGTAAAGGCTGCAGGTTTGTATCTTGGAACGTTAGAGGAGTTCATGATATAATTAAAAGCGGCAAAAGCCTTTCACATCTAAAACAGCTGAATGGAGATATTTATTTTATACAAGAAACTCATCTTAAAACATCTGAGAAACCCTGGATGAAGCATGTGTATCACTCAAAGTTTTAGGCGAGGTGAAGAGGTGTAGCCATTATCATAGGTATAAATATAACCTTTGAGCCAACAAAATCCATTGAAGATCCAAATGGTCAATTTGTCACTGTTTCGGGCAGATTATTTGATATCCCAGTAGTCTTAAACCTGAGTTATGCTCCCGCGTTGTGGTGACGGCGCAGCGACTACGGCGTCATTTGACATTCGATGGTTCTCCGTCCAGGTGACGTGTTGCTCTGTAATTCACCGCCAAGCCACTAGAGGGGTGGGGCGTTATGTTTGTATGGTTTTGGGGCATGCTTGTTGACTTCCTCTTCTCTAGTTTAACGGAGAAAAAAATAAACAATGCAAGATGGAACGCTTGAATGTGGATCTTCAGCTCATCAACATTGAATAAATGTTGATCATACAAATGTTAATGCGCAGGCGACGCAGAAGACTGTTTTGAGGCGGTCTGTGAGACAGTTCTAGCCGCGGGTGCAAACCAGCCAGCTGTAGCGGCTAGCTTCAAACTGGCGTCGAGCACTGCATCCAGCGATTTGTCCGAGGTCTGCAAAGCCCTCCGGCCCGATTTGTTTGCCGTGTCCTACAACCAGCCAGTGGGAAGCCATAGCAGATTTCCGGCATCTATTGAACTTCCCAAACTGCGTTGGAAGCCTTGATGTTAACGTTATCATGAAAGCACCGAGGCACTCTCAATCAGTGATTAAACATCAAAACAACTCTTTTGACACCATACCAGTGCTTTATTCATCATACTCTTGAAGTGTGACACGTACATAAGTCAGACTCACAGCAAACATATGTACACAATAAATGATGAAGTGCACCAACCAAAAATATGACAAAGTGATAAAAAGCTGGTAGTTTTTGGCCAACTGGGTCACCGCTTCGTGTGGCCATTCAATTCCGAACACACATATTTGTCTCGGTGGTTCTTCCTTTTTTTTTTTTTTTTTTTTTTTTTTTAAATTCAATCGCTGGCTGACCTCCAGGCCTGTATTTTCAGCAGTCTCCTCCCACACATTGCTTGCCATTTGACAATCTTCATAATGTCTTGACGAGTCATTGTAGAAGTTGTCGTACTTGCTCTTCGTTGATACTCTCGTCGGCTTTGTCCATTTTTGCGTGTAGAAAATTAATGTTTGAGAATGACGGTGATTTCATGCTGAACTGGAAACAACAGTCTGAGCGGACCAATCATAGTCCATTTCCTCCATGTCACACGCGTTGACGCGACGCGAAGTCAGAAAAAAAAGGAGGAGCCAGAGAGGCTACAGCGCAGGGTCGTAAATCGGGTCTTCCTTGACGGCGCAGGTCTGACGCAGAAGCATAACTCGGCCTTGAGCGAGTGTTTATGCCCCAGTATGGGATGATGCCCCGTTTATTGCATGTTTTCCTCCTTGCCTGATATAGAGTGTTGCTATCCTATTATAGGTGGTGATTTCAACCTTATCCAGGATCCGGTCTTGGACAGGTCCTCATCCAAATCCTCCACTTTATCTAACTCTGCTAATACACTTAGAGCTTTTGCGGATCAGTTGGACATCTTAATCAATCCAGCATTTTTTTTTTCCATTTTTCTCCCATGTCCATCATACTTGTCGTAATTCCCGGACTACAAGCCGCTACTTTTTTCCCCCATTTTGAATCCTGAGGCGTATCCAATGATGCGGCCAATTTATCGCCAGGAGTACTCGAGGGTAAAATGTAAGCGTAAGACATGTGGAATATATGTGTGGAGGAAGATGCTAGTTTGCAATCTTACCCACATTTTAACTTTGTGCTTTGTACACCAGTAAAAGTAGCACACCCTTATCTTCGCGCATTAGTAAAACTAGCAGACCCGCATCATGGAAAATGCTAGAATAAATGGATATGACGTGCTGAGTTGAATTGAAGACTTGGATGACCAGTGTCGAGAGATCATTTACCCAAAACTGGCCGCACGCGAAGAGCAACTTTTGCATAAGTCTGACAGCGTGGAGCAGTGTAAAAAAAAAAAAATCCACCATCACCAACGGGTTTCGAAAAGCCGGTCTACTGCGCGACGAAGACGACGACACACGCTCAGGAGTGAGCTTGAGGAGTCAGCTAAGTGCCGTGTTGCTGGCGCTGTTTGGAAAGAAAAGTTAAGGTATTGTAACGTTGACAAAGAGTCACCCGCTTAGTTAGGTTGCAATACATTATTTTGGAAACTCGTGGAACAGCACACGACTGCTGTCTGCAGCAGCCGATGCACACATCCCACAATAACAGGAAGGCACGTCTCACACTCTTCCGCACCCCCCTTACTCCCGTAAGTCACGTGCTACATTATAACATGATTCGTTAAAGTATATTATTAAAACTCAAACTCTCTATATTTCTTCATAAATATGTCATGTTACGATGTGGGCACACGCGGCTTATAAACAGGGGAGGCTTATGTATGTACAAAATGGTTTTTCCTTTAAAAATGTACTGGGTGAGGCTTGTTCTCAGGGGCGCTCAATTGTCTGGAAATTACGGTATTCAAGGATTGACTTTTTATTAATAGTCAATAGATTTTTAGAATGGTTAACTCAAAGTGAATATAACAGCATAGTTGTCTAAGATCACACACCTAGGCTGTATTGGCTGAGCGAAAATTGTGTTGGTTCGTTCCACTAAAGTGGATCTACATGACCTCTGTATTGTAATTTACATACGTTGCTAATTACTACCAAAAAAAAAGTTCTACTCACGGTTTCCAGTCATTTTTTAGTAATTAGCATTTTCGTGTCGGTCTTTTTTTCCCCGTGGCGCAGTGATATTGATACGGCGGAGTCGTATCGTCAGTGTGTGAAGCCATTTTAGGTCACATGCACCAATAGGAGACGAGGATTGTTGCTATGCGCTTCTAAAACAATATGGCGGCGACCATGTCAAGCTACGACACGAGCGAAGATGAACAAAAGATAAGAAAACCCCATTCAAAATGTAGTCAAAAGGCATCGAAACGATGCTATATGCATCTCCCAACTGTCCAAGGGCGAAAAGGGGCATGAATTTGGAAAAAACGTGCAGAGCCCGCGTGGTTGCGTCAGACAATGGCTTTCTCCCCAGGCTCTGTCGAAGGATCTTGCTGAAAATGCGTCGACTGGGATTTTTAACGACATTCACTACAGGTAAGCCACACGCACGCCTTTACTACAAGGTTAATTGTTATTAACTTATGCTAAAAAAAATTCTTATTTAAACTAGTGTTGTAACGATACCATTTTTTAGCCCAGATATCAATACCACTTTGTTATAAAATGTATATAGGGTACAGTGTGTTGAAATTGAATCCAGTAGAACTTTTTATTGCATACCTGTTATGGGTGACAATGGTTAAATAAACCTTTTGGCTCAAGAACATCAAGCTGTAGTTAATAAAAGCCCTGATACTGACGTGGCAGTGATTGCTGTAAGTCTGCAGATAGATTTACAGTTTAAATTGCATTTTTTTTTTCACAGGAGGAGGCAACAGAACGAGGACTGACGTCTCTAAGGTCTTTGCAGCTCCTGGCACTAGTGTGTTCAGCACTCCTTGGCATCCATACATTCACAGGTTGTGACTCTGCTTGTGCCTTTCATGGCAAAGGCAAAAAAACATTTTCTTTTGCACGACATAAAAAAGAATACCTGACTGGGTTTGCAAAGCTGGGCAGTGTCAGGTATTCGGGGCAGGCAGGTAGGTTGTGTGGACCCAATTGCACGGAAACAAAAAGCGGCAAGGCAGGTGGTAGTGAACTCAAAAAACGTTTTAATGATATCTAACAAAAACACAAAGTACAACCAAAAGCACTGTGGATCAAAAGGGCAAGATTCAAACAAAACTTACTTAAATCGGAGGGACTGATACACGAGGGCTTGGACAGGATCGTGGCTTTGACACAGGCATAGACACTGACATTGACAATGACGCAACAAGGAGTGACAAGAAACTGGGTCATTATATACACACACGCAGACAAGGGGTAACGAGACGAGGAACAGCTGGGTAACACAGGTGGATGCAGATTGCAGGATACACTGAGAGAACACACACAGGTGAGAGCAATGGGCAATCACAGGGACAAGTCACACTAGGAGAAAACAAACACAAAACCTAACAGTACCCCCCCCTCAAGGGACGGATCCCAGACGTCCCGACGAAAACAAAGTCCCAAATACGGCGATAAGAAGGATGCAGAAGGAGGGAGCAACATTAGCCCGTCAGGGCTAGTCAGGCGGGCGTCCAGGACGCCAGACGTGGGCCGATCGCACGGGTCGATCGGGAGGGCGCCAGACGTTGGGTGACCGCACGGGCAGATCAGGCGGGCGTCCCAGACGAGGTAGTGCTCGGTCGTCCATACCGCCACGTCGTGGCAGGAAGCGGGAAGCGCAGCATCGTCGGGGCGAGGGTCCGGAACAGAGCCTGAGTCATCGTGCGGACCAGAAACAGAGTCGGAGTCGTCGTGCGGACCAGGAACAGAGTCGGAGTCGTCGTGCGGACCAGGAACAGAGTCGGAGTCATCGTGCGGACCAGGAACAGAGTCGGGGTCGTCGTGCGGACCGGAACAGAGTCGGGGTCGTCGTGCGGACCAGGAACAGAGTCGGGGTCGTCTGCTGGCGGGACAGCAGCGGAGTCGGGGTCGTCTGCTGGCGGGACAGCAGCGGAGTCGTCTGCTGGCGGGACAGCAGCGGAGTGGCAGGAGTCTGCTGGCCGGACAGCAGCGGAGTCGCAGGAGAAAACAGTAGCGGTCGGCGCGGGCACAAGACTGCGGGACAGCAGCGGAGTCGCAGGAGAAAACAGGAGCGGTCGGCACGGGCACAAGACTGCGGGGAGTCGGCGCGGGCACTTGACTGCGGGGAGTCGGCGCGGGCACTGGAACGGAGGCCAGATGGCGAGGGGCCGGGACAGGGACTAGGCGACGAGGCGCTGGGACGGGCACCTCGGGCAGCTTGGACGTCGGCGCGGGAGGTACTTGACTGCGGGGAGCCGGAGCAGGAGGCACTTGACTGGGGGGAGCCGGAGCGGGAGGCACTTGACTGGGGGGAGCCGGAGCGGGAGGCACTTGACTGCGGGGAGCCGGCACGGGAGGCACTTGACTGCGGGGAGCCGGTGCGGGAGGCACCGCCGCACGCTGTTGGCGTTGACGTCCACGCCGAGGCCTTTGGTGAGCGCCGTCAGGTGGCAGGGGCGGCAGAACAGCCTCATTAGGCCGCCTTGAGCCTGGGGGAGCCAACGGGATCCCAGGAAGGAGCCTTTACCTCGGATCTCCGAACGGGACGCAGAGAGCGGAGGGTGGAAAGAAAAATACTCAGGGGAGACAGAGGGCATGAAATCAAAATCAGAGTCAGAGTCCGAAAGAAGATCATATAAATTGTGGTCTTCCTCAAAATCAGAAAAATCAGAATCCAAAAAAATATGTCGAGGAAAAACATAATCAGGGGAACGGGCGGATGGTCGTCAGCGTGCACACTGGTGCCGGATCTTTCCCGCTGGGTCCACAATTGGTTGCGTCATTCTGCCAGGTATTTGGGGCAGGCAGGTAGGTTGTGTGGACCCAATTGCAGGGAAACAAAAAGCGGCAAGGCAGGTGGTAGTGAACTCAAAAAACGTTTTAATGATATCTAACAAAAACACAAAGTACAACCAAAAGCACTTGGATCAAAAGGGCAAGATTCAAACAAAACTTACTTAAATCGGAGGGACTGATACAGGATCGTGGCTTTGACACAGGCATAGACACTGACATTGACAATGACGCAACAAGGAGTGACAAGAAACTGGGTCATTATATACACACACGCAGACAAGGGGTAACGAGATGAGGAACAGCTGGGTAACACAGGTGGATGCAGATTGCAGGATACACTGGGAGAACACACACAGGTGAGAGCAATGGGCAATCACAGGGACAAGTCACACTAGGAGAAAACAAACACAAAACCTAACAGGGCAGCAGTTTTAAACTTGACCAACAAACATTTAACACGTTGTGTAAATACGTGTGCCACCTGTTTGGCCAGTCATGTGCCAAAAATGATGCCAAATGCAGATCTTTCTGTATGGCCTCGTCAGTCTTGCCAGAACATTCTATTCCCCCCAAAACTGATGCTCTGTACCAACATTGCAGGACAGCAAACTATCAAGCGGCAATTATGAAACATTGTCTGACAGGTAAAATGTGTGCCCCTTCACCCATTGGGAATGGGTGGGACATTGAGGATGGGCAGTTGGCAGTGACATGGATGACTAAAAATCCTGCCCCTGATACTGTTTTGCAAGTAGTCAACTGTAGTTGAAAGGCAACCAATTGTGACACGGGAAGATGTTCCTGTATGTCTGCAAAACTTGTACTGATTTATATCGGTGCCAGGCATGTGAGAATGTTTCCAAAGAAACAGAAGACACTTGGATGGGATGATGACTTTGATGAAAGCGATTTTGAGGAGTAATGTTGTCATGTACAGTTTTACAATTTTTTTATTTCTATTTATATTTTTTTTAAATTCGTTTTTCAATATTTGTATGTGTAATGTGTATTTTTATAGTATGAGACACTTCCATGTTTAAATAAATGTTCTGTACCAACAGTACCATACTTGAATGATTCCAACCTTTTGTGTCTATACAGTGTGATTAAAAAAGGCTGTGCCAAAATCATAATGCCATGTCAAAAACGAAAAACATTAAAAAAAAAAAAAAAAAAAAAAAAAAACTCTACCTTGGACAGATGTAGGAAGTAACTAAGTTTAATTTCAATGTTTTCATAGTACTCAAATATGGCCATCACCAGCAGCATGGACAACATCAAGTTGACATGAGAATTCCTCCCTCCCGCGTTGATTGCGTCTGTTATTCGATCTTTCATGTCATCAATATTTGCTGGAAGTGGTGGAACATACACTTAGTGTATAACATACGTTATGTGCCATGAAGATGGATAATGAACTTTGTCTTTAACATACCAACACGTCCAGCAAGTACTGATGATGTGAAATATCGAACAACAGTTGCAATCAAGACAATAACTGCGACATGCACACGTTTGAGAGGAATTCTCATCGTGGCTTGATATTGTCCGTGCTGCTGGGTGTGCTCACATTTGAGCACTTGTGAAACATAAAATAAAACTTGGAAGTTATCTTCAACACGTGTCCATCACTTCTTTTGTGATGTCTTTCATTTTTTAAGTATCACCTTATGATTTTGGCAAATTATTTTTTTGATCACCCTGTATTTTTTTTGTCTTATTCCATTTTTGCCATGATTCACATTTAGGAGGGTGTGGTAGCAATTCGGTTGATTTTCAGCTATTTATGACCATGGCGTGCATTTTTTATTTTATATATTTCATTGCATAGTAGGTTGTGATATTTTTAATATGACACATAAGCCTTTAGCTTAATATATATTTCATTGTGCTGGGTGCAAATCATTATTGTTGAATTTTTTCCTTCAAGAAATTAGCTACATTTCTCATTCTGAATTCACCTATGTGTATACTAAGGCACCAATACTTGTTTCAAATGTTTGGTAGATGTGTTTATGACATTTGATAAAGATTTTGTGTTGCCAGAATTAATATAACACTTAAAACAAGCAAAAACAGCAACACTGGATCTGTATTTTTGTGTATTCACATCAAGATACATTTCTGGCTGGTGACTAAGTTAGGAGGGTATTGCTTTGAAAAAATGCATTGAACGCATAGATCCAGCGTAGTGGAATGAAATCCATTTTCTAAGCACTTTTTCCATGGTCCCAATAAAGCCATATTTCCACAAGCTTGTCCATTCGCAGCACTTCCTGGTCAACCCTAATCTTTTAATGGACGACGGTCTCACAGAAGAAGTTGTAGCTGTCAGTGAAGGGTGTTTCAGTTCTGAAAAACACGCACACACACATACACATAAACCATGTGAGAACTGTTTCATCCATATCATATTTACATAATCTTCCAATCCAAATTATACAGGCTTGTCTATTCTGCCATTTTTTCCTGAGTAAAATTATCAAATAGGTTTTTGGAACTACAGTTAAACAAACTAAATACTATGTTATTTGTCAATCTAAACTTTTTGCTCAAAGTTAACAATCTAACATCATAAACATGAACGCTACAGCCCAGAACTCACATTGCAACTCTTAACTTCATATGTGATCTGATCAGAAGCCCCCCAACTCCCATAGTTATTCACAACAAAAGGCGTGTGTGTGGCTTACCTGTAGTCAATGTCGTTAAAAATCCCAGTCGAAGCATTTTCAGCAAGATCTTTTGACGGAGCCTGGAGAGAACGCCATTGTCTGACGCAACCACGCGGGCTTAGATGATAGCATCGTTTCGATGCCTTTTGACTAAATTTCAAATGCGGTTTTCTTATCTTTTGTTCATCTTCGTTCGTGTCGTAGCTTGACACGGTCGCCGCCATGTTGTTTGTTTGAGAAATGCATAGCAACAATCCTCGTCTTCTATTGGTGCACGTGACCTAAAATGGCTTCACACACTGACGATACGACTCCGCCGTATCAATATCACTGCGCCACGGGGGAAAAAAAGACCGACACAAAAACGCTAATTACTAAAAAATGACTGGAAACCGTGAGTAGAACTTTTTTTTTTGGTAGTAATTAGCAACGTATGTAAATTACAATGCAGAAGTCATGTAGATCCATTTCAGTGGAACGAAATCCATTTTCTAAGCACTTTTTCCATGGTGCCAATACAGCCTAACCTGTTTCACTGGATATATGTACATTTTCCTAATTATAAACCTCCATGCATCCAATAGAAACTATCATACTTTTTGATGAAAAACTCAGAATTCAAACATTTTTTTCAGCAAGAAATAACGTTCTTTCAGATTAATGACACCCCTGAGGTCTCCAGAGGCAATCTGTGGAAAGCTTGAAAAGCGTATTTGAGGGGACAAGCTATTTCGTTTGCATCTTACCAGAAAAAGGCAGACGCGGCAAGGATGACTTGGCTCGCTAATCAGATATTAAAGGTCGACGTACGATGAACGTTTAAAACTGCAGGCTCAGTATAATTTATTGTCCACATCAAAGGTTGAAATTAAATTGCTACACACTGTGTGTTTTTGAGTAGGGTGACAAGGCAGGTAAACTTTTCGCTCACCAAGCAAGATCCGCTGCCCTTTCAAGACTGATACCAAGAATAAAATCAATCTCGGCGGCAGTAGTGTCGGATCTTAACCTAGTAAATAGAACTTTTTACAATTTTACTCATATTTGTACACGTGTGATTCCTCGCCAGAGCTCTGGGACGGGGATAATCCGCTGGAGAGACTCAGGTACCCAAGAGTCAATGCTGAGTTGGCTTGCAGAATGCGAGGCCCGATTTTGTTAACGGAAGTGCAAGAAGCACTTAGTCACCTACAGAATGGTAGATCACTGAGGCCTGACGGTTTTGGCGTGGAAGTTTCTAAAGCCTACTCAGATGCAATCTGTCCACACCTGGTCAACGTCTACAACGATGCCTTTTCTCTTGGTAAACTACCCTCAACTTTCTGAGTCCAACCTTTTTCTTTTATTAAAGAAGGAAAAGGAACCCAATGAATGTGGAAGTTATTGGACAATTAGCCTTTTAATTGTTGATCAGAAGATCCTTGCCAAGTTCCTTGTGACGCGTCTACAGCAAACCCTGCCTACTCTCATCGCTGCCCACCAGACAGGCTTTATGGCCGGTCGAGACTCGTCGTTTAACACCAGGAGACTTATTAACATTATTGGTTCTCCTAGCTCTGAGGTACCTGAAGTGGTGATCTCATTAGATGCGGAAAATGCATTTGATATGGTGGAATGGAAGTACTTGTTTTACACTCTAGCAAAGTTTGGTTATAGCAATGATTTTATTCAATGGATCAAAATGCTCTATCATTCTCTTACTGATCAGGTTCTTACAAATGGGGGTATGGTCAGTTTCATTTTCCCTTCAGCGGAACACCAGGCAGGCTTGCCCCCTCTCTCCCCTTCTGTTTACCCAAGCAGTGGAACCACTGGCTATATGGCTTCGTGAAGAGACACGAGTAGTGGGCATTACAAGGAACGACGTCGCCCATAAGTTATCTCTTAATGCAGACAATTTGTTATCGTATATGTCAATTCCGGTTTAGTCTATCCCGATTGTTACTGACATTTTAACTCAGTTTGGCAAATACTTTGGATATAAATTAAATTTTGGAAAAAGTGAACTTCAGCCTATTAACTCTTCATCAATAATGATACCCTGTGTCCTCGTTTCCATTTAAAGTCGCAGCTGAGGGATTTCGATACTTGGGCATTTTTATCCCTTCTTCGTTTGATGACCTTTTCAAGTACAATTTTTGTCCGTTAATTGACAAATGTTAGGTTGATATGACACGCTGGTCAGTGCTCCCACTCGAATTGACTGGCAGAGTTAATTTGGTCAAAATAGTCATACTTCCTAAATTTCTTTACCTGTTTTAGCACATCCAGATCTTTCTAACAAAATCCTTTATTCATCACCTAGATGAAATAATTTCTGCATTTTTATGGCTTAATAAGCAAGTATTAATAAAACAACACTGCCTAAGAACCAGGGAAGCCTGGCTCTTCCGAATTTTGTTCTTTATTACTGGGCATGCAATATTGTAAAAATCAATAATTGGCTTTTTGGAGACACTGACTTATTTCCCTCATTGGCCTGGATTGAGCTAAGATCCTCAAGGTTGTCGTTGAAGTCTCTCCTAACTGCAAAGCTTCCTCTAAAGATTCATCATCTCTCCCAAAATACTGTCGCCATCAACTCATTAAAAATTTTGATTCACTTTCGTAAAAACTATGGTCTGGTGGGTCCTTCAACTCTTGCACAAATAGCAGAAAAACATTTATTTCCTCCATCCAACCTTTACCCCACCTTTTGACTTGGCACAATGTAGGCCTGGTACATACAGTGGGGCAAATAAGTATTTAGTCAACCACTAATTGTGCAAGTTCTCCCTCTTGAAAATATTATAGAGGCCTGTAAATGTCAACATGTAAACCTCAACCATGAGAGGCAGAATGTGTAAAAAAAAAAAAACAACAACAAAAAAAACAGAAAATCACATTGTTTGATTTTTAAAGAATTTATTTGCAAATCATGGTGGAAAATAAGTAGTTGGTCAATACCAAAATTTCATCTCAATACTTTGTTATGTACCCTTTGTTGGCAATAACGGAGGCCAAATGTTTTCTGTAACTCTTCACAAGCTTTTCACACACTGTTGCTGGTATTTTGGCCCATTCCTCCATGCAGATCTCCTCTAGAGCAGTGATGTTTTGGGTCTGTCGTTAAGCAACATGGACTTTCAACTCCCTCCACAGATTATGGGGTTGAGATCTAGAGACTGGCTGGGCCACTCCAGGACCTTGAAATGCTTCTTATGAAGCCACTCCTTTTTTGCCCTGGTTGTGTGTTTGGGATCATTGTCATGCTGAAAGACCCAGCCACGTATCATCTTTAATGTCCTTGCTGATGGAAGGAGATTTTCACTTAAAATTTCTCGATACATGACCCCATTCATTCTTTCCTTTACACAGATCAGTTGTCCTGGTCCCTTTGCAGAAAAACAGCCCCAAAGCATAATGTTTCCACCCCCATGCTTCACAGTGGGTATGGTGTTCTTCGGATGCAATTCAGTATTCTTTCTCATCCAAACACGAGAACCTGTGCTTCTTCCAAAAAGTTCTATTTTGGTTTCATCTGACCATAACACATTCTCCCAGTCCTCTTCTGGATCATCCAAATGCTCTCTAGCGAAACGCAGACGGGTCTGGACGTGTACTGGCTTCAGCAGGGGGACACATCTGGCAGTGCAGGATTTGAGTCCCTGGCGGTGCATTGTGTTACTGATAGTAGCCTTTGTTACTGTGGTCCCAGCTCTCTGTAGGTCATTCATTAGATCCCCCTGTGTGGTTTTGGGTTTTTGCTCACCGTTCTTGTTATCATTTTGACGCCACGGGGTGAGATCTTGCATGGAGCCCCAGATCGAGGGAGATTATCAGTGGTCTTGTATGTCTTCCATTTTCAAATAATTGCTCCAACAGTTGATTTCTTCACACCAAGCGTTTTACCCATTGCAGATTCAGTCTTCCCAGCCTGGTGCAGATGTACAATTTTGTCTCTGGTGTCCTTCGACAGCTCTTTGGTCTTGGCCAGAGTGGAGTTTAGAGTGTGACTGACTGAGATTGTGGACAGGTCTCTTTTATACCGATAATGAGTTAAAACAGGTAACATTAATACAGGTAACGAGTGGAGCCTCGTTAGACCTCGTTAGTAGAAGTTAGACCTCTTTGACAGCCAGCAATCTTGCTTGCTTGTAGGTGACCAAATACTTATTTTCCACTCTAATTTGGAAATAAATTCTTTAAAAATCAAACAATGTGATTTTCTGTTTTTTTTCCCACATTCTGTCTCTCATGGTTGAGGTTCACTCATGTTGACAATTACAGGCCTCTCTAATCTTTTCAAGTAGGAGAACTTGGACAATTGGTGGTTGACTAAATACTTATTTGCCCCACTGTATGTACCAGGCCTACAATGTGCCAAGTCAAAAGGTGGGGTCAAGGTTGGTGGAGGAAATAAATGTTTTTCCGCTATTTGTGCAAGAGTTGAAGGACCCACCAGACCACCATCTGTATGATGATGGCCGCCTCATGAACTTCGAGGAGCTAGTGAAACACTTCAGCCTTCCTCAATCTCACTTTTACCGTTTTTTTTTTTACAAATGAGCCCCTTTATTCAAACTACATATCCAGATTTTCCCAATCTGCCACCAAAAACCTTGATCGAGTCAGTGCTTAACTTAGACCTGGCCCGCAGGTGAACTATCTCGTTTATTTTTAATTCTTTAGATTGTCCGAGCCCTCAGCATATTCGTTCTTTAAAGCAAAAGTGGGAGGATGAGTGAGACCGGGACCATTCTATCGGACAATCGGTGGAAGCAGATATGCAAACTCAATTTTTCTTCAATTTGTGCCAGGCATGGTCTATTGCAGTGCAAGGTAGTTTTCAGAGTACATTACACCAACGCTCATCTCGCAAAAATGTATCCCACTACCATTGACAGCTGTAATAGATGCAAACAATCACCTGCCAACCATTTGCATATGTTCTGGACATGTCCTAACCTTGCTGGTTTTTGGCACCAGACTTTTGATACTCTGGAAAATGTGACTGGCACAAACTTGGCGAACGATCCATGCATTTAACTTTTTGGCTGCCCTCCCCTATCACCCGCTCTGTCGGCGCCAACACGCCATATATCGCTTCCACGACCCTATTAGCGAGACGTCTTATTTTGCTTAAGTGGAAACATGCATCATACAACAGTTGGCTCAAAGAGGTTCTGACTCACTTGAAGTTAGAAAAGATAAGACTCTCGCTTTCTGGTCGGGAAAATATCTTTCACAAAACCTGGCAGCCCTTCAGCGACTACTTGGATGGATTATTAATTTCCACTGAATAGCAACCAGATGCCCCCCCCCACCCCCTTAATTTCGAGTTTTGTTTATCATAGCATTCATGCATACCTACTGTGCATACTTACGGTATGCTTGAAATGTGTTTTTTGTTTTCTTTGAATTTCATTTTTTTATTTTTAAATTTTCACTACTATTATTATCTTGTGTAGGGTGTGTGTGCATGTGTGTGGTTCATGCAAAATAGACGAGGACTTGTTCATGATACAGCCAAACTAAACTGTTTATTCCTCGGAATTATGGCAAAGACTAAGTGTTGTTATAAACCTTTTTTTCTTTCTTTCTTTTTCCCACTCATACCAAATGTGCCATTAAAAAGACTAATTGATTTGTTATTTTTAATGTGGCTGCGAATTATTAAATCATGTCAATATATACAAAAGCTCAAATAAAAAGATGTATACAAAAAAAAAAAGATTTCTGTGCTTGTGACTTTTCAGACTACCAAAAGAGCCATCCAGTTTCAATCTGGATGGGCAAAAAAATCTGATTTTGGCTGCCACACACTCAAACACCCCAGCATGGACAGCCTATCGGAAGGACAAGATATACAAAATGTAGAGTACAAAATATTAACATATTTAATTTTATACATTCAAAGGTTGACATTGAAAGTCAATCTTTTTCATTTGGCCTATTATTGGACGGACCAATTTTGACTTAGATTTTAACACACTTTGCCTTCATGCCAGCCCATCTCTCAACTACTGTATATGTATTTTCTAATACGTTGGTTGTAATGAGATTGATTTGGTGTTCAGTCTAACTTGCCGTAAGCAAAGCAGATGTTGATGTGACTTATGAGTAAATACAAGAGTTGGATAAACAGTGAGGAGCAGAACAATTTGCACCCCTTGTGATTTTGCAAGTTCACCCACTTACAAAATAGGTACTGGTGTGACATTTCAATCAGAGATGCATTTCCACTAATAGAGACATAATCTAAAAAAAAAAAAAAAAAAAAAAAAAGTACTCACATTGTAAGATTTTTCAATAATTTATTTGTAATTTTGCTGGGGTTCATAAGTACTGTATATGCACCCCTGAGAAAATCAGTGCTAATATTTAGTGCAGAGGCCATTATTTGCAGAGGTCAGACATTTTCTGTCTTCACCAGGTTTTTACATATGGAAACAGGGATTTTGGCCCATTCCTTCACGCAAATCTACGCTTTCAGGTTTAGGGGCTGTCGTTGAGAAACATGAAGTTTCAGCTCCATCCAAAGATTTTCTATTTGATTGAGGTCTAGAGGCTGGTTAGGCTACTCCAGAACCTTGATATGCTTTTTACGGAGCCACTCCATGGTCAGCCTGGCTGTGTGCTTCGGATCATTGTCATGTTGGGATATCCAGCCACGACTCATCTTCAAGTCTCTGACGGAAGGAAGGAGGTTGTGGCTCAAAATGTGATGATACATTTCACCATTCATCCTCTGCATTACAGTATACCATTGCCGAAAAGCTTCCCCAAAGCATGAAGTTTCCACCCCTTTACATCACGGTGAGTATCGTGTTCTTTGGATTGTACTCATCCTTTTTTCCTCCACACACAACGGTAAAGTTTGCACCAAAAAGTTCTACTTTGGTCTCATCTGACCACAACTTTCTCCCATGACCCCCCGGCATCATTCAGATGGTCCCTGGCAAACTTCAGACGACCTTCACATGCACTGGCTTCAACAGGGGAACCTTTTGACATGGTGTCACAAGTGGGATCGCTTCACAACTACAGAATATACGGCGACTGTAACGGCAGGCTGGCAAAGTTTGGGCCTGCTGAGTCATTTAATTTTGCCGAGCCAGAGGAGTGGCAGGTATGGCGGCAGCGGTTTCCCGCTTCCGCGTTGAGTCAAAGCTCGACGGGGAAAGCGGTGACGTGCAAGATAATACGCTTCTTTACGCTATGGGAAGAAACGCGGAGCCTACTGTATATACGCCTCATTCTTATTTCCTGCCACCACACAGGAAACACACCCGGAATTTGACTGTATGACCGTTGTGGAACGTCATTCATAACCGCGCATGTTTTCACAGAAAAACACAGACAGCGTGAGAGATGTTAGAGACTTTTGTGCAGAGCCTGTACGAGCTTGCAAAACACTGAGTTTGGAAATACCAAGGACGAGCAGATTCGGGACAGGATTGTCATCGGAATAAGGGACAAGCATGTGTTGGGAAAACTGAAACTTGAGCCGGACTTAATGTTGTAATGGGACGTATATGTTGCACGTCAAAATGAGCAAATCAAGCAGCAGAGCGCTGAGCGCGATGGAAGTGGACTGAACGAGGTCAGACATAAGCAATATAACAACAGAGCAAAGGGAAGCAATGATGGTGCACGCAGTCACAGCAGGGCTCAGCAGTCACATACTTGGAACCAGGAAAGACGTAGTTCCCCAAGATGCAACCGAAGCCATGGGAAAAGTGAGTCATGCCCAGCCAGTAACAAGAAATGCAATAAATGTAATAAAATTGGACATTATGCAGTTGTGTGTCGTAGCAAAATTTCTAGAAGTCAGGATGGAAAATGAACAAGAGACACGTTGATGATGATACATTTTTCATTGGTGGACTATTTTTAGATGAAGTCGTTGAAGAAAACCCTTCAGTGATAGAAGAGCCAGTCTCAGATACTGACTGGAATGCAGAGCTACATGGTAATGGCAGCCCAGTAGATTTTAAAAGTGATAGTGGGGCGGACACCACTTATAGCAGAATGAACCTACCGTAAGTTACAAAGCAGACCGAAGCTGAACTGTTCTGGCCGACAGTGTATAACCCAGGGGGCAAAGTCACATGTCTAGGAACATGCTGCCCACATTGAATGATATAATTCAATTTTCAATTCAATTTTATTTGTATAGCCCTATATAACAACATGGTTGTCTCAGAGGGCTTTAAAGAGTCAATTCGATACACAGTCAGATACCGTAAATGAACAAGATGAGGTCATGTCCTGGGCATCCCCCATCCTTAGACCCTGCATGGCGGCAAGGAAAAACTCCAAAAACCCAGAGGGAAAAGAGAAACCTTGAGGAGAACCACAGTCAGGAGAGATCCACTCCCAGGACGGACAGGCTATAGATGCACCAGGACTGATGATGTATATTAGCAGAAGAAGTTACAGTTTGTAGAGATGCAATGGGGTGAGGGAACATGAGGGGGTCCATCTAGCTAGATGAGACGGGATGGGGGAAACGAGGACGTCCAACCAACCAGGGGTCAGGATAGTCAGGCGGCTGCGGCTGAAAAAATAGCCCCTCCCCCAGAGGGGAGGGGGGAAAGGGGACACCGGGTGACTAGTGATGAAGAGAATATTGTCAGCTAGATATTAGAATTAGAAAGGAGAAATAAAATAAAGACAAGTGGTAGATATAGTAAAAAACAGGGGATAGGACTCAGTGGCTGTACTTCCCCCAGTATTATAGCTCCGAGGGCAGCTTAGACTGAACTATGAGTCCAGTCTGTTTTCAAGTAGCCTGAACATAAACTTTGTCAAATAGGAATATTTTTAGTCTAATCTTAAATGTACAGACTGTGTCGGCCTCTTTAATATTAGCTAGAAGCTGATTCCCTATGACTGGAGCTTGTTAACGAAAGGCTCTAGCTCCTACTGTACTTTAGAGACCCTGGGAACCACAAGTAGACCAGCATTCTGAGACCGAAGTGTTCTCCTGGAGCGGAATGGAACCAGAGCGTCTGTGAGATAAGATGGCCCAACACCATTAATGGTCTTAAATGTAAGAAGGAGGATTTTAAATTTAATTCTAAACTGGACTATTAGTTCCTGTTAAAAGTCTTGCTGCTGCTGCCTTCCTTTTAGGACAAGGAGTAAGGAGTAAGTAGTAAGTAAGGAGTTACAGTAATCCAATCTAGATGTAACAAACGCGTGAATTACTTTTTCTGCATCGTTTTTAGATAGAATATTTCTAATTTTGGCTATGTTACGCAGGTGAAAAAAAGGCGTTTTGCAGGTTTGTTTAATATGAGCTTGAAATGATAGGTCTGGGTCAAATAGAAATCCTAGGTTTTTAACTGTGGTGCTAGAGACTACACTCACATTGTAAAATTGTGTGTCGTAAGCATAACAAGGAAAGTAATGCTATGTTTTCTGATGATATTGCCTAAAGGCAGCATATACAATGTACACAAGATGGACCCAAGGTTTCAGGTGGCAAATTCCTCTCCACTCTCGACGCATCTAGTGGTTTCTGGCAAATTCCGCTAGACCTAAGCTGCTGGAAATTGACGTTTTTTACTCCAATGGGTATGTTTTGTTTCAAGTGACTTCAATGGGTAGATTTTGTTTCAAATGACTTCCTTTTGGAATAACGTCAGCACCTGAAATTTTTTAGCAACTAATGAGCAATTTACTGAGGGGTCAGGATGAGTAGTCATCATCGTGGACGACATTCTTGTCTTCAGAAAAAGTGAAGAGGAACATTACCAATGTTTGGACACAGTACTGCAAGCCATTAGAGTGTCAGGCCTCAAGCTCATTTGAGCAAAGTGCCACTTTGGGAAGACTGAGCTACAGTTCTTTGGACACATCATCAGTGCAGATGGCATAAAGCCGGACAACGAGAAAGCCGAAGCCATAATACAAATGCCGAGTCCAACAAACGTGGACCAACTCTAACAGGTGCTGTGTCTAATAAATTATGTTGGCAAATTTCTGCCAGGATTGTCAACAAAACTGGACCTAATTACTTGCCTGGTCAAAAAAGAGCGCATGGGTTTGTGTAAAACCTCAACAGCATTCGTTCGACATGGCAAAGGTTATGCTTGCAATAGCACTGGCACTGTGGTCAGTGCGGATGCGAGCAGCTATGGGCTGGGAGTGGCACTACATAATAACTGGGGTGAGGGTGCCCAGGTGGTAGTCACTAGGGCCGCATATGGGAGTCTTCTTGGCAACTAGGATGAAAATTGTTCATTTGTGGCAGGTTGGTACCACCGTTTGGGATAAGGACAGGTTGATGATCTTGCGGAAGATGTGGGAAAGCTGCTTTGCACAAGCTTTAAGGACTTTAGGAGGTATCCCGTCTGGGCCAGAAGCCTTCCGCGAGTTAATTGTCTGGAGGACACACCTCATCTCTGTCTCCTTTAGGGTGAGTGGTGGGATGCAGGGTCCCGAGGGCGATGGTGACTGGACTGAAAAGGATAAGTGACGATATGGTGTATCAAAATGAGTAAATAAGCAATTCAATTCCTCACTTAGGGATTCACTTAGATCTCCTGGTGTAACCTCACCGCCCATGGAGTTAGTAATGTTTTGCAAGCTCCTCCATCCATCTCGTCGTCTGATTATCTTATGTCAGCATCAGCCAGGAGTGGGCTGACTTTGCGCACGACGTCAGCTTAGAACTATAACTATGTCCATTATCATATTGCGAGGGTGTGACGTGGATTATCAACAACCCGCATACAGGCCTGTTCTTATCATTTAGTGAATCATTTCTCGTATTGAAAAGGCTCTTTTGTCTGCCCACAAAAACATCATTTATCATGCACTCATACTTTAGATGTATTTTATTGTTGTAATATTTGTTTTTGTACTTAAACAGTAGAAGCAGGAATGTCAATGATTATCGATTAGCATGTTTGCAAAAATACAATTTCCCTTCAGTATGCAGTTCCACTTACATTAGATCACTCTCTCCACCTAAACGCCCATCTTGGAGCCAGGAGAATGATTTTAGGAGCAAAAGATAATAACAATGGTCTTTTCAAAAATTTGATTTCAAATTAATGGTTCATAAGGTCCGTATTGTTCACAAATTTACAACATATTGATGTCCACCTCATGTCAGTGAAGCTCTGCATCTGTCTTCCTGCAACTTGAGAACAAGCTCATTGAAATTGATTAGACCAGTTGTCTACCGTGTGCTAAACCCGACCCCATCTAAAGTGGCATGTTAAATGTGTCCCTTGTGTCCCAGAAATGTTAATTGCAACTTAGTGCAGATCAAGTCACCATTTTCCAAAACCTGTGATGTTTGTACTGGCAAAAAAAAAAAAAAAAACTTGTAGCGTCTTAGGTTTCACGTTGGCGTATACTAGCATAGTCATACTAGCATAGTCTATAATAATAGGGCTGTTCTTTGTTTTTGTCAATATTTTCTATATCACTCTTTGTATACTATTCTACTTTTGAGTATATACAGAAACTTAAAAATAAACAGCTAAGTGAACTGCTCATTGCATACTCACAAGAATTGCACAAATAGCAAATCTCTGCCACCATTTACTGTATAATCACTAATGTGTGTGTGTCTTGCAGAATTTGTTATATGCCTTGATGCATCAGATTCGTTTCTAAAAGATCAGGTGATCAACCTCTCTGAGAAGTTGGTGCAGGAAAAAAAATATGAGCAGGAACACTTCCTGCAAGTTTTAGCCAAATACAGAGAGAAAATCATGGAAGAAGAAAGCATCATCAATTACTTTGAAGACTTGGATATACATCCAATATTAATTGGTAAGAGCTTTCCTATTCAATACCATCTCATTTCACTTTTTGTAGTTTTCTAGCTACTCCCTGATTAGCTGTCATATTCTTGTCACTGGTCATCCTTCCTACTACCCCCCCCCCCACACACACACACACACACATTCCAGTTGATTGTATGCATTGATTGTATGCAGGATCTTGTTCTTTTGGTCACAACCCACGGCTCGTTACCTTTGGTCAGGTTAGGTACCTAGAGCCACCGGTAAATAGAGAGCTTTGCTTTTTGGCTCAGTTCCTTTACCACAACAGAATGATGAAGAGTCTGTATCACTGCAGATGCTGCATCTGTTGATCTCTTGCTCCATTCTTCCCTCACTCGTGAACAACACCCCAAGATACTTAATTTCCTCCACTTGAGGCAGGACCTCAACCCTGAAAGGGCATTCCACCTTATTTTGACTGATGGCCATGGTCTCATATTTGGAGGTGCTGGGTCTCATCCTGATTGTTCTCATCTCGATTGCTTTTCTTGGCCGCTGTAGTGAGAGTTGAAGATCGCAACAGAACAACATCATTTGCAAAAATCAAAGGTGCAATGATGAGGCCACCACTCTTAGGCCGACACTCTTAACGCCTCAGCTGTGCCTAGATATTCTGGGCATAAACTTGAACAGAACTGGTGATATATGGCAGTCTTGGCGGAGTCTAACCTTCACTGGAAACGGATCCAACTTACAGCGCATCAGTCATACGAGAACCGGACCACCCGTATAACAGGTTTCAATACCCTAGACCAGACCATGTCCAAAGTCCGGCCCGGGGGCCAAATGCGGCCCGTGGACAAATTTCATACGGCCCCCAGCCTCTGTCATAAAATCAATAACATCTGGCCCGCACACAGACTAATAAATTGGTCAGCAATACTGCAACCAGCATATAATGTAGCTTACAGACGAAATGCTGCTCCTCATTTACCCACTAAAAGGCAGCAGCACTTTAACCCTTTATTGCCAAATGTATCACATTTGATAAACCTAAAATTTCATGATTTTCAGACTAATTTAGAATTTTTATTTTTTTTGGGGGGGGGGGGGGGGGGATGATGGAGGCAAGTCAACACATGCATCTGCAGGTTCCATAAGAAAAAAACATCATTTAGCATGGATTATAGATATTAGAGGGCTGATTACACATATTCATTTTGACTTTTCACAAATTTGAAAAAAAAAGGTTTCATTAGGACCTTATTTTTCAAATTTTGGGATTCTCTGATAATTGCTTCATGTTGCAATCATTTAAGGGCTAAGCAACATTACTCCGTGTGACCCTCTACTTCCAATTTTCTAAAATGGCGACAATCAACAAAAAAAAAGTGGACTGTGACAGCCGATGCTTCAAGGATAGGTGGAAATTGGACTATTTCTTCACTAAAATACACAACAACTGTGTCTTGCTTCATTTGCAAAGAGACAGTCGCTGTTTTTGAAGATTTAAATGTGAGGCGATATTACCAAACAAGACGCGCTGACATGTATGACAAGATTACAAAGAAGATACGCAGCGAGAAATTGAAGCAACTTGAAGCTAGTTTAATTTCAAAGCAGTAGTATTTCGCAAGAACCCGAGATTCGAAAAAGAACGCCACAAAGGCTAGTTGCGAGATTTTGAAATTATTCATTAAAAAAATAATAAAGCAAATGTGACAAATGGCTTGCTAAATTTTGCTTAAATATATTGTTCTACGTAACAGCCAAGGTCAGCCCCCCATATTTTTACCACGCCAAATCTGGCCCCCTTTGCAAAAAGTTTGGACACCCCTGGTGTAAAGGAAAGAATGAATGGGGCTATGTATCGAGAGATTTTGAGTGAAAATCTCCTTCCATCAGCAAGGGCATTGAAGATGAGGCGTGGCTGGGTCTTTCAGCATGACAATGATCCCAAACACACAGCTAGGGCAAAAAAGGAGTGGGTTTGTAAGAAGCATTTCAAGGTCCTGGAGTGGCCTAGCCAGTCTCCAGATCTCAACCCCATAGAAAATCTGTGGAGGGAGTTGAAAGTCTGTGTTGCCCAACGACAGCCCCAAAACATCACTCCTCAGGAGATGAGATCTGCATGAAGGAATGGGCCAAAATACGAGCAACAGTGTGTGAAAAGCTTGTGAAGAGTTACGGAAAACGTTTGGCCTCCGTTATTGCCAACAAAGGGTACAGAACAAAGTATTGCGATGAATTTTTGGTATTGACCAAATACTTATTTTCCATCATGATTTGCAAATAAATTCTTTAAAAATCAAACAATGTGATTTTCTGTTTTTTTCCACATTCTGTCTCTCACGGTTGAGGTTTACCCATGTTGACAATTACAGGCCTCTCTAATATTTTCAAGTGGAAGAACTTGCACAATTAGTGGTTGACTAAATACTTATTTTCCCCACTGTATATGCCCAAGAGAGGTGCCCGTTTTGGTTTTAGGTTGCTAGCTGCTTTGGTTTTGAAAATATTTGAATTTTAAATTTTTAAAAATAGGCCCGCTATGGATTGGCCAAGCCCCATGTCCCGTCAATTGATAGTGAAGTCTATGCCATAACTATAACCCAAACCGTAGGAGCATAGTTGGGGGGGGGGGGGGGGAATCCCTCCACCCTCTTTTTTCCCTTTTTCTCCCACAAGGTATTGGGGAGATGAACAGGATAACTGATCTTATTTGTGAGCCGCTGTATGTTCCTTGGTTGGGTTTAACTGAGAATACAAATACAATGTGTGTTTATGACATACCTTGCCACTTAGCTGATTCTGATTCTAAAGTCCTCTCAAACTTCACAGAAAACAGTGGAATTGAGGGGAAACTCCACTTCTCATGTGGTTTCAAAGTGAAAGAAACATTAATAATCAGAAATTTCCTCCCAATGCCATTTTTTTGTGGTCTTTCTCAATCTGTACAGAGATTACCAGCCTCAATACACCTGACAGCCAATTGCTGATGCATTCAATCTGTGAGAGAGTGGGTAAACCAAGAAACTATGGCGAGAGCAACCAGAAAGTACAGGAAGAGGTGATGATGCTGACAGAGAGTGTGAAAAAGGCAGATAAGGAGCAGAAAGAGATGGAGGAAGCCAAGCAGAGATCTGCACACTGGGAGATGTGGGTATGAGGATTTCCTTTAAATTTGCATCTACAATTCACCCCCATGACCCTTTTTGTGGGTGATTTTTTGGGGTACGATGTGGAGTAGCATGGAAGTCTGATAGAATAGTTGTAGCATTTCATTTGTGGTTAGATTATCGTTTGCTTAGAATTATATATCTTTTTTCAAAATATAATGCAATAATGCCTTGTGTCTGCACCAAATATATACTGTATAATACAGTATATATAAATGCACATTAAAAAAAAAACTTCCCTCTTCCTCCCCCCCATCTCTCCTGGTTGGGTGGGTAGCTGTTTATCTCAAGCTCGGGTTATCTACCAGAGGCCTGGGAACTGTTGAGGGTCCTGCGCAGTATCTTTGCTGTTCCTAGGACTGAGCTCTTCTGGACGGAGATGTCTGACGTTTCTCCAGGTATATGCTGGAGCCGCTTTTCCAGTGTGGGTGACACGGCCCCCAATTCTCCTATGACCATGGACACCACTGTTGCTGTCACCTTCCAGGATCTCTCAAGTGCTTTCTTGAGCCCTTGGTATTTCTCTAGTTTCTTGTGCACCTTTTTCCTGATATTGCTATCGTTAGGGGTGGCTACATCGATCACAGTGGCTGTCCTCTGCTGTTTATCCATGATCACGATGTCCGGTTGGTTGGCCACGACCATTTTATCATTCTGTATCCGGAAGTCACACAGAATTAGCCTTCTCATTTTCAACCGCCTTAGGAGGTGTTTCCCATTACGATCTTGGGGTCTCCAGTCCATACTCGGCACAGATATTTCTGTACACTATGGCGGCTACTTGGTTATGGCGTTCCATGTATTCTTTTCCTGGTATTGTCTTACACCCACCCTGCTATTAGGTGTTCATGAGTCAGGCTACTTTCAGACACTGTTACTTCTTACTTGACACTAAACTGCTAAACGTCTGAGGATATTTTAATAATAGTATTTTAATAATTCTAATTTATTCGGATGTATTTGTTTGAATACCTTCTACATGTTAAAAAACATTTTAGAAAAGATCAATTAAGAATTTGCTGTGGATATACATTGATATACATAGATATTTAGAAATACTACAACTAAGCACACCAAGCAACAGTAGTAAAAAGAAAAGCACCTCACATGAAATTGCTGGAAAAAAATATGCAAGATTAGTAAATATCACTCTTAGTTCAGAAACAAACTATCATTTAGGTTTCATACAATTGTGAAAATATTACATTTAATTTGAAACCAAGTTAAATTAAACTGACCAAGTGCTCCACATCTATGTGCATGTTTTATGGACCCTTCCGTTAGTTACAAGTGTTTGTTTTGTTTGATTTGCTTAAATTAAATGAAACGAGCTTGATACATCCAAATAATATTCTAACAGCTGATGACCAGTATTATCTACTCTGAATGTGTTTTCTTCAGTCAGAAAAGTAATAGTTAAAAAAGATTAATCACAATAAATAAAAAAAGGACACCACTAATTGTAATGTTAGTTCATTGTTATTTTGTTTCTTCATTTGTAATGTTTGTTTTGGTTTTCAGTTTTGCTAAACGCACAAGTACATTTTTTATCATCACTTTTGGTTACGTAACAACTGGCCGAATGGACTTATGACGTACGTGTGTGAAGGGGTGTCCAATTCGTAGGGCTGACATTTCAAGCCCTACACCTTATTGCTCCGTTTGAAGGGCCAAGGGTTAGGGGTAGAAAAATAGAAATGGGATGCGGCCAAAGTGTCCTTCCTCGGTGCATAATGGCCCCATTTACAAAACAAAGGCCGCATCAAACACACCAGTAGGAGGGCGGCGCTGATGCATTATTGCAACGCATCCTAGTGACGCTACAGTTCTAGAAAAAATGTCATTTCCTTTCGTCATAAAATATATTATCTTGTTTGGAGATACACAAGCACTTTACATCCCATGCAAATGACCTCTATACATTTTGTTTCGTATAAATCTTTACATAATATAGTTAAAATTAGATGCACAATACATTATCAACATGATTTACTTTGAAAGACTGAATATTGCTGCCTTTCTATTTCCTCTTTGGTGCTGGCTAAACGGCAGGGCTTGATACGGCCGTAGGTTAACGGAGCAGAAAATAGACCTCGTCCGTATTTTAGTTTTGACGGAGCGAAGAGGCCGGACTCAGGCGGATCCAGATCGGAGCTGAGTGGATCATGTGGACCACCACGTACTGACTACAATACAAACCTATTCGCTGCATCATTCAGAATGTAGCTTAGCGTAGCGCGTCGGACCCTGTGGGATTCCGGGGTAACTCTTAGTTATAGCTGCAAAATTATTAATCAGCAAGAACAATCACATTTAAATTCCACAAGAACCTGAGTGGCAACTTGACAGGTCTTCTGCCTATAAAAAATGAAAAAAGAAAATCGACCGTTTGGCACAGCACTAAATGACTGAGATGTCAAATGTTCTGGACTGTTCTAAAAATGTTATAATTACAGGACGTTAATCTTCTGAGGATTTTTTTTTTTCCATGTGGTTGTTTATGCATTGAAACACGTAATCTGAGCACAAGACAAAAAAATTCCAGCCAGCTTTGAGTTAACAGACTGTTTTCTGTACAATTTCTCAACTAGACGCTACTACATTCGATTGTGATTTTTTTCCCCTTTGTTTTGAATTTGTGTTTGTGAAAGACTAAGACTTTAGAGGAGAAGAGGCAATGGGAAGTGCAACAATTGGAGGTTCTGTCCATTCCAATGAAGACGTACTTGACAGAGCACATCATAACAACTGTGTCTCAGGGCTTGGTGGCCTGTGGGTCAGCATGGCCAGAAGATCCACTAGATTTCCTGGTGATACATCCATAATGAGTTTGTTTTCCACTATTTTTGTTGTAGAATGTTAATTTATTTTGGTTGTTTCATTTCAGGCAGAATATTTGATAAAGAACCATCCGTGACACATTCTGTGATCACATGAATATTAAAAAAAAACCCTGATCCTCCACTGTCAACAATGATGAAGAAGCTGTTGATGTTTTGTTAAATGGGAGTTGGCTTTTCTGTTTGTGAAATACAATAAAAACAATACAGCATTGTCGCATCTCATGCTTTAAAACAGAGGCAAGATACAGGCTGACATTATTTTTTCATACTAAAATTAAAAAATTAACTCTACTTGTTAAGGGGGGGGGGCACCATGTGCAGCGTATATACAGGGAGAAGCAGAAGTATTTGCACCCGTTGTGATTTTGCAAGTTCACCCACTTTGAAAATAGGTAGAGGTCTAAAATTTCAATCCGTCAATCCATTTTTTCCCACTTATCTGAGGTCGGATTGTGGGGGTAGCAGTTACAGAAGGGAAGCCCAGACTTCGCTCTCCCCAGCCACTTCATCCAGCTCTTTTTGGGGAATCCCAAGACGTTCCCAGGCCAGCCGGGAGAGTCTCTACAGCGCATCCTGGGTCGGCCCCCCCCCCGTGGGATGTGCCCGTAACACCTCACCAGGGAGCCCTGATCAGATGCTCGAGCCACCGCATCTGGCTCCTCTCGATGTGGAGGAGCAGCGGCTACACCGAGCCCTTTGCAGATGACTGAGCTTCTCATCTTATCTCTAAGGGAGAGCCCGGACACCCTACGGAGGAAACTCACCCGCTTGTATCAGTGATCTTGTTCTAACCCTCACCTATGGTCACGACCCACAGCTCGTGACCATAGGTGAGGGTAGGAACGTAAATCAACCGGTAAATAAAGAGCTTCGCCTTTCGGCTTAGCTCCCTCTACACCAAGACGGTCCGATGCGTCCGCATCACTGAATTTTCCGCCACTCGTGAATAACACCCTGAGATACTTGAGCTCCTTCACTTGGGGAAGGACCTCATTCGTGATGCGGAGAGGGCATTCCACCTTTTCACGACTGAGGACCATAGTCCCGGATTTAGAGGCGCTGATTCTCATCCCGAACACTTCACACTCGACTGCGAACCGCTCCAGTGAGAGCTGAGGGTCACATGCCAGTGAAGTCAACAACACCACATCATCCGCAAAAGGCAGCAATGCAATATTGATGCCACCAAACCGGACCCCCTCAGTGCCTTGGCTGTGCCTAGATATTCTGTCCATAAAGGAGACTTAGGGCAGCCTTGACGGAGTCCAACACTCACTGGAAACGGATCCGACTTAAAACCGGCTTACAACCGGCTACATGGACACCGGTCATACAGGGACCGGATACCCCGTATCAGGAATGCCGATACCCCATACATACGTACAGACTCCCCGGGGGACATGGTCAAACACCTTCTCCGAGTCCACAAAACACATATAGACTGGTTTGGCATCTCCCATGACCCCCGAGAACCCTGCTGAGGGTATAGAGCTGATCCACTGTTCCGCGGCCCCGACAAAAACCACACTGCTCCTCTTGAATCCAAGATTCTACTTCCCGACGGACTCTCCTCTCCAGTACGCCTGAGTAGACCTTCCCAGGGAGGCTAAGGAGTGTGATTGTCCTATAGTTGGAAATCACCCTTTGGTCCCCCTTTTTTTTACTTTCAGATATGTTTTATTCAATTTTTTAATGTACATATACAAATGAAAGATCACAAAATAATCATAAAAGTGAACAGAGGGCTAAAAGGAAAACAAAACAAAAAAAAAAAAAAAAAAAAAAACAAACAAAACAAAACAAAACAAAAAAAAACAACAAAAAAAACACAAAACAGCCCACCCACCCACCCACAACCCCAACTGTCCTGAATGGTTTTATTATATAGGCAAACCCTATATAACAATGATGAGGTATTAGCAGTGCATCACAGAGTCAAGGCTGTCATATTTATATTCATACTGTATATGTTTTTCTCATGGCTTTGTTTGAGTGTTGTGGAAATAAGTCAAAAAAGGGTCCCACATCTTATGAAACTTTCCCCTTGACTTATTCATAGAGAGGCGCAACATTTCTAATTTGAGACAGGACATTAGATCTCGAAGCCACTGGTCAAGAGTGGGAAGGGCGATCCCCTTCCATTTTAGTAAAATTGCACGTCTAGCTAAGAGCAGGGCAAAACTGACCAAACAGTGTTCTGTAGTAGACAAGTGACCATTATCTTCACCAAAAATACCAAACAGCGCGAGGATAGGGTTGATGCCAGTATTCTTGTTTAGTACCGTGGACAGAGTTTGGAAAACGTCGTGCCAGAATTTCTGCAATTTGGGGCACAGCCAGTACATATGAATCAATGTAGCATCCCCTAATTTGCATTTATCGCAGGTGGAGGATATGTTCGGGTAAAAACTGGACAGCTTAGCTTTTGATATATGAGCTCTGTGCACTACTTTAAACTGGAGGAGGCAGTGCCTAGCACAGATTGATGCCTTATGTATTGATGAGAGTATGGAATCCCACAGTTTGTCAGGGAGGTGCCCTACGTCCTGTTCCCAAGCTGCCCTTATCTTATCAGTTGCTGATCCCATTGACAATGAAATATAATTATACAGCTTCGACAGCGCCCCTTTGGGGACTGGATCAAAGGAAAGAAAGCAGTCAATAGGATTAATACTGGGTGCTAAAGGGAATTCGGGCACATTCGAGCGCACATAATGCCTGACTTGCAGGTAACGAAAAAAATGCGTTTTGGGCAGATTATATTTCTCGGTCAGTTGAGTAAATGAAACAAAATTTCCATCTTCAAACATATCGGCAAAGGATTTGATTCCCTTATCATGCCATATTCGGAAGTTATAGTCAAAGGAAGAGGGAGTGAAAAGGTGGTTAGAGGCAATAGGACTCAAAAGAGAGAATAAACTATAGTTAAAGGATCTCCTGAACTGGACCCATATCCGAAGGGTATGACGTATCACTGGGTTAAGAGAGGTTGGTATATGACAGTCAGGAGGTGCAGCAAGAAGTGCGGGAAGAGAGATGTTTTCACAGGAGTCTAGCTCCAGAGATGTCCAACCCGGACCATCCAGTTGGAGAAAAAAGTGAGTCCAGAAGGCAATATACCGAATATTTGCCGCCCAGTAGTAGTGGCGAAAGTCTGGGAGCCCCATACCTCCATCCTTCCTTGGTCTCTGTAGTATGGCTTTACTGACCCGAGGCCTTTTGCCTTGCCATATGTAAGAGGAAATAACAGAATCTAAAGAGACAAAAAAGGATTTAGGAATAAGTACTGGTACATTCTGGAATAAATATGTAAATTTTGGGAGTATGTTCATTTTTATTGAATTTATGCGTCCAGCAAGCGTTAATGTTAAGGGAGACCACTGTGATAATGATGTTCTAACCTGATCTAACAGAACAGTAAAATTATCTTTTAGTAGATTCCTAAATTGCCGTGTAACGACCACTCCTAGATACGAAAACTTTCCCTCTTCAATCTGGAACGGGGTGCTGCTATGGTCCAAGTCCGACGCTTCTCTATTAACTGGGAATAATTGACTCTTAGATATATTAATCTTATATCCGGACACTGAGCTAAATTGCTCCAGCAATGAAAGAGCAGCTGGAAGAGAGGTATTGGGATCGGACACATACAGGAGAAGATCATCTGCATACAGGGACACCTTATGCTCCCTACCCCCTCTCCAAATACCCGAAATATCCTGATTATTCCGAAGTGCAATTGCAAGTGGTTCGATTGCCAAGTCAAAAAGGATGGGACTTAGTGGGCATCCCTGGCGGGTTCCACGACCCAATGCAAAGAGCTGAGAAGTTATATTATTTGTTTGAACTCTTGCCATGGGAGAAGCGTATAGCAATTTTATCATTGCAACAAGTATCGGACCGAGTCCAAACTTTTCCAGGACCTTAAACAAATACTTCCACTCAACCCGGTCAAACGCCTTTTCGGCATCAAGTGAAACTACACATTCAGGAGTATTACTCGGGCTTGAGTATAAGATATTAAATAGCCGCCGAGTATTAAAGAAGGAGTGTCGATTTTTAATGAAGCCAGTCTGATCCTTCGCTATTATTAAAGGAGCAACTTCCTCTAACCGGTGTGCCATTGCTTTGGCAAAAATTTTTGCATCTGTATTCAACAAAGAGATTGGCCTGTATGAGGCACAGAGAGTGGGATCCTTGCCCTTTTTTGCAATTAGAGTTATACGAGCCTCGTTCATAGACTGGGGGAGTGAACCAAGCCTAAGGGATTCAGAGAAGACCGTGACAAGGTGTGGCGAAAGTAGTGCTGAAAATGTCTTATAGAAATCCAACGATAGGCCATCAGGACCCGGCGTCTTCGCAGATTGCATGGATGCGATAGCCCGGGTTATCTCCACCTGGGACACAGGACCCTCCATTTTCCCCTGTAATGTTGGTGGAACTGTTGGGATAGGCAAGGGATCAAGAAAGGCCGAAATAGTAGCATCATCATCATCATTCTTGTCAAATTGTGAGGTATACAGCTGTGAGTAAAAACTTTTAAATGTATCATTTATTTCAGTGGGATCAAGAGTAATATCGCCATTGTCTGTTTGAATGCGTGTTATAAATTGTTTAACTTTTTGGCCTTTTAGTTGATTAGCTAGTAATTTCCCAGTCTTTTCACTGTTCTCGTAGTACACACTTTTACTTTTTAACAGAAGGTTTTCTGTTTGGTATGTGGTGAGGAGGTCAAGCTTTGTTTTCAATTCTACACGTTGGTTAAATAGCTCAGGGGTTTGATCACGAGCGTACTGACGATCAATCTCCTGAATTTTTGATATCAAATTTGATTGGTCCTTTTGCGACTGTCTCTTCAGACTTGCAGTAAATGCAATAATTTGCCCTCTTATATATGCTTTAAATGTGTCCCAGACCAGAAGCGAGGATACACCAGGTGTGCAGTTCATTTAAAAAAAAAGGATAATATGTTCTTTTATGTAATTGACGAACTGAGGGTTTGAAAGTAAAACAGGGTTGAAACGCCAGTGCCTCATAGGCCGGGGAACATTGGGAAATGACATCGACACCACAATAGGGGCGTGGTCAGATATGACAATACTTTGGTACGTGCAGGAGTTGACCAGAGGGATAAGTCTGCTATCAATGAAAAAATAATCGATTCTTGTGTAAGTGTGATGGACACTGGAAAAAAAAGAGAATTGTTTTTCTGTAGGGTTAAGAAACCGCCATATATCCGAAATCCCGAATTCAGTGATGAATGACCGAATGCGCGATGCGGATCTACTTACTACTCCTGATCTGCTAGAGGAGCAGTCAAGACTCGGGTCCAGCCAGCAATTGAAGTCCCCCCCAGCACTAAGTGATGTGTATCTAACCCATTAAGTAGGGGGAAAAAATTGTCAAAAAAGCAGACATCATCGGTGTTCGGAGCGTAAACATTAGCAAGTATAATTTTTGTATTAAAAAGTTTCCCGGTAACGATTATGAATCTCCCATTTGGGTCAGCTGTGACATTGTCTGGTTCGAAATGTATATGTTTGGCAACCAATATAGAGACCCCCCTTGCCTTGGCCTCAAATGCAGAGTGAAAGTGCTGCCCTGGCCAGCCCACCATAAGCCTGGGGTGCTCAGAAGCCCGTATATGTGTCTCTTGTAAGAAGACAATGTCCGGTTTAAACTGCTTTAAGTGATTAAATACCTTCTTTCTTTTAATTGGATGATTTAGGCCCTTGACATTCCAGCTTACAACATTAAGATCCCCATTCATGTATCATCCGATCTACAGAGTATGTTGGTACTGACATAACATCGTGTAAACCCTTTATGATAGCACTGCCACATTCTCTCAAAGAAAATAGCCCTTAGAGTGCCTAAATTTAAGCAAGAAGAACTGCTTCTCCCTCCCCATTTCCCAGCCCGTTTAAAGAAATAAGAAAACACAAAAAAATAAAACAAAATAAACTTCCAAAAAACCTTTTTACAGAAAGCAACAGTAAGTTGCAAGCTCTCCCTAACTTTCCCTATACTGTACATATACTTCCTATCCACCTAATCTCAGTCCTGCTCCCATATATGTAACAGTACCCCTACATTAGTAGTCCCCACATAACCAATTATTCCACCCAGCATGAAAGGCTGAGGGGAAATGAGTGATAAAAAATTAATAGAAATACAAGCATCAGCCTAGCTGTTAGCATCACAGCATATAAATCATCCGTCCAGTAGCCAACGCGAAAACATGGGCAAAGTAACTAGAATAAACTATCAGTCAGTTGTGCTGTGCCAATATGAGAGAGAAAAAAAAAAGGGAGGAAAAAAGGAGGAAGCAAACAAAAACGACCACAGTCGACACTGTGGCTATCAACGTTAGCTCCTTATGCTAATGCAACCTCTGGAGGTAGTCAATTGTCAACAAGATCAACTGGAATGATAACGTTACCACTACTCTCCAGCCGAGTGTCCTGCCACATCGTCACGGTGTGCCTTCAAGAAGATCGTGGCGTCCTCCACAGAAGTGAAGAACTTTTTCTTCCCGTCCTTGGTGAAGATCCGTAGCCTGGCTGGATACAGGAGCGCTGGTTTGTAGCCTTGTTGATAAAGCCTCGACATCACTTCCCTGTAGGCCCGGCGTTGTTCCACCACTTCAGGGCAATAGTCGTCGTAGATGGCGACCGGTGTTCCACGGTAGGAAAGCTTGCCTCTCCTGTTTCGGGCTTCCCGTATGATCAGTGCCTTCGTCTGGTAGTGGTGGACGCGTGCTATCACCGCTCTGGGCTTGGATCCCAGAGCTGGCTTGGCTACCAGAAGTCTGTGAGCTCGGTCGAGCTCCGGGGCATCGAAGAGAACCTCTTCGCCAAAGATTTCCTTCAATAGCTCAGAAAAAAACACCGCGGGCTGCGTACCTTCAATTGATTCGGGGACGCCAACTATACGTAGATTATTGCGGCGGCTACGTGACTCGAGGTCGATTGTTCTTGCTCTTAGCTTGTTGTAGCTGTCATCCATAGCCGCGCACTTGGCTTCAAGCGCCGCCATTCTGTCGGTGAGCTCTTCAGTATTCGCCTCAAGTGAGGCGATGCGGTGCCCGTGATCAATAATCGTCGCCTGCACGACGTCTAATTTTGCCTCCAGTGGTGCGATGGCAGATTTAAACTCTGCAGAAAGTGCAGTCTTATGCTCTTCGAGTAGTTTGGTCAGAGCCTCCATTCCGTCCTCGGATACGGCTTGAGCCGATATGTCACCCTTCTTTCGGGTCGCTTTTGTTGCCATATTTTAAATCTTTTAGGCTGGTATCAGCAAACAGTCAGGGAATTGTCCGGTTTTACCTCAAAAAAGTGTAGATGAGGCTCAAGAAAAGAAAATATGGAACGGTTGATGGGAGCTCGCAAAAACCGCGTCTACTCCATGCGCAACCCGGAAGTCCTCCGTCTGGTCCCCCTTTTTAAAAAGAAGGACCATCACCCCAGTCTGCCAATCCATGTCCCCACAACATCCAAAGCCTTTAGAAACTCCGGACGGATCTCATCCACTCCTGCAGCTCTGCCACTGAGGAGCTTTTTAACCACCTTGTTCACTTCAACCCAGAGATAGGAGGACCCGCCTCGGAGTCCCCAGGCTCTGCTTCCTCATGGGAAGGTGTGTTGTTGGAATTGAGGAGGTCTTCAAAGTATTCGGTCCACTGGCATACAACATCCCAGGTCGAGGTCAGCAGCGCCCCATCCACACTATACACCATGTTGGTGGTGCACTGCTTTCCTCTCCTGAGACACCTGATGGTGGACCAAAATTTCTTTGAAGCCATTCGTAAGTCGTTCTCCATGGCCTCACCTAACTCCCCCCATTCCATGGTATTCGCCTCGGTGACCACCCGAGCCATGTGCTGCTTGGCCAACTGCCTCTGGAATCCCGCAGGCCAAAAATGCACCATAAGACTCCTTCTTCAGCTTAACGGCATCCCTCACTATGGTGTCCACCAGCCGGTTCTGGTATTGCTGCCACGAAAGTCATCGACCAACTTGCGGCCGCAGCTTCAGTCAGCCACTTCAGCAATAAAGGCCCGAAACATGGTCCATTCGAACTCAATGTCTCTCGCCTCTCCCTGGACATGGGAGAAGCTCTGCCAGAGATGGGAGTTCAAAACACCTCCGGACAGGGGACTCCGCCAGACGTTCCCAGGGATCCCTCACAAAACGTTTGGGTCTACCGGGCCGGACAGGCATCTTCCCTGACCATTGGATCCAACTCACCACCAGGTGGTGATCGGTTGAGCATAGACTTCACTATTAATTGCCGGGACACGGGATATGGGCCGATTCATAGGAGGCCTATTTAAAAAAAAAACTTAAAATTCAAATATTTTCAAAACCAAAAGCTGCTACCAACCTAAAACCAAAACAGACAGCTAATATTCAAATAAATTATTAATTCTATATACAATCACAACTTTTTATTGAATTCCGATCTCACTATGGGTCAGGGGGAGAGATGGCTGCTTGAGGACAGCCATCTCCAGTTCTCCCCCTGTCCACCAGCTCGACCAGGACGTCGAACATCAAAGAGGGCGAGTCACCCCTCTCGACTCCACGGCGATCTCCATGTTCTCCTGCTGGGCAAGTTCCTGCTTCGCCTGAACCTTCCTGGCCAGGTAGCCGGCGTAGTTACATACTGTCGAGGTATGACATTTGTCTGTAATACAACATGAAGGCCGTGCAAAACAAAGAGCTCTTTAAGTTGAAAATGAAATGTGAATACATTTGTGAATACCTGCATTTCTTATAGATATGAACGTAAAACAGTCTAGATTCTTGGTTAAAAGCAAAAAAATAAAAAATATCCCTGGCAGTTATCATTCATTTTACGTAAATATTTTGAAGAATAAGGCAAGTAAGAAATCCAATGTGGCGGCCATAGACGCTAATATTTCCCATTTTATTCACTTTTCAAAAAGCATGCATAGTGCGAAAAATATAATAATTACCTTGAATCCTCGATCAAATCACTTGAGACAATCCTTCTGCTTGTATGCGGTACAAGTTTCGTACTGTTTCAACCTAAATTCTTCATTTGAGAATGCAGCATGTGTTTTGAGGATAACTGCTCTCCCGGTGTGGGCCGGCCTCCTTCGAGAAGGTGTGGCGCAATTTCTGGGGGAAGTGTCCTGTGAATTAATTCTGAAGTCTGTGGGTTGACAGGTCCGCCCATTTCTACACTCGAGTGTCCGAGACATGCGGCCGCAAGTCTGATGACATGACTACAAAGACAATCATTGAACTTCAGCCTAGGGGTCCTGGTGCCAAGTGCACATATGGACACCCTAATGCTTGAACATGTTGTTCATTATTAACAATTCGCGACAGGCGCGGAACTCCAACAATAGAAACCACTCGGGTTCTGATGCCGGGGGCCGTTCTTCCCAATCACGCCCCTCCAGGTCTCACTGTCATTGCCCATGTGAGCATTGAAGTCCCCCAGCAGAACGAGGGAGTCCCCAGAAAGACCTCTCTTCAGTAACCCCTCCAAGGACTCAAAAAGGGTGAGTACTCTGAACTGCTGTATAGTGCATAAGCTCAAACAACAGTTAGGACCACCCGAAGGTGGAGGGAGGCTACCCTCTCGTTGAACCCCAATGTACAGGCGGTGATTTGGGAGGCAATAAGTATTCCCACACATGCAAATCTTCTCAAGTGCTATCAGGTTTAGGGGATGTCATTGAGAAAAACAAAGTTTCAGCTCAATCCAAATATTTTCTATTGGATTGAGATCTGGAGACTGGCTAGGCCACTCCAGAGCCTTGATATGCTTTTAAACAGCCACTCCTTGGTCAGCTTGGCAGTGTGGTCCGATCATTATCATTTTAGAAGTTCCAGCCATGACTCATCTTCAAGTCACTTTTGGCTGCACAGTAAGGCCACCTCTACCACTTGAGGTGTGGGGGCCGCCCTACATTCTATTGGCCAGGTAGCAGAAAAACAAAGTTCTTGGGGTTATAAAACAAAGTCCAAAACATTTCTGCTTCCTGTTTGAGCCGGCAGGTTGCATGTTGCGGGGAGACTACGATGATTAAACTTTACCAAAGTACAAGGAAGCTCTAAAGTGAAGTTAAGAAAGGCACGAACGATGACAGGGCGAATTTGTGGACCCGATTGCCATGCTTCGTGTTTGTTACAACGAACACGCGCTAGCTACTAGCAAGGTCACGCTTGTTTGCGCCACAGCTGCAGACTTTTCGTCGACTCTGGGTGCATACACGCCAGCATGCCACCCATGAGAGGCCCGACACAGGCTTCGGAGGAAGTTGAGGTTATTAAAAACTCCCTCAACTCTCTGGTTGAAGAAGTGACTGTTGTCAGAGTGCAGCTGGAGCAGATGCTGTGGCTTCTGGAGGAAGTGAAACAACTACACCTCCAGAATGCCGTGAAAGACAAACATATTGTGGATCTCGAGCAGAGAGTGAAAGACTTGAAATAGTACATACGAATGAATGATGTGGTCATCACTTGCGTCAAAATCAGGCCGCGCTCATACGCGATCACCGGGGAGCCTAGCGTCCAGGAGACACGTTCAGTGGTTCATCTACAGGTGGCATCCTTCCTCCAATCGAAGGGGCTAGAAATGGACCTGGAGCACATTTAGGTGTGTCATCCTCCGCCCAGGCATAACGAAGGACCACCAGCCGTCATTATAAGATTCATTAATCGAAAAAATAAGGTAGCATTGTTGAGAAAAGGACACAAACTAAAAGGCAGCGACGTCTTCATTAACTAACATTTAACTCAAAGGAACGCAGGCATCGCGAGGAAGGCAAGACAATTGAAAACGCAAGGCATATACAACACACATGGGTAACAAACTGTAAGATCTACATTAAGCTGAAGGGACACCAGAGGAAGCAAAGGTACTGATAGTGAAGAACATGGAGGATCTGGACAAGTACAACCAACAGCATGCACCAACAATATCAATGATATAACATGGAGAGGTTGAAGTCTATATTCCATCAGAAACAAATAGAACTGGAAACATATAATAAGTACAACACAGCAGCTCAAGATATTGATATAGACCCTGAATATATTTTTTTCCTCCTTCGATATAAATGGTAATTATTTTTCTTACGAACAATATGGAAACGATATTTTCACCAGTATGTATGTATACAAATTTTGAGACCATGTAGGAATACTCGGAACAAATTTCTTGCTGATTTAGTGTTATTGCCATCTCTTTTTTTTTTTCTTAACCTGTCCTGTTCAGCTGTTTGACACAGAGAATGGAGGTCTTAGTGCCCGGATAGTCTGAACAGTTTTAATCTTTCACATTGAGAGTCTGACATGCTCCCATTGTGATCATTCAACAATACATACCTCGTTTATTATGACAAAGCAACCCTAACCCGAATAAGAAGGGGTTATTGGGGAACAGAAGAAAAGAAACACAGGGAAGAAAGAAAAACACAAACTACAACAACAAATACATTGAACATCTAGACCAATTACTAATATGTTGGTGCTATCGTCAGCTAGATGTATTTTCAGTTGACACCATGTGGGAAGCCTATTGACCAGGGAAAGAGGAGGACGAGGGTGGGGGAGTCTATAAGCTAAATGATTGAAAGGGGTAGAGTGTACACAAATCAGCTCTGTGAACTAGATCCCAGTAATCGTGTGAATCTCTTGTTAGTGTAAGCACGTTGGCGACCAACCCTACGCCGCCCCATCGCCAATCACGGCACCGGAACCCCCCACCAGAGCGTGCCCTATCACAGCCAGCCGCACGCGAATCCCATGGGGCGTGCGACAGCCACGCAGACGAGCGGAGACAACGGGCATCAACCCAGGGCCACAGCCCCCACCAAGCCAGCCCAGGGGGGTGGCTCAAGCGCAGCCCATCCCTCCTCCCGCAGCCCAGCAAAGGAGCCATCGTCCCCCCCCCCCCCCCCCCGGGGATCCATGGTGGTCCCCCGCGACACCCGCGCACCCATCAACTGGCCTTCAGGGATGGATGGAGGGACGTACCACCAACCCAACGCCTACACCTAACCCCCGCCACCCACCCGGGCAACGAGCCACACCCGCTCAAACCAAATGTCCTAGAACCAAATTTCTAAATGTGACTACTAGATTGTGATACAATGCACTATTGGGTGAAGTTTGGTTCACTTCTGCGGAGCGGTTTGGGAGTTATAATCAATATTACATTTCTCGGCCGAAGTGAATACATCTCACTTTCAAAAGGTGAGAATGGCTTTTTTGAACTCAGATTGAGGATTGCGCTCAAACCAATTGTCCTAGAATCAAATTTCCAAATGAAACTACTAGAATGTGACACAATACACTATTGGGTGAAGTTTGGTTGACTTCTGAGCAGCTGTTTGGGAGTTATCATCAATATTACATTTCTCGGCCGAAGTGAATAGATCTCACTTTCAAAAGGTGAGAATGGCTTTTTTGAATTCAGTTTGAGGATTGCGCTCAAACCAAATGTCCTAGAACCAAATTCCCAAATGTAACTACTAGAATGTGATGCAATACACTATTGGGTGAAGTTAACTTCACTTCTGCGCAGCGGTGTGGGAGTGATCATCAATATTACATTTCTCGGCCGAAGTGAATAGATCTCACTTTCAAAAGGTGAAAATGGCTTTTTTGAACTCAGTTTGAGGATTGCGCTCAAACCAAATGTCCTAGAACCAAATTTCCAAATGTAACTACTAGAATGTGACACAATACACTATTGGGTGAAGTTTTGTTCACTTCTGCGCAGCGGTTTGGGAGTTATCATCAATATTACAATTCTCAGCCGAAGTGAATAGATCTCACTTTTGAAAGGTAAGCATGGCTTTTTTTAACACAGTTTGAGGATTGCGCTCAGACCAAATGTCCTACAACCAAATTTCCAAATGTAACTACTAGAATGTCACACAATACACTATTGGGTGAAGGTTGGTTCACTTCTGCGCAGCGGTTTAGGAGTTATCATCAATATTACATTTCTCGGCCGAAGTGAATACATTTCACTTTCAAAAGGCGACAATGGCTTTTTTGAACTCAGTTTGAATAGTGCGCTCAAACCAAATGTCCTAGAACCAAATTTCCAAAAGTAACTACTAGATTGTGATACAATACACTATTGGGTGAAGTTTGGTTGACTTCAGCGCAGCGGTTTGGGAGTTAACATCAAAATTACATTTCTCGGCCGAATTGAGTAGAGCTTACTGTCAAAAGGTGAGAACGGCTTTTTTGAACTCAGTTTGAGGATTGCGCTAAAACCAAATGTCCTAGAACCAAATTTCCAAATGTAACTACTAGATTGTGATACAGTACACAATTGGGTGAAGTTTGGTTCACTTCTGCGCAGCGGTTTGGAAGTTAACATCAAAATTACATTTCTCGGCCGAAGTGAATAGATCTCACAGTCAAAAGGCGTAAATGGCTTTTTTGAAAAAAGTTTGAGGATTGCACTCAAACCAAATGTCCAATAACCAAATTTCCAAATGTAATTACTAGATTGTGATACAATACACTATTGGGTGAAGTTTGGTTCACTTCTGCGCAGCGGTTAGGGAGTTAACATCAAAATTACATTTCTCGGCCAAATTGAGTAGAGCTCACTGTCAAAAGGTGAGAACGGCATTTTTGACCTCAGTTTGAGGATTGCGCTCAAACCAAATGTCCTAGAACCAAATTTCCAAATGTAACTACTAGATTGTGATACAATACACTATTGGGTGAAGTTTGGTTCACTTCTGCGCAGCGGTTTGGGAGTTAACATCAAAATTACATTTCTTGGCCGAATTGAGTAGAGCTCACTGTCAAAAGGTGAGAATGGCTTTTTTAAACTCAGTTTGAGGATTGCGCTCAAACCAAATGTCCTACAAACCAAATTTCCAAATGTAACTCCGAGATTGTGATACAATACACTATTGGGTGAAGTTTGGTTCACTTCTGCGCAGCAGTTTAGGAGTTATCATCAATATTACATTTCTCGGCTGAAGTGAATACATTTCACTTTTAAAAGGCGACAATCTCTTTTTTGATCTCAGTTTGAGGAGTGCGCTCAAACCAAATATCCTAGAACCAAATTTCCAAATGTAACTACTAGATTGTGATACAATACACTATTGGGTGAAGTTTGGTTCACTTCTGCGCAGCGGTTTGGGAGTTAACATCAAAATTACATTTCTTGGCCGAATTGAGTAGAGCTCACTGTCAAAATGCGTAAATGGCTTTTTTTAACTATGTAAGAGGATTGCGCTCAAACCAAATGTCCTCGAACCAAATTTCCAAATGTAACTACTAGATTGTGATTCAATACACTTTCGGGTGAAGTTTGGTTTACTTCTGCGCAGCGGTTTGGGAGTTAACATCAAAATTACATTTCTCGGCTGAAGTGAATAGATCTCACTGTCAAAAGGTGAGAACGGCTTTTTTGAACTAAGTTTGAGGATTGCGCTCAAACCAAATGTCCTAGAACCAAATTTCCAAATGTAACTACTAGATTGTGATACAATACACTATTGGGTGAAGTTTGGTTCACTTCTGCGCAGCGGTTTGGGAGTTAACATCAAAATTACATTTCTTGGCCGAATTGAGTAGAGCTCACTGTCAAAATGCGTAAATGGCTTTTTTTAACTACGTAAGAGGATTGCGCTCAAACCAAATGTCCTCGAACCAAATTTCCAAATGTAACTACTAGATTGTGATACAATACACTATTGGGTGAAGTTTGGTTCACTTCTGCGCATCAGTTTGGGAGTTATCATCAAAATTATATTTCTCGGCCGAAGTGAATAGATCTCACTGTCAAAAGGTGAGAACGGCTTTTTTTTAACTCAGTTTGAGGATTGCACTCAAACCAAATGTCCTAGAACCAAATTTCCAAATATAACTACCAGATTGTGATACAATACACTATTGGGTGAAGTTTGATTGACTTCTGCGCAGCTTTTTGGGAGTTAACATCAAAATTACATTTCTCGGCCGAATTGAGTAGAGCTCACTGTCAAAAGGTGAGAACGGCTTTTTTTAACTCAGTTTGAGGAATGCGCTCAAACCAAATGTCCTAGAACCAAATTTCCAAATGTAACTACTAGATTGTGATACAATACACTATTGGGTGAAGTTTGGTTCACTTCTGCGCAGCGGTTTGGGAGTTAACATCAAAATTACATTTCACGGCCAAATTGAGTAGAGCTCACTGTCAAAAGGTGAGAACGGCTTTCTTAAACTCAGTTTGAGGATTGCGCTCAAACCAAATGTCCTAGAACCAAATTTCCAAATGTAACTACTAGATTGTGATACAATACACTATTGGGGGAAGTTTGGTTCACTTCTGCGCAGCGGTTTGGGAGTTAACATCAAAATTACATTTCACGGCCAAATTGAGTAGAGCTCACTGTCAAAAGGTGAGAACGGCTTTCTTAAACTCAGTTTGAGGATTGCGCTCAAACCAAATGTCCTAGAACCAAATTTCCAAATGTAACTACTAGATTGTGATACAATACACTATTGGGGGAAGTTTGGTTCACTTCTGCGCAGCGGTTTGGGAGTTATCATCAATATTACAATTCTCAGCCGAAGTGAATAGATCTCACTTTTGAAAGGTAAGCATGGCTTTTTTTAACACAGTTTGAGGATTGCGCTCAGACCAAATGTCCTACAACCAAATTTCCAAATGTAACTACTAGAATGTCACACAATACACTATTGGGTGAAGGTTGGTTCACTTCTGCGCAGCGGTTTAGGAGTTATCATCAATATTACATTTCTCGGCCGAAGTGAATACATTTCACTTTCAAAAGGCGACAATGGCTTTTTTGAACTCAGTTTGAATAGTGCGCTCAAACCAAATGTCCTAGAACCAAATTTCCAAAAGTAACTACTAGATTGTGATACAATACACTATTGGGTGAAGTTTGGTTGAGTTCAGCGCAGCGGTTTGGGAGTTAACATCAAAATTACATTTCTCGGCCGAATTGAGTAGAGCTTACTGTCAAAAGGTGAGAACGGCTTTTTTGAACTCAGTTTGAGGATTGCGCTAAAACCAAATGTCCTAGAACCAAATTTCCAAATGTAACTACTAGATTGTGATACAGTACACAATTGGGTGAAGTTTGGTTCACTTCTGCGCAGCGGTTTGGGAGTTAACATCAAAATTACATTTCTCGGCCGAAGTGAATAGATCTCACAGTCAAAAGGCGTAAATGGCTTTTTTGAAATAAGTTTGAGGATTGCACTCAAACCAAATGTCCAATAACCAAATTTCCAAATGTAATTACTAGATTGTGATACAATACACTATTGGGTGAAGTTTGGTTCACTTCTGCGCAGCGGTTAGGGAGTTAACATCAAAATTACATTTCTCGGCCAAATTGAGTAGAGCTCACTGTCAAAAGGTGAGAACGGCATTTTTGACCTCAGTTTGAGGATTGCGCTCAAACCAAATGTCCTAGAACCAAATTTCCAAATATAACTACTAGATTGTGATACAATACACTATTGGGTGAAGTTTGGTTCACTTCTGCGCAGCGGTTTGGGAGTTAACATCAAAATTACATTTCTTGGCCGAATTGAGTAGAGCTCACTGTCAAAAGGTGAGAATGGCTTTTTTAAACTCAGTTTGAGGATTGCGCTCAAACCAAATGTCCTACAAACCAAATTTACAAATGTAACTCCGAGATTGTGATACAATACACTATTGGGTGAAGTTTGGTTCACTTCTGCGCAGCAGTTTAGGAGTTATCATCAATATTACATTTCTCGGCTGAAGTGAATACATTTCACTTTTAAAAGGCGACAATCTCTTTTTTGATCTCAGTTTGAGGAGTGCGCTCAAACCAAATATCCTAGAACCAAATTTCCAAATGTAACTACTAGATTGTGATACAATACACTATTGGGTGAAGTTTGGTTCACTTCTGCGCAGCGGTTTGGGAGGTAATATCAAAATTACATTTCTCGGCCGAATTGGGTAGAGCTCACTGTCAAAAGGTGAGAACGGCTTTTTTGAACTCAGTTTGAGGATTGCGCTCAAACCAAATGTCCTGGAACCAAATTTCCAAATGTAACTACTAGATTGTGATACAATACACTTTTGGGTTAAGTTTGGTTTACTTCTGCGCAGCGGTTTGGGAGTTAACATCAAAATTACATTTCTCGGCTGAAGTGAATAGATCTCACTGTCAAAAGGTGAGAACGGCTTTTTTGAACTAAGTTTGAGGATTGCGCTCAAACCAAATGTCCTAGAACCAAATTTCCAAATGTAACTACTAGATTGTGATACAATACACTATTGGGTGAAGTTTGGTTCACTTCTGCGCAGCGGTTTGGGAGTTAACATCAAAATTACATTTCACGGCCAAATTGAGTAGAGCTCACTGTCAAAAGGTGAGAACGGCTTTCTTAAACTCAGTTTGAGGATTGCGCTCAAACCAAATGTCCTAGAACCAAATTTCCAAATGTAACTACTAGATTGTGATACAATACACTATTGGGGGAAGTTTGGTTCACTTCTGCGCAGCGGTTTGGGAGTTATCATCAATATTACAATTCTCAGCCGAAGTGAATAGATCTCACTTTTGAAAGGTAAGCATGGCTTTTTTTAACACAGTTTGAGGATTGCGCTCAGACCAAATGTCCTACAACCAAATTTCCAAATGTAACTACTAGAATGTCACACAATACACTATTGGGTGAAGGTTGGTTCACTTCTGCGCAGCGGTTTAGGAGTTATCATCAATATTACATTTCTCGGCCGAAGTGAATACATTTCACTTTCAAAAGGCGACAATGGCTTTTTTGAACTCAGTTTGAATAGTGCGCTCAAACCAAATGTCCTAGAACCAAATTTCCAAAAGTAACTACTAGATTGTGATACAATACACTATTGGGTGAAGTTTGGTTGAGTTCAGCGCAGCGGTTTGGGAGTTAACATCAAAATTACATTTCTCGGCCGAATTGAGTAGAGCTTACTGTCAAAAGGTGAGAACGGCTTTTTTGAACTCAGTTTGAGGATTGCGCTAAAACCAAATGTCCTAGAACCAAATTTCCAAATGTAACTACTAGATTGTGATACAGTACACAATTGGGTGAAGTTTGGTTCACTTCTGCGCAGCGGTTTGGGAGTTAACATCAAAATTACATTTCTCGGCCGAAGTGAATAGATCTCACAGTCAAAAGGCGTAAATGGCTTTTTTGAAATAAGTTTGAGGATTGCACTCAAACCAAATGTCCAATAACCAAATTTCCAAATGTAATTACTAGATTGTGATACAATACACTATTGGGTGAAGTTTGGTTCACTTCTGCGCAGCGGTTAGGGAGTTAACATCAAAATTACATTTCTCGGCCAAATTGAGTAGAGCTCACTGTCAAAAGGTGAGAACGGCATTTTTGACCTCAGTTTGAGGATTGCGCTCAAACCAAATGTCCTAGAACCAAATTTCCAAATATAACTACTAGATTGTGATACAATACACTATTGGGTGAAGTTTGGTTCACTTCTGCGCAGCGGTTTGGGAGTTAACATCAAAATTACATTTCTTGGCCGAATTGAGTAGAGCTCACTGTCAAAAGGTGAGAATGGCTTTTTTAAACTCAGTTTGAGGATTGCGCTCAAACCAAATGTCCTACAAACCAAATTTCCAAATGTAACTCCGAGATTGTGATACAATACACTATTGGGTGAAGTTTGGTTCACTTCTGCGCAGCAGTTTAGGAGTTATCATCAATATTACATTTCTCGGCTGAAGTGAATACATTTCACTTTTAAAAGGCGACAATCTCTTTTTTGATCTCAGTTTGAGGAGTGCGCTCAAACCAAATATCCTAGAACCAAATTTCCAAATGTAACTACTAGATTGTGATACAATACACTATTGGGTGAAGTTTGGTTCACTTCTGCGCAGCGGTTTGGGAGGTAATATCAAAATTACATTTCTCGGCCGAATTGGGTAGAGCTCACTGTCAAAAGGTGAGAACGGCTTTTTTGAACTCAGTTTGAGGATTGCGCTCAAACCAAATGTCCTGGAACCAAATTTCCAAATGTAACTACTAGATTGTGATACAATACACTTTTGGGTGAAGTTTGGTTTACTTCTGCGCAGCGGTTTGGGAGTTAACATCAAAATTACATTTCTCGGCTGAAGTGAATAGATCTCACTGTCAAAAGGTGAGAACGGCTTTTTTGAACTAAGTTTGAGGATTGCGCTCAAACCAAATGTCCTAGAACCAAATTTCCAAATGTAACTACTAGATTGTGATACAATACACTATTGGGTGAAGTTTGGTTCACTTCTGCGCAGCGGTTTGGGAGTTAACATCAAAATTACATTTCTTGGCCGAATTGAGTAGAGCTCACTGTCAAAATGCGTAAATGGCTTTTTTTAACTATGTAAGAGGATTGCGCTCAAACCAAATGTCCTCGAACCAAATTTCCAAATGTAACTACTAGATTGTGATACAATACACTTTTGGGTGAAGTTTGGTTTACTTCTGCGCAGCGGTTTGGGAGTTAACATCAAAATTACATTTCTCGGCTGAAGTGAATAGATCTCACTGTCAAAAGGTGAGAACGGCTTTTTTGAACTAAGTTTGAGGATTGCGCTCAAACCAAATGTCCTAGAACCAAATTTCCAAATGTAACTACTAGATTGTGATTCAATACACTTTTGGGTGAAGTTTGGTTTACTTCTGCGCAGCGGTTTGGGAGTTAACATCAAAATTACATTTCTCGGCTGAAGTGAATAGATCTCACTGTCAAAAGGTGAAGTGAATAGATCTCACTGTCAAAAGGTGAGAACGGCTTTTTTGAACTAAGTTTGAGGATTGCGCTCAAACCAAATGTCCTAGAACCAAATTTCCAAATGTAACTACTAGATTGTGATACAATACACTATTGGGTGAAGTTTGGTTCACTTCTGCGCAGCGGTTTGGGAGTTAACATCAAAATTACATTTCTTGGCCGAATTGAGTAGAGCTCACTGTCAAAATGCGTAAATGGCTTTTTTTAACTACGTAAGAGGATTGCGCTCAAACCAAATGTCCTCGAACCAAATTTCCAAATGTAACTACTAGATTGTGATACAATACACTATTGGGTGAAGTTTGGTTCACTTCTGCGCATCAGTTTGGGAGTTATCATCAAAATTATATTTCTCGGCCGAAGTGAATAGATCTCACTGTCAAAAGGTGAGAACGGCTTTTTTTTAACTCAGTTTGAGGATTGCACTCAAACCAAATGTCCTAGAACCAAATTTCCAAATATAACTACCAGATTGTGATACAATACACTATTGGGTGAAGTTTGATTGACTTCTGCGCAGCTTTTTGGGAGTTAACATCAAAATTACATTTCTCGGCCGAATTGAGTAGAGCTCACTGTCAAAAGGTGAGAACGGCTTTTTTTAACTCAGTTTGAGGAATGCGCTCAAACCAAATGTCCTAGAACCAAATTTCCAAATGTAACTACTAGATTGTGATACAATACACTATTGGGTGAAGTTTGGTTCACTTCTGCGCAGCGGTTTGGGAGTTAACATCAAAATTACATTTCACGGCCAAATTGAGTAGAGCTCACTGTCAAAAGGTGAGAACGGCTTTCTTAAACTCAGTTTGAGGATTGCGCTCAAACCAAATGTCCTAGAACCAAATTTCCAAATGTAACTACTAGATTGTGATACAATACACTATTGGGGGAAGTTTGGTTCACTTCTGCGCAGCGGTTTGGGAGTTATCATCAATATTACAATTCTCAGCCGAAGTGAATAGATCTCACTTTTGAAAGGTAAGCATGGCTTTTTTTAACACAGTTTGAGGATTGCGCTCAGACCAAATGTCCTAGAACCAAATTTCCAAATGTAACTACTAGAATGTCACACAATACACTACTGGGTGAAGGTTGTTTGACTTCTGCGCAGCGGTTTAGGTGTTATCATCAATATTACATTTCTTGGCCGAATTGAGTAGAGCTCACTGTCAAAATGCGTAAATGGCTTTTTTGAACTAAGTATGAGGATTGCGCTCAAACCAAATGTCCTAGAACCAAATTTCCAAATGTAACTACTAGATTGTGATACAATACACTATTGGGTGAAGTTTGGTTCACTTCTGCGCAACGGTTTGGGAGTTAACATCAAAATTACATTTCTCGACCGAATTGGGTAGAGCTCACTGTCAACAGGTGAGAACGGCTTTTTTGAACTCAGTTTGAGGATTGCGCTCAAACCAAATGTCCTACAAACCAAATTTACAAATGTAACTCCGAGATTGTGATACAATACACTATTGGGTGAAGTTTGGTTCACTTCTGCGCAGCAGTTTAGGAGTTATCATCAATATTACATTTCTCGGCTGAAGTGAATACATTTCACTTTTAAAAGGCGACAATCTCTTTTTTGATCTCAGTTTGAGGAGTGCGCTCAAACCAAATATCCTAGAACCAAATTTCCAAATGTAACTACTAGATTGTGATACAATACACTATTGGGTGAAGTTTGGTTCACTTCTGCGCAGCGGTTTGGGAGGTAATATCAAAATTACATTTCTCGGCCGAATTGGGTAGAGCTCACTGTCAAAAGGTGAGAACGGCTTTTTTGAACTCAGTTTGAGGATTGTGCTCAAACCAAATGTCCTAGAACCAAATTTCCAAATGTAACTGCTAGATTGTGATACAATACACTTTTGGGTGAAGTTTGGTTTACTTCTGCGCAGCGGTTTGGGAGTTAACATCAAAATTACATTTCTCGGCTGAAGTGAATAGATCTCACTGTCAAAAGGTGAGAACGGCTTTTTTGAACTAAGTTTGAGGATTGCGCTCAAACCAAATGTCCTAGAACCAAATTTCCAAATGTAACTACTAGATTGTGATACAATACACTATTGGGTGAAGTTTGGTTCACTTCTGCGCAGCGGTTTGGGAGTTAACATCAAAATTACATTTCTTGGCCGAATTGAGTAGAGCTCACTGTCAAAATGCGTAAATGGCTTTTTTTAACTACGTAAGAGGATTGCGCTCAAACCAAATGTCCTCGAACCAAATTTCCAAATGTAACTACTAGATTGTGATACAATACACTTTTGGGTGAAGTTTGGTTTACTTCTGCGCAGCGGTTTGGGAGTTAACATCAAAATTACATTTCTCGGCTGAAGTGAATAGATCTCACTGTCAAAAGGTGAGAACGGCTTTTTTGAACTAAGTTTGAGGATTGCGCTCAAACCAAATGTCCTAGAACCAAATTTCCAAATGTAACTACTAGATTGTGATACAATACACTTTTGGGTGAAGTTTGGTTTACTTCTGCGCAGCGGTTTGGGAGTTAACATCAAAATTACATTTCTCGGCTGAAGTGAATAGATCTCACTGTCAAAAGGTGAGAACGGCTTTTTTGAACTAAGTTTGAGGATTGCGCTCAAACCAAATGTCCTAGAACCAAATTTCCAAATGTAACTACTAGATTGTGATACAATACACTATTGGGTGAAGTTTGGTTCACTTCTGCGCAGCGGTTTGGGAGTTAACATCAAAATTACATTTCTTGGCCGAATTGAGTAGAGCTCACTGTCAAAATGCGTAAATGGCTTTTTTTAACTACGTAAGAGGATTGCGCTCAAACCAAATGTCCTCGAACCAAATTTCCAAATGTAACTACTAGATTGTGATACAATACACTATTGGGTGAAGTTTGGTTCACTTCTGCGCATCAGTTTGGGAGTTATCATCAAAATTATATTTCTCGGCCGAAGTGAATAGATCTCACTGTCAAAAGGTGAGAACGGCTTTTTTTAACTCAGTTTGAGGAATGCGCTCAAACCAAATGTCCTAGAACCAAATTTCCAAATGTAACTACTAGATTGTGATACAATACACTATTGGGTGAAGTTTGGTTCACTTCTGCGCAGCGGTTTGGGAGTTAACATCAAAATTACATTTCACGGCCAAATTGAGTAGAGCTCACTGTCAAAAGGTGAGAACGGCTTTCTTAAACTCAGTTTGAGGATTGCGCTCAAACCAAATGTCCTAGAACCAAATTTCCAAATGTAACTACTAGATTGTGCTACAATACACTATTGGGGGAAGTTTGGTTCACTTCTGCGCAGCGGTTTGGGAGTTAACATCAAAATTACATTTCTCGACCGAATTGGGTAGAGCTCACTGTCAAAAGGTGAGAACGGCTTTTTTGAACTCAGTTTGAGGATTGCGCTCAAACCAAATGTCCTACAAACCAAATTTACAAATGTAACTCCGAGATTGTGATACAATACACTATTGGGTGAAGTTTGGTTCACTTCTGCGCAGCAGTTTAGGAGTTATCAAAATTACATTTCTCGGCCGAATCGCGTAGATCTCACTGTCAAAAGGCTTAAATGGCTTTTTTTAACTAAGTTTAAGGATTGCGCTAAACCAAATGTCCTAGAAACAAATTTTTAAATGTAACTACTAGATTGTGATACAATACACTATTGGGTGAAGTTTGGTTGACTTCTGCGCAACGGTTTGGGAGTTAACATGAAAATTACATTTCTCAGCCGAATCGGGTAGATCTCACTGTCAAAAGGCTTAAATGGCTTTTTTTAACTAAGTTTAAGGATTGCGCTCAAACCAAATGTCCTAGAACCAAATTTCCAAATGTAACTACTAGATTGTGATACAATACACTATTGGGTGAAGTTTGGTTGAGCTCTGCGCAGCGCTTTGGGAGTTAACATCAAAATTACATTTCTCGGCCGAATCGCGTAGATCTCACTGTAAAAAGGCTTAAATGGCTTTTTTTAACTAAGTTTGAGGATTGCGCTCAAAACAAATGTCCTAGAATCAAATTTCCAAATGTAACTACTAGATTGTGATACAATACACTATTGGGTGAAGTTTGGTTGACTTCTGCGCAGCGGTTTGGGAGTTAACATGATAATTACATTTCTCAGCCGAATCGCGTAGATCTCACTGTCAAAAGGCTTAAATGGCTTTTTTTAACTAAGGTTGAGGATTGCGCTCAAACCAAATGTCCTAGAAACAAATTTTTAAATGTAACTACTAGATTGTGATACAATACACTATTGGGTGAAGTTTGGTTGACTTCTGCGCAGCGGTTTGGGAGTTAACATCAAAATTACATTTCTCGGCCAAATCGCGTAGATCTCACTGTCAAAAGGCTTAAATGGCTTTTTTGAACTAAGTTTGAGGATTGCGCTCAAACCAAATGTCCTAGAAACAAATTTTTAAATGTAACTACTAGATTGTGATACAATACACTATTGGGTGAAGTTTGGTTGACTTCTGCGCAGCAGTTTGGGAGTTAACATCAAAATTACATTTCTCGGCCGAATCGCGTAGATCTCACTGTCAAAAGGCTTAAATGGCTTTTTTTAACTAAGTTTGAGGATTGCGCTCAAACCAAATGTCCTAGAATCACATTTCCAAATGTAACTACTAGATTGTGATACAATACACTATTGGGAGAAGTTTGGTTGACTTCTGCGCAGCGGTTTGGGAGTTAACATCAAAATTGCATTTCTCAGCCGAATCGCGTAGATCTCACTGTCAAAAGGCTTAAATGACTTTTTTTAACTAAGTTTAGGATTGCGCTCAAACCAAATGTCCTAGAACCAAATTTCTAAATGTAACTACTAGATTGTGATACAATACACTATTGGGTGAAGTTTGGTTGACTTCTGCGCAGCGCTTTGGGAGTTAACATCAAAATTACATTTCTCGGCCGAATCGCGTAGATCTCACTGTAAAAAGGCTTAAATGGCTTTTTTTTAACTAATTTTGAGGATTGCGCTCAAACCAAATGTCCTAGAATCAAATTTCCAAATGTAACTACTAGATTGTGATACAATACACTATTGGGTGAAGTTTGGTTGACTTCTGCGCAGCGGTGTGGGAGTTAACATGAAAATTACATTTCTCAGCCGAATCGCGTAGATCTCACTCTCAAAAGGCTTAAATGGCTTTTTTTAACTAAGTTTAAGGATTGCGCTCAAACCAAATGTCCTAGAAACAAATTTTTAAATGTAACTACTAGATTGTGATACAATACACTATTGGGTGAAGTTTGGTTGACTTCTGCGCAGCGGTTTGGGATATAACATCAAAATTACATTTCTCGGCCGAATCGCGTAGATCTCACTGTCAAAAGGCTTAAATGGCTTTTTTTAACTAAGTTTGAGGATTGCGCTCAAACCAAATGTCCTAGAATCAAATTTCCAAATGTAACTACTAGATTGTGATATAATACACTATTGGGTCAAGTTTGGTTGACTTCTGCGCAGCGGTTTGGGAGTTAACATCAAAATTACATTTCTGAGCCGAATCGCGTGGATCTCACTGTCAAAAGGCTTAAATGACTTTTTTTAACGAAGTTTGAGGATTGCGCTCAACCCAAATGTCCTAGAATCAAATTTCCAAATGTAACTACTAGATTGTGACACAATACACTATTGGGTGAAGTTTGGTTGACTTCTGCGCAGCGGTTTGGGAGTTATCAAAATTACATTTCTCAGCCGAATCGCGTAGATCTCACTTTAAAAAGGCTTAAATGGCTTTTTTTAACTAATTTTGAGGATTGCGCTCAAACCAAATGTCCTAGAATCAAATTTTCAAATGTAACTACTAGATTGTGATACAATACACTATTGGGTGAAGTTTGGTTTACTTCTGCGCAGCGGTTTGAGAGTTAACATCAAAATTACATTTCTCAGCCGAATCGCGTAGATCTCACTGTCAAAAGGCTTAAATGGCTTTTTTTTAAACTAAGTTTGAGGATTGCGCTCAAACCAAATGTTCTAGAATCAAATTTCCAAATGTAACTACTAGATTGTGATACAATACATTATTGGGTGAAGTTTGGTTGACTTCTGCGCAGCGGTTTGGGAGTTAACATCAAAATTACATTTCTCGGCCGAATCGCGTAGATCTCACTGTAAAAAGGCTTAAATGGCTTTTTTTTAACTGAGTTTGAGGATTCCGCTCAAACCAAATGTCCTAGAATCAAATTTCCAAATGTAACTACTAGATTGTGATACAATACACTATTGGGTAAAGTTTGGTTGACTTCTGCGCAGCGGTTTGGGAGTTAACATCAAAATTACATTTCTCGGCCGAATCGCGTAGATCTCACTGTAAAAAGGCTTAAATGGCTTTTTTTAACTAAGTTTGAGGATTGCGCTCAAACCAAATGTCCTAGAACCAAATTTCCAAATGTAACTACTAGATTGTGATACAAAACACTATTGGGTGAAGTTTGGTTCACTTCTGCGCAGCGCTTTGGGAGTTAACATCAAAATTACATTTCTCGGCCGAATCGCGTAGATCTCACTGTAAAAAGGCTTAAATGGCTTTTTTTAACTAAGTTTGAGGATTGCGCTCAAACCAAATGTCCTAGAACCAAATTTCCAAATGTAACTACTAGATTGTGATACAATACACTATTGGATGAAGTTTGGTTGACCTCTGCGCAGCGCTTTGGGAGTTAACATCAAAATTACATTTCTCAGCCGAATCGCGTAGATCTCACTTTAAAAAGGCTTAAATGGCTTTTTTTAACTAATTTTGAGGATTGCGCTCAAACCAAATGTCCTAGAACCAAATTTCCAAATGTAACTACTAGATTGTGATACAATACACTATTGGATGAAGTTTGGTTGACCTCTGCGCAGCGCTTTGGGAGTTAACATCAAAATTACATTTCTCGGCCGAATCGCGTAGATCTCACTGTCAAAAGGCTTAAATGGCTTTTTTTTTAACTAAGTTTGAGGATTGCGCTCAAACCAAATGTCCTAGAATCAAATTTTTAAATGTAACTACTAGATTGTGATACAATACACTATTGGGTGAAGTTTGGTTGACTTCTGCGCAGCGGTTTGGGAGTTAACATCAAAATTACATTTCTCGGCCGAATCGCGTAGATCTCACTGTCAAAAGGCTTAAATGGCTTTTTTTAACTAAGTTTGAGGATTGCGCTCAAACCAAATGTCCTAGAATCAAATTTCCAAATGTAACTACTAGATTGTGATATAATACACTATTGGGTGAAGTTTGGTTGACTTCTGCGCAGCGGTTTGGGAGTTAACATCAAAATTACATTTCTGAGCCGAATCGCGTGGATCTCACTGTCAAAAGGCTTAAATGACTTTTTTTAACGAAGTTTGAGGATTGCGCTCAACCCAAATGTCCTAGAATCAAATTTCCAAATGTAACTACTAGATTGTGACACAATACACTATTGGGTGAAGTTTGGTTGACTTCTGCGCAGCGGTTTGGGAGTTATCAAAATTACATTTCTCAGCCGAATCGCGTAGATCTCACTTTAAAAAGGCTTAAATGGCTTTTTTTAACTAATTTTGAGGATTGCGCTCAAACCAAATGTCCTAGAATCAAATTTTCAAATGTAACTACTAGATTGTGATACAATACACTATTGGGTGAAGTTTGGTTTACTTCTGCGCAGCGGTTTGGGAGTTAACATCAAAATTACATTTCTCAGCCGAATCGCGTAGATCTCACTGTCAAAAGGCTTAAATGGCTTTTTTTTAAACTAAGTTTGAGGATTGCGCTCAAACCAAATGTCCTAGAATCAAATTTCCAAATGTAACTACTAGATTGTGATACAATACACTATTGGGTGAAGTTTGGTTGACTTCTGCGCAGCGGTTTGGGAGTTAACATCAAAATTACATTTCTCGGCCGAATCGCGTAGATCTCACTGTAAAAAGGCTTAAATGGCTTTTTTTAACTAAGTTTGAGGATTGCGCTCAAACCAAATGTCCTAGAACCAAATTTCCAAATGTAACTACTAGATTGTGATACAAAACACTATTGGGTGAAGTTTGGTTCACTTCTGCGCAGCGCTTTGGGAGTTAACATCAAAATTACATTTCTCGGCCGAATCGCGTAGATCTCACTGTAAAAATGCTTAAATGGCTTTTTTTAACTAAGTTTGAGGATTGCGCTCAAACCAAATGTCCTAGAACCAAATTTCCAAATGTAACTACTAGATTGTGATACAATACACTATTGGATGAAGTTTGGTTGACCTCTGCGCAGCGCTTTGGGAGTTAACATCAAAATTACATTTCTCAGCCGAATCGCGTAGATCTCACTTTAAAAAGGCTTAAATGGCTTTTTTTAACTAATTTTGAGGATTGCGCTCAAACCATATGTCCTAGAATCAAATTTCCAAATGTAACTACTAGATTGTGATACAATACACTATTGGGTGAAGTTTGGTTGACTTCTGCGCAGCGGTTTGGGAGTTAACATGAAAATTACATTTCTCAGCCGAATCGCGTAGATCTCACTGTCAAAAGGCTTAAATGGCTTTTTTTAATTAAGTTTGAGGATTGCGCTCAAACCAAATGTCCTAGAAACACATTTTTAAATGTAACTCCTAGATTGTGATACAATACACTATTGGGTGAAGTTTGGTTGACTTCTGCGCAGCGGTTTGGGAGTTAACATCAAAATTACATTTCTCGGCCGAATCGCGTAGATCTCACTGTCAAAAGGCTTAAATGGCTTTTTTTTAAACTAAGTTTGAGGATTGCGCTCAAACCAAATGTCCTATAATCATATTTCCAAATGTAACTACTAGATTGTGACACAATACACTATTGGGTGAAGTTTGGTTGACTTCTGCGCAGCGGTTTGGGAGTTATCAAAATTACATTTCTCGGCCGAATCGCGTAGATCTCACTGTCAAAAGGCTTAAATGGCTTTTTTTTAACTAAGTTTAAGGATTGCGCTAAACCAAATGTCCTAGAAACAAATTTTTAAATGTAACTACTAGATTGTGATACAATACACTATTGGGTGAAGTTTGGTTGACTTCTGCGCAACAGTTTGGGAGTTAACATGAAAATTACATTTCTCAGCCGAATCGCGTAGATCTCACTGTCAAAAGGCTTAAATGGCTTTTTTTAACTAAGTTTAAGGATTGCGCTCAAACCAAATGTCCTAGAAACAAATTTTTAAATGTAACTACTAGATTGTGATACAATACACTATTGGGTGAGGTTTGGTTGACTTCTGCGCAGCGGTTTGGGAGTTAACATCAAAATTACATTTCTCGGCCGAATCGCGTAGATCTCACTGTCAAAAGGCTTAAATGGCTTTTTTTAACTAAGTTTGAGGATTGCGCTCAAACCAAATGTCCTAGAATCAAATTTCCAAATGTAACTACTAGATTGTGATATAATAGACTATTGGGTCAAGTTTGGTTGACTTCTGCGCAGCGGTTTGGGAGTTAACATCAAAATTACATTTCTGAGCCGAATCGCGTGGATCTCACTGTCAAAAGGCTTAAATGACTTTTTTTAACGAAGTTTGAGGATTGCGCTCAACCCAAATGTCCTAGAATCAAATTTCCAAATGTAACTACTAGATTGTGACACAATACACTATTGGGTGAAGTTTGGTTGACTTCTGCGCAGCGGTTTGGGAGTTATCAAAATTACATTTCTCAGCCGAATCGCGTAGATCTCACTTTAAAAAGGCTTAAATGGCTTTTTTTAACTAATTTTGAGGATTGCGCTCAAACCAAATGTCCTAGAATCAAATTTTCAAATGTAACTACTAGATTGTGATACAATACACTATTGGGTGAAGTTTGGTTTACTTCTGCGCAGCGGTTTGGGAGTTAACATCAAAATTACATTTCTCAGCCGAATCGCGTAGATCTCACTGTCAAAAGGCTTAAATGGCTTTTTTTTAAACTAAGTTTGAGGATTGCGCTCAAACCAAATGTTCTAGAATCAAATTTCCAAATGTAACTACTAGATTGTGATACAATACATTATTGGGTGAAGTTTGGTTGACTTCTGCGCAGCGGTTTGGGAGTTAACATCAAAATTACATTTCTCGGCCGAATCGCGTAGATCTCACTGTAAAAAGGCATAAATGGCTTTTTTTTAACTGAGTTTGAGGATTCCGCTCAAACCAAATGTCCTAGAATCAAATTTCCAAATGTAACTACTAGATTGTGATACAATACACTATTGGGTAAAGTTTGGTTGACTTCTGCGCAGCGGTTTGGGAGTTAACATCAAAATTACATTTCTCGGCCGAATCGCGTAGATCTCACTGTAAAAAGGCTTAAATGGCTTTTTTTAACTAAGTTTGAGGATTGCGCTCAAACCAAATGTCCTAGAACCAAATTTCCAAATGTAACTACTAGATTGTGATACAAAACACTATTGGGTGAAGTTTGGTTCACTTCTGCGCAGCGGTTTGGGAGTTAACATCAAAATTACATTTCTCGGCCGAATCGCGTAGATCTCACTGTCAAAAGGCTTAAATGGCTTTTTTTAACTAAGTTTGAGGATTGCGCTCAAACCAAATGTCCTAGAATCAAATTTCCAAATGTAACTACTAGATTGTGATATAATACACTATTGGGTCAAGTTTGGTTGACTTCTGCGCAGCGGTTTGGGAGTTAACATCAAAATTACATTTCTGAGCCGAATCGCGTGGATCTCACTGTCAAAAGGCTTAAATGACTTTTTTTAACGAAGTTTGAGGATTGCGCTCAACCCAAATGTCCTAGAATCAAATTTCCAAATGTAACTACTAGATTGTGACACAATACACTATTGGGTGAAGTTTGGTTGACTTCTGCGCAGCGGTTTGGGAGTTATCAAAATTACATTTCTCAGCCGAATCGCGTAGATCTCACTTTAAAAAGGCTTAAATGGCTTTTTTTAACTAATTTTGAGGATTGCGCTCAAACCAAATGTCCTAGAATCAAATTTTCAAATGTAACTACTAGATTGTGATACAATACACTATTGGGTGAAGTTTGGTTTACTTCTGCGCAGCGGTTTGGGAGTTAACATCAAAATTACATTTCTCAGCCGAATCGCGTAGATCTCACTGTCAAAAGGCTTAAATGGCTTTTTTTTAAACTAAGTTTGAGGATTGCGCTCAAACCAAATGTTCTAGAATCAAATTTCCAAATGTAACTACTAGATTGTGATACAATACATTATTGGGTGAAGTTTGGTTGACTTCTGCGCAGCGGTTTGGGAGTTAACATCAAAATTACATTTCTCGGCCGAATCGCGTAGATCTCACTGTAAAAAGGCTTAAATGGCTTTTTTTTAACTGAGTTTGAGGATTCCGCTCAAACCAAATGTCCTAGAATCAAATTTCCAAATGTAACTACTAGATTGTGATACAATACACTATTGGGTAAAGTTTGGTTGACTTCTGCGCAGCGGTTTGGGAGTTAACATCAAAATTACATTTCTCGGCCGAATCGCGTAGATCTCACTGTAAAAAGGCTTAAATGGCTTTTTTTAACTAAGTTTGAGGATTGCGCTCAAACCAAATGTCCTAGAACCAAATTTCCAAATGTAACTACTAGATTGTGATACAAAACACTATTGGGTGAAGTTTGGTTCACTTCTGCGCAGCGCTTTGGGAGTTAACATCAAAATTACATTTCTCGGCCGAATCGCGTAGATCTCACTGTAAAAAGGCTTAAATGGCTTTTTTTAACTAAGTTTGAGGATTGCGCTCAAACCAAATGTCCTAGAACCAAATTTCCAAATGTAACTACTAGATTGTGATACAATACACTATTGGATGAAGTTTGGTTGACCTCTGCGCAGCGCTTTGGGAGTTAACATCAAAATTACATTTCTCAGCCGAATCGCGTAGATCTCACTTTAAAAAGGCTTAAATGGCTTTTTTTAACTAATTTTGAGGATTGCGCTCAAACCAAATGTCCTAAAATCAAATTTTCAAATGTAACTACTAGATTGTGATACAATACACTATTGGGTGAAGTTTGGTTGACTTCTGCGCAGCGGTTTGGGAGTTAACATCAAAATTACATTTCTCGGCCGAATCGCGTAGATCTCACTGTCAAAAGGCTTAAATGGCTTTTTTTTTAACTAAGTTTGAGGATTGCGCTCAAACCAAATGTCCTAGAATCAAATTTTTAAATGTAACTACTAGATTGTGATACAATACACTATTGGGTGAAGTTTGGTTGACTTCTGCGCAGCGGTTTGGGAGTTAACATCAAAATTACATTTCTCGGCCGAATCGCGTAGATCTCACTGTCAAAAGGCTTAAATGGCTTTTTTTAACTAAGTTTGAGGATTGCGCTCAAACCAAATGTCCTAGAATCAAATTTCCAAATGTAACTACTAGATTGTGATATAATACACTATTGGGTGAAGTTTGGTTGACTTCTGCGCAGCGGTTTGGGAGTTAACATCAAAATTACATTTCTGAGCCGAATCGCGTGGATCTCACTGTCAAAAGGCTTAAATGACTTTTTTTAACGAAGTTTGAGGATTGCGCTCAACCCAAATGTCCTAGAATCAAATTTCCAAATGTAACTACTAGATTGTGACACAATACACTATTGGGTGAAGTTTGGTTGACTTCTGCGCAGCGGTTTGGGAGTTATCAAAATTACATTTCTCAGCCGAATCGCGTAGATCTCACTTTAAAAAGGCTTAAATGGCTTTTTTTAACTAATTTTGAGGATTGCGCTCAAACCAAATGTCCTAGAATCACATTTTCAAATGTAACTACTAGATTGTGATACAATACACTATTGGGTGAAGTTTGGTTTACTTCTGCGCAGCGGTTTGGGAGTTAACATCAAAATTACATTTCTCAGCCGAATCGCGTAGATCTCACTGTCAAAAGGCTTAAATGGCTTTTTTTTAAACTAAGTTTGAGGATTGCGCTCAAACCAAATGTCCTAGAATCAAATTTCCAAATGTAACTACTAGATTGTGATACAATACACTATTGGGTGAAGTTTGGTTGACTTCTGCGCAGCGGTTTGGGAGTTAACATCAAAATTACATTTCTCGGCCGAATCGCGTAGATCTCACTGTAAAAAGGCTTAAATGGCTTTTTTTAACTAAGTTTGAGGATTGCGCTCAAACCAAATGTCCTAGAACCAAATTTCCAAATGTAACTACTAGATTGTGATACAAAACACTATTGGGTGAAGTTTGGTTCACTTCTGCGCAGCGCTTTGGGAGTTAACATCAAAATTACATTTCTCGGCCGAATCGCGTAGATCTCACTGTAAAAATGCTTAAATGGCTTTTTTTAACTAAGTTTGAGGATTGCGCTCAAACCAAATGTCCTAGAACCAAATTTCCAAATGTAACTACTAGATTGTGATACAATACACTATTGGATGAAGTTTGGTTGACCTCTGCGCAGCGCTTTGGGAGTTAACATCAAAATTACATTTCTCAGCCGAATCGCGTAGATCTCACTTTAAAAAGGCTTAAATGGCTTTTTTTAACTAATTTTGAGGATTGCGCTCAAACCATATGTCCTAGAATCAAATTTCCAAATGTAACTACTAGATTGTGATACAATACACTATTGGGTGAAGTTTGGTTGACTTCTGCGCAGCGGTTTGGGAGTTAACATGAAAATTACATTTCTCAGCCGAATCGCGTAGATCTCACTGTCAAAAGGCTTAAATGGCTTTTTTTAATTAAGTTTGAGGATTGCGCTCAAACCAAATGTCCTAGAAACACATTTTTAAATGTAACTACTAGATTGTGATACAATACACTATTGGGTGAAGTTTGGTTGACTTCTGCGCAGCGGTTTGGGAGTTAACATCAAAATTACATTTCTCGGCCGAATCGCGTAGATCTCACTGTCAAAAGGCTTAAATGGCTTTTTTAAACTAAGTTTGAGGATTGCGCTCAAACCAAATGTCCTATAATCATATTTCCAAATGTAACTACTAGATTGTGACACAATACACTATTGGGTGAAGTTTGGTTGACTTCTGCGCAGCGGTTTGGGAGTTATCAAAATTAAATTTCTCGGCCGAATCGCGTAGATCTCACTGTCAAAAGGCTTAAATGGCTTTTTTTTAACTAAGTTTAAGGATTGCGCTAAACCAAATGTCCTAGAAACAAATTTTTAAATGTAACTACTAGATTGTGATACAATACACTATTGGGTGAAGTTTGGTTGACTTCTGCGCAACAGTTTGGGAGTTAACATGAAAATTACATTTCTCAGCCGAATCGCGTAGATCTCACTGTCAAAAGGCTTAAATGGCTTTTTTTAACTAAGTTTAAGGATTGCGCTCAAACCAAATGTCCTAGAAACAAATTTTTAAATGTAACTACTAGATTGTGATACAATACACTATTGGGTGAAGTTTGGTTGACTTCTGCGCAGCGGTTTGGGAGTTAACATCAAAATTACATTTCTTGGCCGAATCGCGTAGATCTCACTGTCAAAAGGCTTAAATGGCTTTTTTTAACTAAGTTTGAGGATTGCGCTCAAACCAAATGTCCTAGAATCAAATTTCCAAATGTAACTACTAGATTGTGATATAATAGACTATTGGGTCAAGTTTGGTTGACTTCTGCGCAGCGGTTTGGGAGTTAACATCAAAATTACATTTCTGAGCCGAATCGCGTGGATCTCACTGTCAAAAGGCTTAAATGACTTTTTTTAACGAAGTTTGAGGATTGCGCTCAACCCAAATGTCCTAGAATCAAATTTCCAAATGTAACTACTAGATTGTGACACAATACACTATTGGGTGAAGTTTGGTTGACTTCTGCGCAGCGGTTTGGGAGTTATCAAAATTACATTTCTCAGCCGAATCGCGTAGATCTCACTTTAAAAAGGCTTAAATGGCTTTTTTTAACTAATTTTGAGGATTGCGCTCAAACCAAATGTCCTAGAATCAAATTTCCAAATGTAACTACTAGATTGTGATATAATACACTATTGGGTGAAGTTTGGTTTACTTCTGCGCAGCGGTTTGGGAGTTAACATCAAAATTACATTTCTGAGCCGAATCGCGTGGATCTCACTGTCAAAAGGCTTAAATGACTTTTTTTAACGAAGTTTGAGGATTGCGCTCAACCCAAATGTCCTAGAATCAAATTTCCAAATGTAACTACTAGATTGTGACACAATACACTATTGGGTGAAGTTTGGTTGACTTCTGCGCAGCGGTTTGGGAGTTATCAAAATTACATTTCTCAGCCGAATCGCGTAGATCTCACTTTAAAAAGGCTTAAATGGCTTTTTTTAACTAATTTTGAGGATTGCGCTCAAACCAAATGTCCTAGAATCACATTTTCAAATGTAACTACTAGATTGTGATACAATACACTATTGGGTGAAGTTTGGTTTACTTCTGCGCAGCGGTTTGGGAGTTAACATCAAAATTACATTTCTCAGCCGAATCGCGTAGATCTCACTGTCAAAAGGCTTAAATGGCTTTTTTTTAAACTAAGTTTGAGGATTGCGCTCAAACCAAATGTCCTAGAATCAAATTTCCAAATGTAACTACTAGATTGTGATACAATACACTATTGGGTGAAGTTTGGTTGACTTCTGCGCAGCGGTTTGGGAGTTAACATCAAAATTACATTTCTCGGCCGAATCGCGTAGATCTCACTGTAAAAAGGCTTAAATGGCTTTTTTTAACTAAGTTTGAGGATTGCGCTCAAACCAAATGTCCTAGAACCAAATTTCCAAATGTAACTACTAGATTGTGATACAAAACACTATTGGGTGAAGTTTGGTTCACTTCTGCGCAGCGCTTTGGGAGTTAACATCAAAATTACATTTCTCGGCCGAATCGCGTAGATCTCACTGTAAAAATGCTTAAATGGCTTTTTTTAACTAAGTTTGAGGATTGCGCTCAAACCAAATGTCCTAGAACCAAATTTCCAAATGTAACTACTAGATTGTGATACAATACACTATTGGATGAAGTTTGGTTGACCTCTGCGCAGCGCTTTGGGAGTTAACATCAAAATTACATTTCTCAGCCGAATCGCGTAGATCTCACTTTAAAAAGGCTTAAATGGCTTTTTTTAACTAATTTTGAGGATTGCGCTCAAACCATATGTCCTAGAATCAAATTTCCAAATGTAACTACTAGATTGTGATACAATACACTATTGGGTGAAGTTTGGTTGACTTCTGCGCAGCGGTTTGGGAGTTAACATGAAAATTACATTTCTCAGCCGAATCGCGTAGATCTCACTGTCAAAAGGCTTAAATGGCTTTTTTTAATTAAGTTTGAGGATTGCGCTCAAACCAAATGTCCTAGAAACACATTTTTAAATGTAACTACTAGATTGTGATACAATACACTATTGGGTGAAGTTTGGTTGACTTCTGCGCAGCGGTTTGGGAGTTAACATCAAAATTACATTTCTCGGCCGAATCGCGTAGATCTCACTGTCAAAAGGCTTAAATGGCTTTTTTAAACTAAGTTTGAGGATTGCGCTCAAACCAAATGTCCTATAATATTATTTCCAAATGTAACTACTAGATTGTGACACAATACACTATTGGGTGAAGTTTGGTTGACTTCTGCGCAGCGGTTTGGGAGTTATCAAAATTAAATTTCTCGGCCGAATCGCGTAGATCTCACTGTCAAAAGGCTTAAATGGCTTTTTTTTAACTAAGTTTAAGGATTGCGCTAAACCAAATGTCCTAGAAACAAATTTTTAAATGTAACTACTAGATTGTGATACAATACACTATTGGGTGAAGTTTGGTTGACTTCTGCGCAACAGTTTGGGAGTTAACATGAAAATTACATTTCTCAGCCGAATCGCGTAGATCTCACTGTCAAAAGGCTTAAATGGCTTTTTTTAACTAAGTTTAAGGATTGCGCTCAAACCAAATGTCCTAGAAACAAATTTTTAAATGTAACTACTAGATTGTGATACAATACACTATTGGGTGAAGTTTGGTTGACTTCTGCGCAGCGGTTTGGGAGTTAACATCAAAATTACATTTCTTGGCCGAATCGCGTAGATCTCACTGTCAAAAGGCTTAAATGGCTTTTTTTAACTAAGTTTGAGGATTGCGCTCAAACCAAATGTCCTAGAATCAAATTTCCAAATGTAACTACTAGATTGTGATATAATAGACTATTGGGTCAAGTTTGGTTGACTTCTGCGCAGCGGTTTGGGAGTTAACATCAAAATTACATTTCTGAGCCGAATCGCGTGGATCTCACTGTCAAAAGGCTTAAATGACTTTTTTTAACGAAGTTTGAGGATTGCGCTCAACCCAAATGTCCTAGAATCAAATTTCCAAATGTAACTACTAGATTGTGACACAATACACTATTGGGTGAAGTTTGGTTGACTTCTGCGCAGCGGTTTGGGAGTTATCAAAATTACATTTCTCAGCCGAATCGCGTAGATCTCACTTTAAAAAGGCTTAAATGGCTTTTTTTAACTAATTTTGAGGATTGCGCTCAAACCAAATGTCCTAGAATCAAATTTTCAAATGTAACTACTAGATTGTGATACAATACACTATTGGGTGAAGTTTGGTTTACTTCTGCGCAGCGGTTTGGGAGTTAACATCAAAATTACATTTCTCAGCCGAATCGCGTAGATCTCACTGTCAAAAGGCTTAAATGGCTTTTTTTTAAACTAAGTTTGAGGATTGCGCTCAAACCAAATGTTCTAGAATCAAATTTCCAAATGTAACTACTAGATTGTGATACAATACATTATTGGGTGAAGTTTGGTTGACTTCTGCGCAGCGGTTTGGGAGTTAACATCAAAATTACATTTCTCGGCGGAATCGCGTAGATCTCACTGTAAAAAGGCATAAATGGCTTTTTTTTAACTGAGTTTGAGGATTCCGCTCAAACCAAATGTCCTAGAATCAAATTTCCAAATGTAACTACTAGATTGTGATACAATACACTATTGGGTAAAGTTTGGTTGACTTCTGCGCAGCGGTTTGGGAGTTAACATCAAAATTACATTTCTCGGCCGAATCGCGTAGATCTCACTGTAAAAAGGCTTAAATGGCTTTTTTTAACTAAGTTTGAGGATTGCGCTCAAACCAAATGTCCTAGAACCAAATTTCCAAATGTAACTACTAGATTGTGATACAAAACACTATTGGGTGAAGTTTGGTTCACTTCTGCGCAGCGCTTTGGGAGTTAACATCAAAATTACATTTCTCGGCCGAATCGCGTAGATCTCACTGTAAAAAGGCTTAAATGGCTTTTTTTAACTAAGTTTGAGGATTGCGCTCAAACCAAATGTCCTAGAACCAAATTTCCAAATGTAACTACTAGATTGTGATACAATACACTATTGGATGAAGTTTGGTTGACCTCTGCGCAGCGCTTTGGGAGTTAACATCAAAATTACATTTCTCAGCCGAATCGCGTAGATCTCACTTTAAAAAGGCTTAAATGGCTTTTTTTAACTAATTTTGAGGATTGCGCTCAAACCAAATGTCCTAAAATCAAATTTTCAAATGTAACTACTAGATTGTGATACAATACACTATTGGGTGAAGTTTGGTTGACTTCTGCGCAGCGGTTTGGGAGTTAACATCAAAATTACATTTCTCGGCCGAATCGCGTAGATCTCACTGTCAAAAGGCTTAAATGGCTTTTTTTTAACTAAGTTTGAGGATTGCGCTCAAACCAAATGTCCTAGAATCAAATTTCCAAATGTAACTACTAGATTGTGATACAATACACTATTGGGTGAAGTTTGGTTGACTTCTGCGCAGCGCTTTGGGAGTTAACATCAAAATTACATTTCTCAGCCGAATCGCGTAGAACTCACTTTAAAAAGGCTTAAATGGCTTTTTTTAACTAATTTTGAGGATTGCGCTCAAACCAAATGTCATAGAATCAAATTTTCAAATGTAACTACTAGATTGTGATACAATACACTATTGGGTGAAGTTTGGTTTACTTCTGCGCAGCGGTTTGGGAGTTAACATCAAAATTACATTTCTCAGCCGAATCGCGTAGATCTCACTGTCAAAAGGCTTAAATGGCTTTTTTTTAAACTAAGTTTGAGGATTGCGCTCAAACCAAATGTTCTAGAATCAAATTTCCAAATGTAACTACTAGATTGTGATACAATACATTATTGGGTGAAGTTTGGTTGACTTCTGCGCAGCGGTTTGGGAGTTAACATCAAAATTACATTTCTCGGCCGAATCGCGTAGATCTCACTGTAAAAAGGCTTAAATGGCTTTTTTTTAAATAAGTTTGAGGATTCCGCTCAAACCAAATGTCCTAGAATCAAATTTCCAAATGTAACTACTAGATTGTGATACAATACACTATTGGGTGAAGTTTGGTTGACTTCTGCGCAGCGGTTTGGGAGTTAACATCAAAATTACATTTCTCGGCCGAATCGCGCAGATCTCACTGTAAAAAGGCTTAAATGGCTTTTTTTAACTAAGTTTGAGGATTGCGCTTTAACCAAATGTCCTAGAACCAAATTTCCAAATGTAACTACTAGATTGTGATACAATACACTATTGGGTGAAGTTTGGTTGACTTCTGCGCAGCGGTTTGGGAGTTAACATCAAAATTACATTTCTCGGCCGAATCGCGTAGATCTCACTGTAAAAAGGCTTAAATGGCTTTTTTTTACCTAATTTTGAGGATTGCGCTCAAACCAAATGTCCTAGAATCAAATTTTCAAATGTAACTACTAGATTGTGATACAATACACTATTGGGTGAAGTTTGGTTGACTTCTGCGCAGCGGTTTGGGAGTTAACATCAAAATTACATTTCTAAGCCGAATCGCGTAGATCTCACTGTCAAAAGGCTTAAATGGCTTTTTTTAACTAAGTTTGAGGATTGCGCTCAAACCAAATGTCCTAGAACCAAATTTCCAAATGTAACTACTAGATTCTGATACAATACACTATTGGGTGAAGTTTGGTTGACTTCTGCGCAGCGGTTTGGGAGTTAACATCAAAATTACATTTCTCGTCCGAATCGCGCAGATCTCACTGTAAAAAGGCTTAAATGGCTTTTTTTTAAACTAAGTTTGAGGATTGCGCTCAAACCAAATGTTCTAGAATCAAATTTCCAAATGTAACTACTAGATTGTTATACAATACACTATTGGGTGAAGTTTGGTTGACTTCTGCGCAGTGGTTTGGGAGTTAACATCAAAATTACATTTCTCAGCCGAAACGCGTAGATCTCACATTCAAAAGGCTTAATTGGCTTTTTTTAACTAAGTTTGAGGATTGCGCTCTAACCAAATGTCCTAGAAACAAATTTATAAATGTAACTACTATATTGTGATACAATACACTATTGGGTGAAGTTTGGTTGACTTCTGCGCAGCGGTTTGGGAGTTAACATCAAAATTACATTTCTCCGCCGAATCGCGTAGATCTCACTGTCAAAAGGCTTAAATGGCTTTTTTTTAACTATGTTTGAGGATTGCGCTCAAACCAAATGTCCTAGAATCAAATTTTTAAATGTAACTACTAGATTGTGATACAATACACTATTGGGTGAAGTTTGGTTGACTTCTGCGCAGCGGTTTGGGAGTTAACATCAAAATTACATTTCTAAGCCGAATCGCGTAGATCTCACTGTCAAAAGGCTTAAATGGCTTTTTTTAACTAAGTTTGAGGATTGCGCTCAAACCAAATGTCCTAGAACCAAATTTCCAAATGTAACTACTAGATTGTGATACAATACACTATTGGGTGAAGTTTGGTTGACTTCTGCGCAGCGGTTTGGGAGTTAACATCAAAATTACATTTCTCGTCCGAATCGCGCAGATCTCACTGTAAAAAGGCTTAAATGGCTTTTTTTAACTAAGTTTGAGGATTGCGCTTTAACCAAATGTCCTAGAACCAAATTTCCAAATGTAACTACTAGATTGTGATACAATACACTATTGGGTGAAGTTTGGTTGACTTCTGCGCAGCGGTTTGGGAGTTAACATCAAAATTACATTTCTCGGCCGAATCGCGTAGATCTCACTGTAAAAAGGCTTAAATGGCTTTTTTTTACCTAATTTTGAGGATTGCGCTCAAACCAAATGTCCTAGAATCAAATTTTCAAATGTAACTACTAGATTGTGATACAATACACTATTGGGTGAAGTTTGGTTGACTTCTGCGCAGCGGTTTGGGAGTTAACATCAAAATTGCATTTCTCGGCCGAATCGCGTAGATCTCACTGTCAAAAGGCTTAAATGGCTTTTTTTAACTAAGTTTGAGGATTGCGCTCAAACCAAATGTCCTAGAATCAAATTTTTAAATGTAACTACTAGATTGTGATACAATACACTATTGGGTGAAGTTTGGTTGACTTCTGCGCAGCGGTTTGGGAGTTAACATCAAAATTACATTTCTCAGCCGAATCGCGTAGATCTCATTGTCAAAAGGCTTAAATGGCTTTTTTTTAACTAAGTTTTAGGATTGCGCTCAAACCAAATGTCCTACAATCAAATTTCCAAATGTAACTACTAGATTGTGATACAATACACTATTGGGTGAAGTTTGGTTGACTTCTGCGCAGCGCTTTGGGAGTTAACATCAAAATTACATTTCTCGGCCGAATCGCGTATATCTCACTTTAAAAAGGCTTAAATGGCTTTTTTTAACTAATTTTGAGGATTGCGCTCAAACCAAATGTCCTAGAATCAAATTTTCAAATGTAACTACTAGATTGTGATACAATACACTATTGGGTGAAGTTTGGTTGACTTCTGCGCAGCGGTTTGGGAGTTAACATCAAAATTACATTTCTCGGCCGAATCGCGTAGATCTCACTGTCAAAAGGCTTAAATGGCTTTTTTTTTAATTAAGTTTGATTATTGCGCTCAAACCAAATGTTCTAGAATCAAATTTCCAAATGTAACTACTAGATTGTGATACAATACACTATTGGGTGAAGTTGGGTTGACTTCTGCGCAGCGGTTTGGGAGTTAACATCAAAATTACATTTCTCAGCCGAATCGCGTAGATCTCATTGTCAAAAGGCTTAAATGGCTTTTTTTTAACTAAGTTTGAGGATTGCGCTCAAACCAAATGTCCTAGAATCAAATTTCCAAATGTAACTACTAGATTGTGATACAATACACGATTGGGTGAAGTTTGGTTGACTTCTGCGCAGCGCTTTGGGAGTTAACATCAAAATTACATTTCTCGGCCGAATCGCGTAGATCTCACTTTAAAAAGGCTTAAATGGCTTTTTTTAACTAATTTTGAGGATTGCGCTCAAACCAAATGTCCTAGAATCAAATTTTCAAATGTAACTACTAGATTGTGATACAATACACTATTGGGTGAAGTTTGGTTGACTTCTGCGCAGCGGTTTGGGAGTTAACATCAAAATTGCATTTCTCGGCCGAATCGCGTAGATCTCACTGTCAAAAGGCTTAAATGGCTTTTTTTTTTAACTAAGTTTGAGGATTGCGCTCAAACCAAATGTCCTAGAATCAAATTTTTAAATGTAACTACTAGATTGTGATACAATACACTATTGGGTGAAGTTTGGTTGACTTCTGCGCAGCGGTTTGGGAGTTAACATCAAAATTACATTTCTCAGCCGAATCGCGTAGATCTCATTGTCAAACGGCTTAAATGGCTTTTTTTTAACTAAGTTTGAGGATTGCGCTCAAACCAAATGTCCTACAATCAAATTTCCAAATGTAACTACTAGATTGTGATACAATACACTATTGGGTGAAGTTTGGTTGACTTCTGCGCAGCGCTTTGGGAGTTAACATCAAAATTACATTTCTCGGCCGAATCGCGTATATCTCACTTTAAAAAGGCTTAAATGGTTTTTTTAAACTAATTTTGAGGATTGCGCTCAAACCAAATGTCCTAGAATCAAATTTTCAAATGTAACTACTAGATTGTGATACAATACAGTATTGGGTGAAGTTTGGTTTACTTCTGCGCAGCGGTTTGGGAGTTAACATCAAAATTACATTTCTCAGCCAAATCGCGTAGATCTCACTGTCAAAAGGCTTAAATGGCTTTTTTTTAAACTAAGTTTGAGGATTGCGCTCAAACCAAATGTTCTAGAATCAAATTTCCAAATGTAACTACTAGATTGTGATACAATACATTATTGGGTGAAGTTTGGTTGACTTCTGCGCAGCGGTTTGGGAGTTAACATCAAAATTACATTTCTCGGCCGAATCGCGTATATCTCACTGTAAAAAGGCTTAAATGGCTTTTTTTTAACTAAGTTTGAGGATTCCGCTCAAACCAAATGTCCTATAATCAAATTTCCAAATGTAACTACTAGATTGTGATACAATACACTATTGGGTGAAGTTTGGTTGACTTCTGCGCAGCGGTTTGGGAGTTATCAAAATTACATTTCTCGGCCGAATCGCGTAGATCTCACTGTCAAAAGGCTTAAATGGCTTTTTTTTAACTAAGTTTAAGGATTGCGCTAAACCAAATGTCCTAGAAACAAATTTTTAAATGTAACTACTAGATTGTGATACAATACACTATTGGGTGAAGTTTGGTTGACTTCTGCGCAACAGTTTGGGAGTTAACATGAAAATTACATTTCTCAGCCGAATCGCGTAGATCTCACTGTCAAAAGGCTTAAATGGCTTTTTTTAACTAAGTTTAAGGATTGCGCTCAAACCAAATGTCCTAGAAACAAATTTTTAAATGTAACTACTAGATTGTGATACAATACACTATTGGGTGAAGTTTGGTTGACTTCTGCGCAGCGGTTTGGGAGTTAACATCAAAATTACATTTCTCGGCCGAATCGCGTAGATCTCACTGTCAAAAGGCTTAAATGGCTTTTTTTAACTAAGTTTGAGGATTGCGCTCAAACCAAATGTCCTAGAATCAAATTTCCAAATGTAACTACTAGATTGTGATATAATAGACTATTGGGTCAAGTTTGGTTGACTTCTGCGCAGCGGTTTGGGAGTTAACATCAAAATTACATTTCTGAGCCGAATCGCGTGGATCTCACTGTCAAAAGGCTTAAATGTCTTTTTTTAACGAAGTTTGAGGATTGCGCTCAACCCAAATGTCCTAGAATCAAATTTCCAAATGTAACTACTAGATTGTGACACAATACACTATTGGGTGAAGTTTGGTTGACTTCTGCGCAGCGGTTTGGGAGTTATCAAAATTACATTTCTCAGCCGAATCGCGTAGATCTCACTTTAAAAAGGCTTAAATGGCTTTTTTTAACTAATTTTGAGGATTGCGCTCAAACCAAATGTCCTAGAATCAAATTTTCAAATGTAACTACTAGATTGTGATACAATACACTATTGGGTGAAGTTTGGTTTACTTCTGCGCAGCGGTTTGGGAGTTAACATCAAAATTACATTTCTCAGCCGAATCGCGTAGATCTCACTGTCAAAAGGCTTAAATGGCTTTTTTTTAAACTAAGTTTGAGGATTGCGCTCAAACCAAATGTTCTAGAATCAAATTTCCAAATGTAACTACTAGATTGTGATACAATACATTATTGGGTGAAGTTTGGTTGACTTCTGCGCAGCGGTTTGGGAGTTAACATCAAAATTACATTTCTCGGCCGAATCGCGTAGATCTCACTGTAAAAAGGCATAAATGGCTTTTTTTTAACTGAGTTTGAGGATTCCGCTCAAACCAAATGTCCTAGAATCAAATTTCCAAATGTAACTACTAGATTGTGATACAATACACTATTGGGTAAAGTTTGGTTGACTTCTGCGCAGCGGTTTGGGAGTTAACATCAAAATTACATTTCTCGGCCGAATCGCGTAGATCTCACTGTAAAAAGGCTTAAATGGCTTTTTTTAACTAAGTTTGAGGATTGCGCTCAAACCAAATGTCCTAGAACCAAATTTCCAAATGTAACTACTAGATTGTGATACAAAACACTATTGGGTGAAGTTTGGTTCACTTCTGCGCAGCGCTTTGGGAGTTAACATCAAAATTACATTTCTCGGCCGAATCGCGTAGATCTCACTGTAAAAAGGCTTAAATGGCTTTTTTTAACTAAGTTTGAGGATTGCGCTCAAACCAAATGTCCTAGAACCAAATTTCCAAATGTAACTACTAGATTGTGATACAATACACTATTGGATGAAGTTTGGTTGACCTCTGCGCAGCGCTTTGGGAGTTAACATCAAAATTACATTTCTCAGCCGAATCGCGTAGATCTCACTTTAAAAAGGCTTAAATGGCTTTTTTTAACTAATTTTGAGGATTGCGCTCAAACCAAATGTCCTAAAATCAAATTTTCAAATGTAACTACTAGATTGTGATACAATACACTATTGGGTGAAGTTTGGTTGACTTCTGCGCAGCGGTTTGGGAGTTAACATCAAAATTACATTTCTCGGCCGAATCGCGTAGATCTCACTGTCAAAAGGCTTAAATGGCTTTTTTTTAACTAAGTTTGAGGATTGCGCTCAAACCAAATGTCCTAGAATCAAATTTCCAAATGTAACTACTAGATTGTGATACAATACACTATTGGGTGAAGTTTGGTTGACTTCTGCGCAGCGCTTTGGGAGTTAACATCAAAATTACATTTCTCAGCCGAATCGCGTAGAACTCACTTTAAAAAGGCTTAAATGGCTTTTTTTAACTAATTTTGAGGATTGCGCTCAAACCAAATGTCATAGAATCAAATTTTCAAATGTAACTACTAGATTGTGATACAATACACTATTGGGTGAAGTTTGGTTTACTTCTGCGCAGCGGTTTGGGAGTTAACATCAAAATTACATTTCTCAGCCGAATCGCGTAGATCTCACTGTCAAAAGGCTTAAATGGCTTTTTTTTAAACTAAGTTTGAGGATTGCGCTCAAACCAAATGTTCTAGAATCAAATTTCCAAATGTAACTACTAGATTGTGATACAATACATTATTGGGTGAAGTTTGGTTGACTTCTGCGCAGCGGTTTGGGAGTTAACATCAAAATTACATTTCTCGGCCGAATCGCGTAGATCTCACTGTAAAAAGGCTTAAATGGCTTTTTTTTAAATAAGTTTGAGGATTCCGCTCAAACCAAATGTCCTAGAATCAAATTTCCAAATGTAACTACTAGATTGTGATACAATACACTATTGGGTGAAGTTTGGTTGACTTCTGCGCAGCGGTTTGGGAGTTAACATCAAAATTACATTTCTCGGCCGAATCGCGTAGATCTCACTGTAAAAAGGCTTAAATGGCTTTTTTTAACTAAGTTTGAGGATTGCGCTCAAACCAAATGTCCTAGAACCAAATTTCCAAATGTAACTACTAGATTGTGATACAATACACTATTGGGTGAAGTTTGGTTGACCTCTGCGCAGCGGTTTGGGAGTTAACATCAAAATTACATTTCTCGGCCGAATCGCGTAGATCTCACTGTCAAAAGGCTTAAATGGCTTTTTTTTAAACTAAGTTTGAGGATTGCGCTCAAACCAAATGTTCTAGAATCAAATTTCCAAATGTAACTACTAGATTGTGATACAATACACTATTGGGTGAAGTTTGGTTGACTTCTGCGCAGTGGTTTGGGAGTTAACATCAAAATTACATTTCTCAGCCGAATCGCGTAGATCTCACATTCAAAAGGCTTAAATGGCTTTTTTTTAACTAAGTTTGAGGATTGCGCTCAAACCAAATGTCCTAGAATCAAATTTTTAAATGTAACTACTACATTGTGATACAATACACTATTGGGTGAAGTTTGGTTCACTTCTGCGCAGCGCTTTGGGAGTTAACATCAAAATTACATTTCTCGGCCGAATCGCGTAGATCTCACTGTAAAAAGGCTTAAATGGCTTTTTTTAACTAAGTTTGAGGATTGCGCTCAAACCAAATGTCCTAGAACCAAATTTCCAAATGTAACTACTAGATTGTGATACAATACACTATTGGATGAAGTTTGGTTGACCTCTGCGCAGCGCTTTGGGAGTTAACATCAAAATTACATTTCTCGGCCGAATCGCGTAGATCTCACTGTCAAAAGGCTTAAATGGCTTTTTTTTAAACTAAGTTTGAGGATTGCGCTCAAACCAAATGTTCTAGAATCAAATTTCCAAATGTAACTACTAGATTGTTATACAATACACTATTGGGTGAAGTTTGGTTGACTTCTGCGCAGTGGTTTGGGAGTTAACATCAAAATTACATTTCTCAGCCGAAACGCCTAGATCTCACATTCAAAAGGCTTAATTGGCTTTTTTTAACTAAGTTTGAGGATTGCGCTCTAACCAAATGTCCTAGAAACAAATTTATAAATGTAACTACTATATTGTGATACAATACACTATTGGGTGAAGTTTGGTTGACTTCTGCGCAGCGGTTTGGGAGTTAACATCAAAATTACATTTCTCCGCCGAATCGCGTAGATCTCACTGTCAAAAGGCTTAAATGGCTTTTTTTTAACTATGTTTGAGGATTGCGCTCAAACCAAATGTCCTAGAATCAAAATTTTAAATGTAACTACTAGATTGTGATACAATACACTATTGGGTGAAGTTTGGTTGACTTCTGCGCAGCGGTTTGGGAGTTAACATCAAAATTACATTTCTAAGCCGAATCGCGTAGATCTCACTGTCAAAAGGCTTAAATGGCTTTTTTTAACTAAGTTTGAGGATTGCGCTCAAACCAAATGTCCTAGAACCAAATTTCCAAATGTAACTACTAGATTGTGATACAATACACTATTGGGTGAAGTTTGGTTGACTTCTGCGCAGCGGTTTGGGAGTTAACATCAAAATTACATTTCTCAGCCGAATCGCGCAGATCTCACTGTAAAAAGGCTCAAATGGCTTTTTTTAACTAAGTTTGAGGATTGCGCTTTAACCAAATGTCCTAGAACCAAATTTCCAAATGTAACTACTAGATTGTGATACAATACACTATTGGGTGAAGTTTGGTTGACTTCTGCGCAGCGGTTTGGGAGTTAACATCAAAATTACATTTCTCGGCCGAATCGCGTAGATCTCACTGTAAAAAGGCTTAAATGGCTTTTTTTTACCTAATTTTGAGGATTGCGCTCAAACCAAATGTCCTAGAATCAAATTTTCAAATGTAACTACTAGATTGTGATACAATACACTATTGGGTGAAGTTTGGTTGACTTCTGCGCAGCGGTTTGGGAGTTAACATCAAAATTGCATTTCTCGGCCGAATCGCGTAGATCTCACTGTCAAAAGGCTTAAATGGCTTTTTTTAACTAAGTTTGAGGATTGCGCTCAAACCAAATGTCCTAGAATCAAATTTTTAAATGTAACTACTAGATTGTGATACAATACACTATTGGGTGAAGTTTGGTTGACTTCTGCGCAGCGGTTTGGGAGTTAACATCAAAATTACATTTCTCAGCCGAATCGCGTAGATCTCATTGTCAAAAGGCTTAAATGGCTTTTTTTTAACTAAGTTTTAGGATTGCGCTCAAACCAAATGTCCTACAATCAAATTTCCAAATGTAACTACTAGATTGTGATACAATACACTATTGGGTGAAGTTTGGTTGACTTCTGCGCAGCGCTTTGGGAGTTAACATCAAAATTACATTTCTCGGCCGAATCGCGTATATCTCACTTTAAAAAGGCTTAAATGGCTTTTTTTAACTAATTTTGAGGATTGCGCTCAAACCAAATGTCCTAGAATCAAATTTTCAAATGTAACTACTAGATTGTGATACAATACACTATTGGGTGAAGTTTGGTTGACTTCTGCGCAGCGGTTTGGGAGTTAACATCAAAATTACATTTCTCGGCCGAATCGCGTAGATCTCACTGTCAAAAGGCTTAAACGGCTTTTTTTTTAATTAGGTTTGATTATTGCGCTCAAACCAAATGTTCTAGAATCAAATTTCCAAATGTAACTACTAGATTGTGATACAATACACTATTGGGTGAAGTTTGGTTGACTTCTGCGCAGCGGTTTGGGAGTTAACATCAAAATTACATTTCTCAGCCGAATCGCGTAGATCTCATTGTCAAAAGGCTTAAATGGCTTTTTTTTAACTAAGTTTGAGGATTGCGCTCAAACCAAATGTCCTAGAATCAAATTTCCAAATGTAACTACTAGATTGTGATACAATACACGATTGGGTGAAGTTTGGTTGACTTCTGCGCAGCGCTTTGGGAGTTAACATCAAAATTACATTTCTCGGCCGAATCGCGTAGATCTCACTTTAAAAAGGCTTAAATGGCTTTTTTTAACTAATTTTGAGGATTGCGCTCAAACCAAATGTCCTAGAATCAAATTTTCAAATGTAACTACTAGATTGTGATACAATACACTATTGGGTGAAGTTTGGTTGACTTCTGCGCAGCGGTTTGGGAGTTAACATCAAAATTGCATTTCTCGGCCGAATCGCGTAGATCTCACTGTCAAAAGGCTTAAATGGCTTCTTTTTTTTAACTAAGTTTGAGGATTGCGCTCAAACCAAATGTCCTAGAATCAAATTTTTAAATGTAACTACTAGATTGTGATACAATACACTATTGGGTGAAGTTTGGTTGACTTCTGCGCAGCGGTTTGGGAGTTAACATCAAAATTACATTTCTCAGCCGAATCGCGTAGATCTCATTGTCAAACGGCTTAAATGGCTTTTTTTTAACTAAGTTTGAGGATTGCGCTCAAACCAAATGTCCTACAATCAAATTTCCAAATGTAACTACTAGATTGTGATACAATACACTATTGGGTGAAGTTTGGTTGACTTCTGCGCAGCGCTTTGGGAGTTAACATCAAAATTACATTTCTCGGCCGAATCGCGTATATCTCACTTTAAAAAGGCTTAAATGGTTTTTTTAAACTAATTTTGAGGATTGCGCTCAAACCAAATGTCCTAGAATCAAATTTTCAAATGTAACTACTAGATTGTGATACAATACAGTATTGGGTGAAGTTTGGTTTACTTCTGCGCAGCGGTTTGGGAGTTAACATCAAAATTACATTTCTCAGCCGAATCGCGTAGATCTCACTGTCAAAAGGCTTAAATGGCTTTTTTTTAAACTAAGTTTGAGGATTGCGCTCAAACCAAATGTTCTAGAATCAAATTTCCAAATGTAACTACTAGATTGTGATACAATACATTATTGGGTGAAGTTTGGTTGACTTCTGCGCAGCGGTTTGGGAGTTAACATCAAAATTACATTTCTCGGCCGAATCGCGTATATCTCACTGTAAAAAGGCTTAAATGGCTTTTTTTTAACTAAGTTTGAGGATTCCGCTCAAACCAAATGTCCTAGAATCAAATTTCCAAATGTAACTACTAGATTGTGATACAATACACTATTGGGTGAAGTTTGGTTGACTTCTGCGCAGCGGTTTGGGAGTTAACATAAAAATTACATTTCTCGGCCGAATCGCGTAGATCTCACTGTAAAAAGGCTTAAATGGCTTTTTTTAACTAAGTTTGAGGATTGCGCTCAAACCAAATATCCTAGAACCAAATTTCCAAATGTAACTACTAGATTGTGATACAATACACTATTGGGTGAAGTTTGGTTGACCTCTGCGCAGCGGTTTGGGAGTTAACATCAAAATTACATTTCTCGGCCGAATCGCGTAGATCTCACTGTCAAAAGGCTTAAATGGCTTTTTTTTAAACTAAGTTTGAGGATTGCGCTCAAACCAAATGTTCTAGAATCAAATTTCCAAATGTAACTACTAGATTGTTATACAATACACTATTGGGTGAAGTTTGGTTGACTTCTGCGCAGTGGTTTGGGAGTTAACATCAAAATTACATTTCTCAGCCGAAACGCGTAGATCTCACATTCAAAAGGCTTAATTGGCTTTTTTTAACTAAGTTTGAGGATTGCGCTCTAACCAAATGTCCTAGAACCAAATTTCCAAATGTAACTACTAGATTGTGATACAATACACTATTGGGTGACGTTTGGTTGACTTCTGCGCAGCGGTTTGGGAGTTAACATCAAAATTACATTTCTCAGCCGAATCGCGTAGATCTCACTGTCAAAAGGCTTAAATGGCTTTTTTTTAAACTAAGTTTGAGGATTGCGCTCAAACCAAATGTTCTAGAATCAAATTTCCAAATGTAACTACTAGATTGTGATACAATACACTATTGGGTGAAGTTTGGTTGACTTCTGCGCAGCGGTTTGGGAGTTAACATCAAAATTACATTTCTCGGCCGAATCGCGTAGATCTCACTGTAAAAAGGCTTAAATGGCTTTTTTTTTAACTAAGTTTGAGGATTCCGCTCAAACCAAATGTCCTAGAATCAAATTTCCAAATGTAACTACTAGATTGTGATACAATACACTATTGGGTGAAGTTTGGTTGACTTCTGCGCAGCGGTTTGGGAGTTAACATCAAAATTACATTTCTAAGCCGAATCGCATAGATCTCACTGTCAAAAGGCTTAAATGGCTTTTTTTAACTAAGTTTGAGGATTGCGCTCAAACCAAATGTCCTAGAACCAAATTTCCAAATTTAACTACTAGATTCTGATACAATACACTATTGGGTGAAGTTTGGTTGACTTCTGCGCAGCGGTTTGGGAGTTAACATCAAAATTACATTTCTCGTCCGAATCGCGCAGATCTCACTGTAAAAAGGCTTAAATGGCTTTTTTTAACTAAGTTTGAGGATTGCGCTTTAACCAAATGTCCTAGAACCAAATTTCCAAATGTAACTACTAGATTGTGATACAATACACTATTGGGTGAAGTTTGGTTGACTTCTGCGCAGCGGTTTGGGAGTTAACATCAAAATTACATTTCTCGGCCGAATCGCGTAGATCTCACTGTCAAAAGGCTTAAATGGCTTTTTTTTAAACTAAGTTTGAGGATTGCGCTCAAACCAAATGTTCTAGAATCAAATTTCCAAATGTAACTACTAGATTGTTATACAATACACTATTGGGTGAAGTTTGGTTGACTTCTGCGCAGTGGTTTGGGAGTTAACATCAAAATTACATTTCTCAGCCGAAACGCCTAGATCTCACATTCAAAAGGCTTAATTGGCTTTTTTTAACTAAGTTTGAGGATTGCGCTCTAACCAAATGTCCTAGAAACAAATTTATAAATGTAACTACTATATTGTGATACAATACACTATTGGGTGAAGTTTGGTTGACTTCTGCGCAGCGGTTTGGGAGTTAACATCAAAATTACATTTCTCCGCCGAATCGCGTAGATCTCACTGTCAAAAGGCTTAAATGGCTTTTTTTTAACTATGTTTGAGGATTGCGCTCAAACCAAATGTCCTAGAATCAAATTTTTAAATGTAACTACTAGATTGTGATACAATACACTATTGGGTGAAGTTTGGTTGACTTCTGCGCAGCGGTTTGGGAGTTAACATCAAAATTACATTTCTAAGCCGAATCGCGTAGATCTCACTGTCAAAAGGCTTAAATGGCTTTTTTTAACTAAGTTTGAGGATTGCGCTCAAACCAAATGTCCTAGAACCAAATTTCCAAATGTAACTACTAGATTGTGATACAATACACTATTGGGTGAAGTTTGGTTGACTTCTGCGCAGCGGTTTGGGAGTTAACATCAAAATTACATTTCTCAGCCGAATCGCGCAGATCTCACTGTAAAAAGGCTCAAATGGCTTTTTTTAACTAAGTTTGAGGATTGCGCTTTAACCAAATGTCCTAGAACCAAATTTCCAAATGTAACTACTAGATTGTGATACAATACACTATTGGGTGAAGTTTGGTTGACTTCTGCGCAGCGGTTTGGGAGTTAACATCAAAATTACATTTCTCGGCCGAATCGCGTAGATCTCACTGTAAAAAGGCTTAAATGGCTTTTTTTTACCTAATTTTGAGGATTGCGCTCAAACCAAATGTCCTAGAATCAAATTTTCAAATGTAACTACTAGATTGTGATACAATACACTATTGGGTGAAGTTTGGTTGACTTCTGCGCAGCGGTTTGGGAGTTAACATCAAAATTACATTTCTAAGCCGAATCGCGTAGATCTCACTGTCAAAAGGCTTAAATGGCTTTTTTTAACTAAGTTTGAGGATTGCGCTCAAACCAAATGTCCTAGAACCAAATTTCCAAATGTAACTACTAGATTCTGATACAATACACTATTGGGTGAAGTTTGGTTGACTTCTGCGCAGCGGTTTGGGAGTTAACATCAAAATTACATTTCTCGTCCGAATCGCGCAGATCTCACTGTAAAAAGGCTTAAATGGCTTTTTTTAACTAAGTTTGAGGATTGCGCTTTAACCAAATGTCCTAGAACCAAATTTCCAAATGTAACTACTAGATTGTGATACAATACACTATTGGGTGAAGTTTGGTTGACTTCTGAGCAGCGGTTTGGGAGTTAACATCAAAATTACATTTCTCGGCCGAATCGCGTAGATCTCACTGTCAAAAGGCTTAAATGGCTTTTTTTTAAACTAAGTTTGAGGATTGCGCTCAAACCAAATGTTCTAGAATCAAATTTCCAAATGTAACTACTAGATTGTTATACAATACACTATTGGGTGAAGTTTGGTTGACTTCTGCGCAGTGGTTTGGGAGTTAACATCAAAATTACATTTCTCAGCCGAAACGCGTAGATCTCACATTCAAAAGGCTTAATTGGCTTTTTTTAACTAAGTTTGAGGATTGCGCTCTAACCAAATGTCCTAGAAACAAATTTATAAATGTAACTACTATATTGTGATACAATACACTATTGGGTGAAGTTTGGTTGACTTCTGCGCAGCGGTTTGGGAGTTAACATCAAAATTACATTTCTCCGCCGAATCGCGTAGATCTCACTGTCAAAAGGCTTAAATGGCTTTTTTTTAACTATGTTTGAGGATTGCGCTCAAACCAAATGTCCTAGAATCAAATTTTTAAATGTAACTACTAGATTGTGATACAATACACTATTGGGTGAAGTTTGGTTGACTTCTGCGCAGCGGTTTGGGAGTTAACATCAAAATTACATTTCTAAGCCGAATCGCGTAGATCTCACTGTCAAAAGGCTTAAATGGCTTTTTTTAACTAAGTTTGAGGATTGCGCTCAAACCAAATGTCCTAGAACCAAATTTCCAAATGTAACTACTAGATTGTGATACAATACACTATTGGGTGAAGTTTGGTTGACTTCTGCGCAGCGGTTTGGGAGTTAACATCAAAATTACATTTCTCGGCCGAATCGCGCAGATCTCACTGTAAAAAGGCTTAAATGGCTTTTTTTAACTAAGTTTGAGGATTGCGCTTTAACCAAATGTCCTAGAACCAAATTTCCAAATGTAACTACTAGATTGTGATACAATACACTATTGGGTGAAGTTTGGTTGACTTCTGCGCAGCGGTTTGGGAGTTAACATCAAAATTACATTTCTCGGCCGAATCGCGTAGATCTCACTGTAAAAAGGCTTAAATGGCTTTTTTTTACCTAATTTTGAGGATTGCGCTCAAACCAAATGTCCTAGAATCAAATTTTCAAATGTAACTACTAGATTGTGATACAATACACTATTGGGTGAAGTTTGGTTGACTTCTGCGCAGCGGTTTGGGAGTTAACATCAAAATTGCATTTCTCGGCCGAATCGCGTAGATCTCACTGTCAAAAGGCTTAAATGGCTTTTTTTAACTAAGTTTGAGGATTGCGCTCAAACCAAATGTCCTAGAATCAAATTTTTAAATGTAACTACTAGATTGTGATACAATACACTATTGGGTGAAGTTTGGTTGACTTCTGCGCAGCGGTTTGGGAGTTAACATCAAAATTACATTTCTCAGCCGAATCGCGTAGATCTCATTGTCAAAAGGCTTAAATGGCTTTTTTTTAACTAAGTTTTAGGATTGCGCTCAAACCAAATGTCCTACAATCAAATTTCCAAATGTAACTACTAGATTGTGATACAATACACTATTGGGTGAAGTTTGGTTGACTTCTGCGCAGCGCTTTGGGAGTTAACATCAAAATTACATTTCTCGGCCGAATCGCGTATATCTCACTTTAAAAAGGCTTAAATGGCTTTTTTTAACTAATTTTGAGGATTGCGCTCAAACCAAATGTCCTAGAATCAAATTTTCAAATGTAACTACTAGATTGTGATACAATACACTATTGGGTGAAGTTTGGTTGACTTCTGCGCAGCGGTTTGGGAGTTAACATCAAAATTACATTTCTCGGCCGAATCGCGTAGATCTCACTGTCAAAAGGCTTAAACGGCTTTTTTTTTAATTAAGTTTGATTATTGCGCTCAAACCAAATGTTCTAGAATCAAATTTCCAAATGTAACTACTAGATTGTGATACAATACACTATTGGGTGAAGTTTGGTTGACTTCTGCGCAGCGGTTTGGGAGTTAACATCAAAATTACATTTCTCAGCCGAATCGCGTAGATCTCATTGTCAAAAGGCTTAAATGGCTTTTTTTTAACTAAGTTTGAGGATTGCGCTCAAACCAAATGTCCTAGAATCAAATTTCCAAATGTAACTACTAGATTGTGATACAATACACGATTGGGTGAAGTTTGGTTGACTTCTGCGCAGCGCTTTGGGAGTTAACATCAAAATTACATTTCTCGGCCGAATCGCGTAGATCTCACTTTAAAAAGGCTTAAATGGCTTTTTTTAACTAATTTTGAGGATTGCGCTCAAACCAAATGTCCTAGAATCAAATTTTCAAATGTAACTACTAGATTGTGATACAATACACTATTGGGTGAAGTTTGGTTGACTTCTGCGCAGCGGTTTGGGAGTTAACATCAAAATTGCATTTCTCGGCCGAATCGCGTAGATCTCACTGTCAAAAGGCTTAAATGGCTTCTTTTTTTTAACTAAGTTTGAGGATTGCGCTCAAACTAAATGTCCTAGAATCAAATTTTTAAATGTAACTACTAGATTGTGATACAATACACTATTGGGTGAAGTTTGGTTGACTTCTGCGCAGCGGTTTGGGAGTTAACATCAAAATTACATTTCTCAGCCGAATCGCGTAGATCTCATTGTCAAACGGCTTAAATGGCTTTTTTTTAACTAAGTTTGAGGATTGCGCTCAAACCAAATGTCCTACAATCAAATTTCCAAATGTAACTACTAGATTGTGATACAATACACTATTGGGTGAAGTTTGGTTGACTTCTGCGCAGCGCTTTGGGAGTTAACATCAAAATTACATTTCTCGGCCGAATCGCGTATATCTCACTTTAAAAAGGCTTAAATGGTTTTTTTAAACTAATTTTGAGGATTGCGCTCAAACCAAATGTCCTAGAATCAAATTTTCAAATGTAACTACTAGATTGTGATACAATACAGTATTGGGTGAAGTTTGGTTTACTTCTGCGCAGCGGTTTGGGAGTTAACATCAAAATTACATTTCTCAGCCGAATCGCGTAGATCTCACTGTCAAAAGGCTTAAATGGCTTTTTTTTAAACTAAGTTTGAGGATTGCGCTCAAACCAAATGTTCTAGAATCAAATTTCCAAATGTAACTACTAGATTGTGATACAATACATTATTGGGTGAAGTTTGGTTGACTTCTGCGCAGCGGTTTGGGAGTTAACATCAAAATTACATTTCTCGGCCGAATCGCGTATATCTCACTGTAAAAAGGCTTAAATGGCTTTTTTTTAACTAAGTTTGAGGATTCCGCTCAAACCAAATGTCCTAGAATCAAATTTCCAAATGTAACTACTAGATTGTGATACAATACACTATTGGGTGAAGTTTGGTTGACTTCTGCGCAGCGGTTTGGGAGTTAACATAAAAATTACATTTCTCGGCCGAATCGCGTAGATCTCACTGTAAAAAGGCTTAAATGGCTTTTTTTAACTAAGTTTGAGGATTGCGCTCAAACCAAATATCCTAGAACCAAATTTCCAAATGTAACTACTAGATTGTGATACAATACACTATTGGGTGAAGTTTGGTTGACCTCTGCGCAGCGGTTTGGGAGTTAACATCAAAATTACATTTCTCGGCCGAATCGCGTAGATCTCACTGTCAAAAGGCTTAAATGGCTTTTTTTTAAACTAAGTTTGAGGATTGCGCTCAAACCAAATGTTCTAGAATCAAATTTCCAAATGTAACTACTAGATTGTTATACAATACACTATTGGGTGAAGTTTGGTTGACTTCTGCGCAGTGGTTTGGGAGTTAACATCAAAATTACATTTCTCAGCCGAAACGCGTAGATCTCACATTCAAAAGGCTTAATTGGCTTTTTTTAACTAAGTTTGAGGATTGCGCTCTAACCAAATGTCCTAGAACCAAATTTCCAAATGTAACTACTAGATTGTGATACAATACACTATTGGGTGACGTTTGGTTGACTTCTGCGCAGCGGTTTGGGAGTTAACATCAAAATTACATTTCTCGGCCGAATCGCGTATATCTCACTTTAAAAAGGCTTAAATGGTTTTTTTAAACTAATTTTGAGGATTGCGCTCAAACCAAATGTCCTAGAATCAAATTTTCAAATGTAACTACTAGATTGTGATACAATACAGTATTGGGTGAAGTTTGGTTTACTTCTGCGCAGCGGTTTGGGAGTTAACATCAAAATTACATTTCTCAGCCGAATCGCGTAGATCTCACTGTCAAAAGGCTTAAATGGCTTTTTTTTAAACTAAGTTTGAGGATTGCGCTCAAACCAAATGTTCTAGAATCAAATTTCCAAATGTAACTACTAGATTGTGATACAATACATTATTGGGTGAAGTTTGGTTGACTTCTGCGCAGCGGTTTGGGAGTTAACATCAAAATTACATTTCTCGGCCGAATCGCGTATATCTCACTGTAAAAAGGCTTAAATGGCTTTTTTTAAACTAAGTTTGAGGATTCCGCTCAAACCAAATGTCCTAGAATCAAATTTCCAAATGTAACTACTAGATTGTGATACAATACACTATTGGGTGAAGTTTGGTTGACTTCTGCGCAGCGGTTTGGGAGTTAACATAAAAATTACATTTCTCGGCCGAATCGCGTAGATCTCACTGTAAAAAGGCTTAAATGGCTTTTTTTAACTAAGTTTGAGGATTGCGCTCAAACCAAATATCCTAGAACCAAATTTCCAAATGTAACTACTAGATTGTGATACAATACACTATTGGGTGAAGTTTGGTTGACCTCTGCGCAGCGGTTTGGGAGTTAACATCAAAATTACATTTCTCGGCCGAATCGCGTAGATCTCACTGTCAAAAGGCTTAAATGGCTTTTTTTTAAACTAAGTTTGAGGATTGCGCTCAAACCAAATGTTCTAGAATCAAATTTCCAAATGTAACTACTAGATTGTTATACAATACACTATTGGGTGAAGTTTGGTTGACTTCTGCGCAGTGGTTTGGGAGTTAACATCAAAATTACATTTCTCAGCCGAAACGCGTAGATCTCACATTCAAAAGGCTTAATTGGCTTTTTTTAACTAAGTTTGAGGATTGCGCTCTAACCAAATGTCCTAGAAACAAATTTATAAATGTAACTACTATATTGTCATACAATACACTATTGGGTGAAATTTGGTTGACTTCTGCACAGCGGTTTGGGAGTTAACATCAAAATTACATTTCTCCGCCGAATCGCGTAGATCTCACTGTCAAAAGGCTTAAATGGCTTTTTTTTAACTATGTTTGAGGATTGCGCTCAAACCAAATGTCCTAGAATCAAATTTTTAAATGTAACTACTAGATTGTGATACAATACACTATTGGGTGAAGTTTGGTTGACTTCTGCGCATCGGTTTGGGAGTTAACATCAAAATTACATTTCTCGGCCGAATCGCGTAGATCTCACTGTCAAAAGGCTTAAATGGCTTTTTTTTTAACTAAGTTTGAGGATTGCGCTCAAACCAAATGTCCTAGAACCAAATTTCCAAATGTAACTACTAGATTGTGATACAATACACTATTGGGTGAAGTTTGGTTGACTTCTGCGCAGCGGTTTGGGAGTTAACATCAAAATTACATTTCTAAGCCGAATCGCATAGATCTCACTGTCAAAAGGCTTAAATGGCTTTTTTTAACTAAGTTTGAGGATTGCGCTCAAACCAAATGTCCTAGAACCAAATTTCCAAATGTAACTACTAGATTGTGATACAATACACTATTGGGTGAAGTTTGGTTGACTTCTGCACAGCGGTTTGGGAGTTAACATCAAAATTACATTTCTCGGCCGAATCGCGCAGTTCTCACTGTAAAAAGGCTTAAATGGCTTTTTTTAACTAAGTTTGAGGATTGCGCTTTAACCAAATGTCCTAGAACCAAATTTCCAAATGTAACTACTAGATTGTGATACAATACACTATTGGGTGAAGTTTGGTTGACTTCTGCGCAGCGGTTTGGGAGTTAACATCAAAATTACATTTCTCGGCCGAATCGCGTAGATCTCACTGTAAAAAGGCTTAAATGGCTTTTTTTAACTAAGTTTGAGGATTGCGCTCAAACCAAATATCCTAGAACCAAATTTCCAAATGTAACTACTAGATTGTGATACAATACACTATTGGGTGAAGTTTGGTTGACCTCTGCGCAGCGGTTTGGGAGTTAACATCAAAATTACATTTCTCGGCCGAATCGCGTAGATCTCACTGTCAAAAGGCTTAAATGGCTTTTTTTTAAACTAAGTTTGAGGATTGCGCTCAAACCAAATGTTCTAGAATCAAATTTCCAAATGTAACTACTAGATTGTTATACAATACACTATTGGGTGAAGTTTGGTTGACTTCTGCGCAGTGGTTTGGGAGTTAACATCAAAATTACATTTCTCAGCCGAAACGCGTAGATCTCACATTCAAAAGGCTTAATTGGCTTTTTTTAACTAAGTTTGAAGATTGCGCTCTAACCAAATGTCCTAGAAACAAATTTATAAATGTAACTACTATATTGTCATACAATACACTATTGGGTGAAATTTGGTTGACTTCTGCACAGCGGTTTGGGAGTTAACATCAAAATTACATTTCTCCGCCGAATCGCGTAGATCTCACTGTCAAAAGGCTTAAATGGCTTTTTTTTAACTATGTTTGAGGATTGCGCTCAAACCAAATGTCCTAGAATCAAATTTTTAAATGTAACTACTAGATTGTGATACAATACACTATTGGGTGAAGTTTGGTTGACTTCTGCGCATCGGTTTGGGAGTTAACATCAAAATTACATTTCTCGGCCGAATCGCGTAGATCTCATTGTCAAAAGGCTTAAATGGCTTTTTTTTAACTAAGTTTTAGGATTGCGCTCAAACCAAATGTCCTACAATCAAATTTCCAAATGTAACTACTAGATTGTGATACAATACACTATTGGGTGAAGTTTGGTTGACTTCTGCGCAGCGCTTTGGGAGTTAACATCAAAATTACATTTCTCGGCCGAATCGCGTATATCTCACTTTAAAAAGGCTTAAATGGCTTTTTTTAACTAATTTTGAGGATTGCGCTCAAACCAAATGTCCTAGAATCAAATTTTCAAATGTAACTACTAGATTGTGATACAATACACTATTGGGTGAAGTTTGGTTGACTTCTGCGCAGCGGTTTGGGAGTTAACATCAAAATTACATTTCTCGGCCGAATCGCGTAGATCTCACTGTCAAAAGGCTTAAACGGCTTTTTTTTTAATTAAGTTTGATTATTGCGCTCAAACCAAATGTTCTAGAATCAAATTTCCAAATGTAACTACTAGATTGTGATACAATACACTATTGGGTGAAGTTTGGTTGACTTCTGCGCAGCGGTTTGGGAGTTAACATCAAAATTACATTTCTCAGCCGAATCGCGTAGATCTCATTGTCAAAAGGCTTAAATGGCTTTTTTTTAACTAAGTTTGAGGATTGCGCTCAAACCAAATGTCCTAGAATCAAATTTCCAAATGTAACTACTAGATTGTGATACAATACACGATTGGGTGAAGTTTGGTTGACTTCTGCGCAGCGCTTTGGGAGTTAACATCAAAATTACATTTCTCGGCCGAATCGCGTAGATCTCACTTTAAAAAGGCTTAAATGGCTTTTTTTAACTAATTTTGAGGATTGCGCTCAAACCAAATGTCCTAGAATCAAATTTTCAAATGTAACTACTAGATTGTGATACAATACACTATTGGGTGAAGTTTGGTTGACTTCTGCGCAGCGGTTTGGGAGTTAACATCAAAATTGCATTTCTCGGCCGAATCGCGTAGATCTCACTGTCAAAAGGCTTAAATGGCTTCTTTTTTTTAACTAAGTTTGAGGATTGCGCTCAAACTAAATGTCCTAGAATCAAATTTTTAAATGTAACTACTAGATTGTGATACAATACACTATTGGGTGAAGTTTGGTTGACTTCTGCGCAGCGGTTTGGGAGTTAACATCAAAATTACATTTCTCAGCCGAATCGCGTAGATCTCATTGTCAAACGGCTTAAATGGCTTTTTTTTAACTAAGTTTGAGGATTGCGCTCAAACCAAATGTCCTACAATCAAATTTCCAAATGTAACTACTAGATTGTGATACAATACACTATTGGGTGAAGTTTGGTTGACTTCTGCGCAGCGCTTTGGGAGTTAACATCAAAATTACATTTCTCGGCCGAATCGCGTATATCTCACTTTAAAAAGGCTTAAATGGTTTTTTTAAACTAATTTTGAGGATTGCGCTCAAACCAAATGTCCTAGAATCAAATTTTCAAATGTAACTACTAGATTGTGATACAATACAGTATTGGGTGAAGTTTGGTTTACTTCTGCGCAGCGGTTTGGGAGTTAACATCAAAATTACATTTCTCAGCCGAATCGCGTAGATCTCACTGTCAAAAGGCTTAAATGGCTTTTTTTTAAACTAAGTTTGAGGATTGCGCTCAAACCAAATGTTCTAGAATCAAATTTCCAAATGTAACTACTAGATTGTGATACAATACATTATTGGGTGAAGTTTGGTTGACTTCTGCGCAGCGGTTTGGGAGTTAACATCAAAATTACATTTCTCGGCCGAATCGCGTATATCTCACTGTAAAAAGGCTTAAATGGCTTTTTTTTAACTAAGTTTGAGGATTCCGCTCAAACCAAATGTCCTAGAATCAAATTTCCAAATGTAACTACTAGATTGTGATACAATACACTATTGGGTGAAGTTTGGTTGACTTCTGCGCAGCGGTTTGGGAGTTAACATAAAAATTACATTTCTCGGCCGAATCGCGTAGATCTCACTGTAAAAAGGCTTAAATGGCTTTTTTTAACTAAGTTTGAGGATTGCGCTCAAACCAAATATCCTAGAACCAAATTTCCAAATGTAACTACTAGATTGTGATACAATACACTATTGGGTGAAGTTTGGTTGACCTCTGCGCAGCGGTTTGGGAGTTAACATCAAAATTACATTTCTCGGCCGAATCGCGTAGATCTCACTGTCAAAAGGCTTAAATGGCTTTTTTTTAAACTAAGTTTGAGGATTGCGCTCAAACCAAATGTTCTAGAATCAAATTTCCAAATGTAACTACTAGATTGTTATACAATACACTATTGGGTGAAGTTTGGTTGACTTCTGCGCAGTGGTTTGGGAGTTAACATCAAAATTACATTTCTCAGCCGAAACGCGTAGATCTCACATTCAAAAGGCTTAATTGGCTTTTTTTAACTAAGTTTGAGGATTGCGCTCTAACCAAATGTCCTAGAACCAAATTTCCAAATGTAACTACTAGATTGTGATACAATACACTATTGGGTGACGTTTGGTTGACTTCTGCGCAGCGGTTTGGGAGTTAACATCAAAATTACATTTCTCGGCCGAATCGCGTATATCTCACTTTAAAAAGGCTTAAATGGTTTTTTTAAACTAATTTTGAGGATTGCGCTCAAACCAAATGTCCTAGAATCAAATTTTCAAATGTAACTACTAGATTGTGATACAATACAGTATTGGGTGAAGTTTGGTTTACTTCTGCGCAGCGGTTTGGGAGTTAACATCAAAATTACATTTCTCAGCCGAATCGCGTAGATCTCACTGTCAAAAGGCTTAAATGGCTTTTTTTTAAACTAAGTTTGAGGATTGCGCTCAAACCAAATGTTCTAGAATCAAATTTCCAAATGTAACTACTAGATTGTGATACAATACATTATTGGGTGAAGTTTGGTTGACTTCTGCGCAGCGGTTTGGGAGTTAACATCAAAATTACATTTCTCGGCCGAATCGCGTATATCTCACTGTAAAAAGGCTTAAATGGCTTTTTTTAAACTAAGTTTGAGGATTCCGCTCAAACCAAATGTCCTAGAATCAAATTTCCAAATGTAACTACTAGATTGTGATACAATACACTATTGGGTGAAGTTTGGTTGACTTCTGCGCAGCGGTTTGGGAGTTAACATAAAAATTACATTTCTCGGCCGAATCGCGTAGATCTCACTGTAAAAAGGCTTAAATGGCTTTTTTTAACTAAGTTTGAGGATTGCGCTCAAACCAAATATCCTAGAACCAAATTTCCAAATGTAACTACTAGATTGTGATACAATACACTATTGGGTGAAGTTTGGTTGACCTCTGCGCAGCGGTTTGGGAGTTAACATCAAAATTACATTTCTCGGCCGAATCGCGTAGATCTCACTGTCAAAAGGCTTAAATGGCTTTTTTTTAAACTAAGTTTGAGGATTGCGCTCAAACCAAATGTTCTAGAATCAAATTTCCAAATGTAACTACTAGATTGTTATACAATACACTATTGGGTGAAGTTTGGTTGACTTCTGCGCAGTGGTTTGGGAGTTAACATCAAAATTACATTTCTCAGCCGAAACGCGTAGATCTCACATTCAAAAGGCTTAATTGGCTTTTTTTAACTAAGTTTGAGGATTGCGCTCTAACCAAATGTCCTAGAAACAAATTTATAAATGTAACTACTATATTGTCATACAATACACTATTGGGTGAAATTTGGTTGACTTCTGCACAGCGGTTTGGGAGTTAACATCAAAATTACATTTCTCCGCCGAATCGCGTAGATCTCACTGTCAAAAGGCTTAAATGGCTTTTTTTTAACTATGTTTGAGGATTGCGCTCAAACCAAATGTCCTAGAATCAAATTTTTAAATGTAACTACTAGATTGTGATACAATACACTATTGGGTGAAGTTTGGTTGACTTCTGCGCATCGGTTTGGGAGTTAACATCAAAATTACATTTCTCGGCCGAATCGCGTAGATCTCACTGTCAAAAGGCTTAAATGGCTTTTTTTTTAACTAAGTTTGAGGATTGCGCTCAAACCAAATGTCCTAGAACCAAATTTCCAAATGTAACTACTAGATTGTGATACAATACACTATTGGGTGAAGTTTGGTTGACTTCTGCGCAGCGGTTTGGGAGTTAACATCAAAATTACATTTCTAAGCCGAATCGCATAGATCTCACTGTCAAAAGGCTTAAATGGCTTTTTTTAACTAAGTTTGAGGATTGCGCTCAAACCAAATGTCCTAGAACCAAATTTCCAAATGTAACTACTAGATTGTGATACAATACACTATTGGGTGAAGTTTGGTTGACTTCTGCACAGCGGTTTGGGAGTTAACATCAAAATTACATTTCTCGGCCGAATCGCGCAGTTCTCACTGTAAAAAGGCTTAAATGGCTTTTTTTAACTAAGTTTGAGGATTGCGCTTTAACCAAATGTCCTAGAACCAAATTTCCAAATGTAACTACTAGATTGTGATACAATACACTATTGGGTGAAGTTTGGTTGACTTCTGCGCAGCGGTTTGGGAGTTAACATCAAAATTACATTTCTCGGCCGAATCGCGTAGATCTCACTGTAAAAAGGCTTAAATGGCTTTTTTTAACTAAGTTTGAGGATTGCGCTCAAACCAAATATCCTAGAACCAAATTTCCAAATGTAACTACTAGATTGTGATACAATACACTATTGGGTGAAGTTTGGTTGACCTCTGCGCAGCGGTTTGGGAGTTAACATCAAAATTACATTTCTCGGCCGAATCGCGTAGATCTCACTGTCAAAAGGCTTAAATGGCTTTTTTTTAAACTAAGTTTGAGGATTGCGCTCAAACCAAATGTTCTAGAATCAAATTTCCAAATGTAACTACTAGATTGTTATACAATACACTATTGGGTGAAGTTTGGTTGACTTCTGCGCAGTGGTTTGGGAGTTAACATCAAAATTACATTTCTCAGCCGAAACGCGTAGATCTCACATTCAAAAGGCTTAATTGGCTTTTTTTAACTAAGTTTGAAGATTGCGCTCTAACCAAATGTCCTAGAAACAAATTTATAAATGTAACTACTATATTGTCATACAATACACTATTGGGTGAAATTTGGTTGACTTCTGCACAGCGGTTTGGGAGTTAACATCAAAATTACATTTCTCCGCCGAATCGCGTAGATCTCACTGTCAAAAGGCTTAAATGGCTTTTTTTTAACTATGTTTGAGGATTGCGCTCAAACCAAATGTCCTAGAATCAAATTTTTAAATGTAACTACTAGATTGTGATACAATACACTATTGGGTGAAGTTTGGTTGACTTCTGCGCATCGGTTTGGGAGTTAACATCAAAATTACATTTCTCGGCCGAATCGCGTAGATCTCACTGTCAAAAGGCTTAAATGGCTTTTTTTTTAACTAAGTTTGAGGATTGCGCTCAAACCAAATGTCCTAGAACCAAATTTCCAAATGTAACTACTAGATTGTGATACAATACACTATTGGGTGAAGTTTGGTTGACTTCTGCGCAGCGGTTTGGGAGTTAACATCAAAATTACATTTCTAAGCCGAATCGCATAGATCTCACTGTCAAAAGGCTTAAATGGCTTTTTTTAACTAAGTTTGAGGATTGCGCTCAAACCAAATGTCCTAGAACCAAATTTCCAAATGTAACTACTAGATTGTGATACAATACACTATTGGGTGAAGTTTGGTTGACTTCTGCACAGCGGTTTGGGAGTTAACATCAAAATTACATTTCTCGGCCGAATCGCGCAGTTCTCACTGTAAAAAGGCTTAAATGGCTTTTTTTAACTAAGTTTGAGGATTGCGCTTTAACCAAATGTCCTAGAACCAAATTTCCAAATGTAACTACTAGATTGTGATACAATACACTATTGGGTGAAGTTTGGTTGACTTCTGCGCAGCGGTTTGGGAGTTAACATCAAAATTACATTTCTCAGCCGAATCGCGTAGATCTCATTGTCAAAAGGCTTAAATGGCTTTTTTTTAACTAAGTTTGAGGATTGCGCTCAAACCAAATGTCCTAGAATCAAATTTCCAAATGTAACTACTAGATTGTGATACAATACACTATTGGGTGAAGTTTGGTTGACTTCTGCGCAGCGGTTTGGGAGTTAACATCAAAATTGCATTTCTCGGCCGAATCGCGTAGATCTCACTGTCAAAAGGCTTAAATGGCTTTTTTTAACTAAGTTTGAGGATTGCGCTCAAACCAAATGTCCTAGAACCAAATTTCCAAATGTAACTTCTAGATTGTGATACAATACACTATTGGGTGAAGTTTGGTTGACTTCTGCGCAGCGGTTTGGGAGTTAACATCAAAATTGCATTTCTCGGCCGAATCGCATAGATCTCACTGTCAAAAGGCTTAAATGGCTTTTTTTTTAACTAAGTTTGAGGATTGCGCTCAAACCAAATGTCCTAGAATCAAATTTTTAAATGTAACTACTAGATTGTGATACAATACACTATTGGGTGAAGTTTGTTTGACTTCTGCGCAGCGGTTTGGGAGTTAACATCAAAATTACATTTCTCAGCCGAATCGCGTAGATCTCATTGTCAAAAGGCTTAAATGGCTTTTTTTAAACTAAGTTTGAGGATTGCGCTCAAACCAAATGTCCTAGAATCAAATTTCCAAATGTAACTACTAGATTGTGATACAATACACTATTGGGTGAAGTTTGGTTGACCTCTGCGCAGCGGTTTGGGAGTTAACATCAAAATTACATTTCTCGGCCGAATCGCGCAGTTCTCACTGTAAAAAGGCTTAAATGGCTTTTTTTAACTAAGTTTGAGGATTGCGCTCAAACCAAATGTCCTAGAACCAAATTTCCAAATGTAACTACTAGATTGTGATACAATACACTATTGGGTGAAGTTTAGTTGACCTCTGCGCAGCGGTTTGGGAGTTAACATCAAAATTACATTTCTCAGCCGAATCGCGTAGATCTCACTGTCAAAAGGCTTAAATGGCTTTTTTTTAAACTAAGTTTGAGGATTGCGCTCAAACCAAATGTTCTAGAATCAAATTTCCAAATGTAACTACTAGATTGTGATACAATACACTATTGGGTGAAGTTTGGTTGACTTCTGCGCAGCGGTTTGGGAGTTAACATCAAAATTACATTTCTCGGCCGAATCGCGTAGATCTCACTGTAAAAAGGCTTAAATGGCTTTTTTTTTAACTAAGTTTGAGGATTCCGCTCAAACCAAATGTCCTAGAATCAAATTTCCAAATGTAACTACTGGATTGTGATACAATACACTATTGGGTGAAGTTTGGTTGACTTCTGCGCAGCGGTTTGGGAGTTAACATCAAAATTACATTTCTAAGCCGAATCGCGTAGATCTCACTGTCAAAAGGCTTAAATGGCTTTTTTTTAACTAAGTTTGAGGATTGCGCTCAAACCAAATGTCCTAGAACCAAATTTCCAAATGTAACTACTAGATTGTGATACAATACACTATTGGGTGAAGTTTGGTTGACTTCTGCGCAGCGGTTTGGGAGTTAACATCAAAATTACATTTCTCGGCCGAATCGCGCAGTTCTCACTGTAAAAAGGCTTAAATGGCTTTTTTTAACTAAGTTTGAGGATTGCGCTTTAACCAAATGTCCTAGAACCAAATTTCCAAATGTAACTACTAGATTGTGATACAATACACTATTAGGTGAAGTTTGGTTGACTTCTGCGCAGCGGTTTGGGAGTTAACATCAAAATTACATTTCTCGGCCGAATCGCGTAGATCTCACTGTCAAAAGGCTTAAATGGCTTTTTTTTAAACTAAGTTTGAGGATTGCGCTCAAACCAAATGTTCTAGAATCAAATTTCCAAATGTAACTACTAGATTGTTATACAATACACTATTGGGTGAAGTTTGGTTGACTTCTGCGCAGTGGTTTGGGAGTTAACATCAAAATTACATTTCTCAGCCGAAACGCGTAGATCTCACATTCAAAAGGCTTAATTGGCTTTTTTTAACTAAGTTTGAGGATTGCGCTCTAACCAAATGTCCTAGAAACAAATTTATAAATGTAACTACTATATTGTCATACAATACACTATTGGGTGAAATTTGGTTGACTTCTGCGCAGCGGTTTGGGAGTTAACATCAAAATTACATTTCTCCGCCGAATCGCGTAGATCTCACTGTCAAAAGGCTTAAATGGCTTTTTTTAACTATGTTTGAGGATTGCGCTCAAACCAAATGTCCTAGAATCAAATTTTTAAATGTAACTACTAGATTGTGATACAATACACTATTGGGTGAAGTTTGGTTGACTTCTGCGCATCGGTTTGGGAGTTAACATCAAAATTACATTTCTCGGCCGAATCGCGTAGATCTCACTGTCAAAAGGCTTAAATGGCTTTTTTTTTAACTAAGTTTGAGGATTGCGCTCAAACCAAATGTCCTAGAACCAAATTTCCAAATGTAACTACTAGATTGTGATACAATACACTATTGGGTGAAGTTTGGTTGACTTCTGCGCAGCGGTTTGGGAGTTAACATCAAAATTACATTTCTAAGCCGAATCGCATAGATCTCACTGTCAAAAGGCTTAAATGGCTTTTTTTAACTAAGTTTGAGGATTGCGCTCAAACCAAATGTCCTAGAACAAAATTTCCAAATGTAACTACTAGATTGTGATACAATACACTATTGGGTGAAGTTTGGTTGACTTCTGCACAGCGGTTTGGGAGTTAACATCAAAATTACATTTCTCGGCCGAATCGCGCAGTTCTCACTGTAAAAAGGCTTAAATGGCTTTTTTTAACTAAGTTTGAGGATTGCGCTTTAACCAAATGTCCTAGAACCAAATTTCCAAATGTAACTACTAGATTGTGATACAATACACTATTGGGTGAAGTTTGGTTGACTTCTGCGCAGCGGTTTGGGAGTTAACATCAAAATTACATTTCTCAGCCGAATCGCGTAGATCTCATTGTCAAAAGGCTTAAATGGCTTTTTTTTAACTAAGTTTGAGGATTGCGCTCAAACCAAATGTCCTAGAATCAAATTTCCAAATGTAACTACTAGATTGTGATACAATACACTATTGGGTGAAGTTTGGTTGACTTCTGCGCAGCGGTTTGGGAGTTAACATCAAAATTACATTTCTCGGCCGAATCGCGTAGATCTCACTGTAAAAAGGCTTAAATGGCTTTTTTTAACTAAGTTTGAGGATTGCGCTCAAACCAAATGTCCTAGAACCAAATTTCCAAATGTAACTACTAGATTGTGATACAATACACTATTGGGTGAAGTTTGGTTGACTTCTGCGCAGCGGTTTGGGAGTTAACATCAAAATTGCATTTCTCGGCCGAATCGCGTAGATCTCACTGTCAAAAGGCTTAAATGGCTTTTTTTTTAACTAAGTTTGAGGATTGCGCTCAAACCAAATGTCCTAGAATCAAATTTTTGAATGTAACTACTAGATTGTGATACAATACACTATTGGGTGAAGTTTGGTTGACTTCTGCGCAGCGGTTTGGGAGTTAACATCAAAATTACATTTCTCAGCCGAATCGCGTAGATCTCATTGTCAAAAGGCTTAAATGGCTTTTTTTAAACTAAGTTTGAGGATTGCGCTCAAACCAAATGTCCTAGAATCAAATTTCCAAATGTAACTACTAGATTGTGATACAATACACTATTGGGTGAAGTTTGGTTGACCTCTGCGCAGCGGTTTGGGAGTTAACATCAAAATTACATTTCTCGGCCGAATCGCGTAGATCTCACTGTAAAAAGGCTTAAATGGCTTTTTTTAACTAAGTTTGAGGATTGCGCTCAAACCAAATGTCCTAGAACCAAATTTCCAAATGTAACTACTAGATTGTGATACAATACACTATTGGGTGAAGTTTAGTTGACCTCTGCGCAGCGGTTTGGGAGTTAACATCAAAATTACATTTCTCAGCCGAATCGCGTAGATCTCACTGTCAAAAGGCTTAAATGGCTTTTTTTTAAACTAAGTTTGAGGATTGCGCTCAAACCAAATGTTCTAGAATCAAATTTCCAAATGTAACTACTAGATTGTAATACAATACACTATTGGGTGAAGTTTGGTTGACTTCTGCGCAGCGGTTTGGGAGTTAACATCAAAATTACATTTCTCGGCCGAATCGCGTAGATCTCACTGTAAAAAGGCTTAAATGGCTTTTTTTTAACTAAGTTTGAGGATTCCGCTCAAACCAAATGTCCTAGAATCAAATTTCCAAATGTAACTACTAGATTGTGATACAATACACTATTGGGTGAAGTTTGGTTGACTTCTGCGCAGCGGTTTGGGAGTTAACATCAAAATTACATTTCTAAGCCGAATCGCGTAGATCTCACTGTCAAAAGGCTTAAATGGCTTTTTTTTAACTAAGTTTGAGGATTGCGCTCAAACCAAATGTCCTAGAAACAAATTTCCAAATGTAACTACTAGATTGTGATACAATACACTATTGGGTGAAGTTTGGTTGACTTCTGCGCAGCGGTTTGGGAGTTAACATCAAAATTACGTTTCTCGGCCAAATCGCGCAGTTCTCACTGTAAAAAGGCTTAAATGGCTTTTTTTAACTAAGTTTGAGGATTGCGCTTTAACCAAATGTCCTAGAACCAAATTTCCAAATGTAACTACTAGATTGTGATACAATACACTATTAGGTGAAGTTTGGTTGACTTCTGCGCAGCGATTTGGGAGTTAATATCAAAATTACATTTCTCGGCCGAATCGCGTAGATCTCACTGTCAAAAGGCTTAAATGGCTTTTTTTTAAACTAAGTTTGAGGATTGCGCTCAAACCAAATGTCCTAGAACCAAATTTCCAAATGTAACTACTAGATTGTGATACAATACACTATTGGGTGAAGTTTGGTTGACTTCTGCGCAGCGGTTTGGGAGTTAACATCAAAATTACATTTCTCGGCCGAATCGCGCAGATCTCACTGTAAAAAGGCTTAAATGGCTTTTTTTAACTGAGTTTGAGGATTGCGCTCAAACCAAATGTCCTAGAACCAAATTTCCAAATGTATCTACTAGATTGTGACACAATACACTATTGGGTGAAGTTTGGTTGACCTCTGCGCAGCGGTTTGGGAGTTAACATCAAAATTACATTTCTCGGCCGAATCGCGTAGATCTCACTGTCAAAAGGCTTAAATGGCTTTTTTTTTAAACTAAGTTTGAGGATTGCGCTCAAACCAAATGTCCTAGAATCAAATTTTTAAATGTAACTACTAGATTGTGATACAATACACTATTGGGTGAAGTTTGGTTGACTTCTGCGCAGCGGTTTGGGAGTTAACATCAAAATTACATTTCTCAGCCGAATCGCGTAGATCTCATTGTCAAAAGGCTTAAATGGCTTTTTTTAAACTAAGTTTGAGGATTGCGCTCAAACCAAATGTCCTAGAATCAAATTTCCAAATGTAACTACTAGATTGTGATACAATACACTATTGGGTGAAGTTTGGTTGACCTCTGCGCAGCGGTTTGGGAGTTAACATCAAAATTACATTTCTCGGCCGAATCGCGTAGATCTCACTGTAAAAAGGCTTAAATGGCTTTTTTTAACTAAGTTTGAGGATTGCGCTCAAACCAAATGTCCTAGAACCAAATTTCCAAATGTAACTACTAGATTGTGATACAATACACTATTGGGTGAAGTTTAGTTGACCTCTGCGCAGCGGTTTGGGAGTTAACATCAAAATTACATTTCTCAGCCGAATCGCGTAGATCTCACTGTCAAAAGGCTTAAATGGCTTTTTTTTAAACTAAGTTTGAGGATTCCGCTCAAACCAAATGTCCTAGAATCAAATTTCCAAATGTAACTACTAGATTGTGATACAATACACTATTGGGTGAAGTTTGGTTGACTTCTGCGCAGCGGTTTGGGAGTTAACATCAAAATTACATTTCTAAGCCGAATCGCGTAGATCTCACTGTCAAAAGGCTTAAATGGCTTTTTTTTAACTAAGTTTGAGGATTGCGCTCAAACCAAATGTCCTAGAACCAAATTTCCAAATGTAACTACTAGATTGTGATACAATACACTATTGGGTGAAGTTTGGTTGACTTCTGCGCAGCGGTTTGGGAGTTAACATCAAAATTACATTTCTCGGCCGAATCGCGCAGTTCTCACTGTAAAAAGGCTTAAATGGCTTTTTTTAACTAAGTTTGAGGATTGCGCTTTAACCAAATGTCCTAGAACCAAATTTCCAAATGTAACTACTAGATTGTGATACAATACACTATTAGGTGAAGTTTGGTTGACTTCTGCGCAGCGATTTGGGAGTTAATATCAAAATTACATTTCTCAGCCGAATCGCGTAGATCTCATTGTCAAAAGGCTTAAATGGCTTTTTTTTAACTAAGTTTGAGGATTGCGCTCAAACCAAATGTCCTAGAATCAAATTTCCAAATGTAACTACTAGATTGTGATACAATACACTATTGGGTGAAGTTTGGTTGACTTCTGCGCAGCGGTTTGGGAGTTAACATCAAAATTACATTTCTCGGCCGAATCGCGTAGATCTCACTGTAAAAAGGCTTAAATGGCTTTTTTTAACTAAGTTTGAGGATTGCGCTCAAACCAAATGTCCTAGAACCAAATTTCCAAATGTAACTACTAGATTGTGATACAATACACTATTGGGTGAAGTTTGGTTGACTTCTGCGCAGCGGTTTGGGAGTTAACATCAAAATTGCATTTCTCGGCCGAATCGCGTAGATCTCACTGTCAAAAGGCTTAAATGGCTTTTTTTTAACTAAGTTTGAGGATTGCGCTCAAACCAAATGTCCTAGAAACAAATTTCCAAATGTAACTACTAGATTGTGATACAATACACTATTGGGTGAAGTTTGGTTGACTTCTGCGCAGCGGTTTGGGAGTTAACATCAAAATTACATTTCTCGGCCGAATCGCGCAGTTCTCACTGTAAAAAGGCTTAAATGGCTTTTTTTAACTAAGTTTGAGGATTGCGCTTTAACCAAATGTCCTAGAACCAAATTTCCAAATGTAACTACTAGATTGTGATACAATACACTATTAGGTGAAGTTTGGTTGACTTCTGCGCAGCGATTTGGGAGTTAATATCAAAATTACATTTCTCGGCCGAATCGCGTAGATCTCACTGTCAAAAGGCTTAAATGGCTTTTTTTTAAACTAAGTTTGAGGATTGCGCTCAAACCAAATGTCCTAGAACCAAATTTCCAAATGTAACTACTAGATTGTGATACAATACACTATTGGGTGAAGTTTGGTTGACTTCTGCGCAGCGGTTTGGGAGTTAACATCAAAATTACATTTCTCGGCCGAATCGCGCAGATCTCACTGTAAAAAGGCTTAAATGGCTTTTTTTAACTAAGTTTGAGGATTGTGCTTTAACCAAATGTCCTAGAACCAAATTTCCAAATGTAACTACTAGATTGTGATACAATACACTATTGGGTGAAGATTGGTTGACTTCTGCGCAGCGGTTTGGGAGTTAACATCAAAATTACATTTCTCGGCCGAATCGCGTAGATCTCACTGTAAAAAGGCTTAAATGGCTTTTTTTAACTGAGTTTGAGGATTGCGCTCAAACCAAATGTCCTAGAACCAAATTTCCAAATGTATCTACTAGATTGTGACACAATACACTATTGGGTGAAGTTTGGTTGACCTCTGCGCAGCGGTTTGGGAGTTAACATCAAAATTACATTTCTCGGCCGAATCGCGTAGATCTCACTGTCAAAAGGCTTAAATGGCTTTTTTTTTAAACTAAGTTTGAGGATTGCGCTCAAACCAAATGTCCTAGAATCAAATTTTTAAATGTAACTACTAGATTGTGATACAATACACTATTGGGTGAAGTTTGGTTGACTTCTGCGCAGCGGTTTGGGAGTTAACATCAAAATTACATTTCTCAGCCGAATCGCGTAGATCTCATTGTCAAAAGGCTTAAATGGCTTTTTTTAAACTAAGTTTGAGGATTGCGCTCAAACCAAATGTCCTAGAATCAAATTTCCAAATGTAACTACTAGATTGTGATACAATACACTATTGGGTGAAGTTTGGTTGACCTCTGCGCAGCGGTTTGGGAGTTAACATCAAAATTACATTTCTCGGCCGAATCGCGTAGATCTCACTGTAAAAAGGCTTAAATGGCTTTTTTTAACTAAGTTTGAGGATTGCGCTCAAACCAAATGTCCTAGAACCAAATTTCCAAATGTAACTACTAGATTGTGATACAATACACTATTGGGTGAAGTTTAGTTGACCTCTGCGCAGCGGTTTGGGAGTTAACATCAAAATTACATTTCTCAGCCGAATCGCGTAGATCTCACTGTCAAAAGGCTTAAATGGCTTTTTTTTAAACTAAGTTTGAGGATTGCGCTCAAACCAAATGTTCTAGAATCAAATTTCCAAATGTAACTACTAGATTGTGATACAATACACTATTGGGTGAAGTTTGGTTGACTTCTGCGCAGCGGTTTGGGAGTTAACATCAAAATTACATTTCTCGGCCGAATCGCGTAGATCTCACTGTAAAAAGGCTTAAATGGCTTTTTTTTAACTAAGTTTGAGGATTCCGCTCAAACCAAATGTCCTAGAATCAAATTTCCAAATGTAACTACTGGATTGTGATACAATACACTATTGGGTGAAGTTTGGTTGACTTCTGCGCAGCGGTTTGGGAGTTAACATCAAAATTACATTTCTAAGCCGAATCGCGTAGATCTCACTGTCAAAAGGCTTAAATGGCTTTTTTTTAACTAAGTTTGAGGATTGCGCTCAAACCAAATGTCCTAGAACCAAATTTCCAAATGTAACTACTAGATTGTGATACAATACACTATTGGGTGAAGTTTGGTTGACTTCTGCGCAGCGGTTTGGGAGTTAACATCAAAATTACATTTCTCGGCCGAATCGCGCAGTTCTCACTGTAAAAAGGCTTAAATGGCTTTTTTTAACTAAGTTTGAGGATTGCGCTTTAACCAAATGTCCTAGAACCAAATTTCCAAATGTAACTACTAGATTGTGATACAATACACTATTAGGTGAAGTTTGGTTGACTTCTGCGCAGCGATTTGGGAGTTAATATCAAAATTACATTTCTCAGCCGAATCGCGTAGATCTCATTGTCAAAAGGCTTAAATGGCTTTTTTTTAACTAAGTTTGAGGATTGCGCTCAAACCAAATGTCCTAGAATCAAATTTCCAAATGTAACTACTAGATTGTGATACAATACACTATTGGGTGAAGTTTGGTTGACTTCTGCGCAGCGGTTTGGGAGTTAACATCAAAATTACATTTCTCGGCCGAATCGCGTAGATCTCACTGTAAAAAGGCTTAAATGGCTTTTTTTAACTAAGTTTGAGGATTGCGCTCAAACCAAATGTCCTAGAACCAAATTTCCAAATGTAACTACTAGATTGTGATACAATACACTATTGGGTGAAGATTGGTTGACTTCTGCGCAGCGGTTTGGGAGTTAACATCAAAATTGCATTTCTCAGCCGAATTGCGTAGATCTCACTGTCAAAATGCTTAAATGGCTTTTTTTTAACTAAGTTTGAGGATTGCGCTCAAACCAAATGTCCTAGAAACAAATTTCCAAATGTAACTACTAGATTGTGATACAATACACTATTGGGTGAAGTTTGGTTGACTTCTGCGCAGCGGTTTGGGAGTTAACATCAAAATTACATTTCTCGGCCGAATCGCGCAGTTCTCACTGTAAAAAGGCTTAAATGGCTTTTTTTAACTAAGTTTGAGGATTGCGCTTTAACCAAATGTCCTAGAACCAAATTTCCAAATGTAACTACTAGATTGTGATACAATACACTATTAGGTGAAGTTTGGTTGACTTCTGCGCAGCGATTTGGGAGTTAACATCAAAATTACATTTCTCAGCCGAATCGCGTAGATCTCACTGTCAAAAGGCTTAAATGGCTTTTTTTAACTAAGTTTGAGGATTGCGCTCAAACCAAATGTCCTAGAACCAAATTTCCAAATGTAACTACTAGATTGTGATACAATACACTATTGGGTGAAGTTTAGTTGACCTCTGCGCAGCGGTTTGGGAGTTAACATCAAAATTACATTTCTCAGCCGAATCGCGTAGATCTCACTGTCAAAAGGCTTAAATGGCTTTTTTTTAAACTAAGTTTGAGGATTCCGCTCAAACCAAATGTCCTAGAATCAAATTTCCAAATGTAACTACTAGATTGTGATACAATACACTATTGGGTGAAGTTTGGTTGACTTCTGCGCAGCGGTTTGGGAGTTAACATCAAAATTACATTTCTAAGCCGAATCGCGTAGATCTCACTGTCAAAAGGCTTAAATGGCTTTTTTTTAACTAAGTTTGAGGATTGCGCTCAAACCAAATGTCCTAGAACCAAATTTCCAAATGTAACTACTAGATTGTGATACAATACACTATTGGGTGAAGTTTGGTTGACTTCTGCGCAGCGGTTTGGGAGTTAACATCAAAATTACATTTCTCGGCCGAATCGCGCAGTTCTCACTGTAAAAAGGCTTAAATGGCTTTTTTTAACTAAGTTTGAGGATTGCGCTTTAACCAAATGTCCTAGAACCAAATTTCCAAATGTAACTACTAGATTGTGATACAATACACTATTAGGTGAAGTTTGGTTGACTTCTGCGCAGCGATTTGGGAGTTAATATCAAAATTACATTTCTCAGCCGAATCGCGTAGATCTCATTGTCAAAAGGCTTAAATGGCTTTTTTTTAACTAAGTTTGAGGATTGCGCTCAAACCAAATGTCCTAGAATCAAATTTCCAAATGTAACTACTAGATTGTGATACAATACACTATTGGGTGAAGTTTGGTTGACTTCTGCGCAGCGGTTTGGGAGTTAACATCAAAATTACATTTCTCGGCCGAATCGCGTAGATCTCACTGTAAAAAGGCTTAAATGGCTTTTTTTAACTAAGTTTGAGGATTGCGCTCAAACCAAATGTCCTAGAACCAAATTTCCAAATGTAACTACTAGATTGTGATACAATACACTATTGGGTGAAGTTTGGTTGACTTCTGCGCAGCGGTTTGGGAGTTAACATCAAAATTGCATTTCTCGGCCGAATCGCGTAGATCTCACTGTCAAAAGGCTTAAATGGCTTTTTTTTAACTAAGTTTGAGGATTGCGCTCAAACCAAATGTCCTAGAAACAAATTTCCAAATGTAACTACTAGATTGTGATACAATACACTATTGGGTGAAGTTTGGTTGACTTCTGCGCAGCGGTTTGGGAGTTAACATCAAAATTACATTTCTCGGCCGAATCGCGCAGTTCTCACTGTAAAAAGGCTTAAATGGCTTTTTTTAACTAAGTTTGAGGATTGCGCTTTAACCAAATGTCCTAGAACCAAATTTCCAAATGTAACTACTAGATTGTGATACAATACACTATTAGGTGAAGTTTGGTTGACTTCTGCGCAGCGATTTGGGAGTTAATATCAAAATTACATTTCTCGGCCGAATCGCGTAGATCTCACTGTCAAAAGGCTTAAATGGCTTTTTTTTAAACTAAGTTTGAGGATTGCGCTCAAACCAAATGTCCTAGAATCAAATTTCCAAATGTAACTACTAGATTGTGATACAATACACTATTGGGTGAAGTTTGGTTGACTTCTGCACAGCGGTTTGGGAGTTAACATCAAAATTGCATTTCTCGGCCGAATCGCGTAGATCTCACTGTCAAAAGGCTTAAATGGCTTTTTTTTAACTAAGTTTGAGGATTCCGCTCAAACCAAATGTCCTAGAAACAAATTTCCAAATGTAACTACTAGATTGTGATACAATACACTATTGGGTGAAGTTTGGTTGACTTCTGCGCAGCGGTTTGGGAGTTAACATCAAAATTACATTTCTCGGCCGAATCGCGCAGTTCTCACTGTAAAAAGGCTTAAATGGCTTTTTTTAACTAAGTTTGAGGATTGCGCTTTAACCAAATGTCCTAGAACCAAATTTCCAAATGTAACTACTAGATTGTGATACAATACACTATTAGGTGAAGTTTGGTTGACTTCTGCGCAGCGATTTGGGAGTTAACATCAAAATTACATTTCTCAGCCGAATCGCGTAGATCTCACTGTCAAAAGGCTTAAATGGCTTTTTTTTAAACTAAGTTTGAGGATTGCGCTCAAACCAAATGTTCTAGAATCAAATATCCAAATGTAACTACTAGATTGTGATACAATACATAATTGGGTGAAGTTTGGTTGACTTCTGCGCAGCGGTTTGGGAGTTAACATCAAAATTGCATTTCTCGGCCGAATCGCGTAGATCTCACTGTCAAAAGGCTTAAATGGCTTTTTTTTTTAACTAAGTTTGAGGATTGCGCTCAAACCAAATGTCCTAGAATCAAATTTTCAAATGTAACTACTAGATTGTGATACAATACACTATTGGGTGAAGTTTGGTTTACTTCTGCGCAGCGGTTTGGGAGTTAACATCAAAATTACATTTCTCGGCCGAATCGCGCAGTTCTCACTGTAAAAAGGCTTAAATGGCTTTTTTTAACTAAGTTTGAGGATTGCGCTTTAACCAAATGTCCTAGAACCAAATTTCCAAATGTAACTACTAGATTGTGATACAATACACTATTGGGTGAAGTTTGGTTGACTTCTGCGCAGCGGTTTGGGAGTTAACATCAAAATTACATTTCTCGGCCGAATCGCGCAGTTCTCACTGTAAAAAGGCTTAAATGGCTTTTTTTAACTAAGTTTGAGGATTGCGCTTTAACCAAATGTCCTAGAACCAAATTTCCAAATGTAACTACTAGATTGTGATACAATACACTATTAGGTGAAGTTTGGTTGACTTCTGCGCAGCGATTTGGGAGTTAACATCAAAATTACATTTCTCAGCCGAATCGCGTAGATCTCACTGTCAAAAGGCTTAAATGGCTTTTTTTTAAACTAAGTTTGAGGATTGCGCTCAAACCAAATGTTCTAGAATCAAATATCCAAATGTAACTACTAGATTGTGATACAATACATAATTGGGTGAAGTTTGGTTGACTTCTGCGCAGCGGTTTGGGAGTTAACATCAAAATTGCATTTCTCGGCCGAATCGCGTAGATCTCACTGTCAAAAGGCTTAAATGGCTTTTTTTTTTAACTAAGTTTGAGGATTGCGCTCAAACCAAATGTCCTAGAATCAAATTTTCAAATGTAACTACTAGATTGTGATACAATACACTATTGGGTGAAGTTTGGTTTACTTCTGCGCAGCGGTTTGGGAGTTAACATCAAAATTACATTTCTCGGCCAAATCGCGTAGATCTCACTGTAAAAAGCCTTAAATGGCTTTTTTTTTTTAACTAAGTTTGAGGATTCCGCTCAAACCAAATGTCCTAGAATCAAATTTCCAAATGTAACTACTAGATTGTGATACAATACACTATTGGGTGAAGTTTGGTTGACTTCTGCGCAGCGGTTTGGGAGTTAACATCAAAATTGCATTTCTCGGCCGAATCGCGTAGATCTCACTGTCAAAAGGCTTAAATGGCTTTTTTTTTTAACTAAGTTTGAGGATTGCGCTCAAACCAAATGTCCTAGAATCAAATTTTTAAATGTAACTACTAGATTGTGATACAATACACTATTGGGTGAAGTTTGGTTGACTTCTGCGCAGCGGTTTGGGAGTTAACATCAAAATTACATTTCTCAGCCGAATCGCGTAGATCTCATTGTCAAACGGCTTAAATGGTTTTTTTTTAACTACGTTTGAGGATTGCGCTCAAACCAAATGTCCTACAATCAAATTTCCAAATGTAACTACTAGATTGTGATACAATACACTATTGGGTGAAGTTTGGTTGACTTCTGCGCAGCGCTTTGGGAGTTAACATCAAAATTACATTTCTCGGCCGAATCGCGTATATCTCACTTTAAAAAGGCTTAAATGTTTTTTTTTAATTAATTTTGAGGATTGCGCTCAAACCAAATGTCCTAGAATCAAATTTTCAAATGTAACTACTAGATTGTGATACAATACACTATTGGGTGAAGTTTGGTTGACTTCTGCGCAGCGGTTTGGGAGTTAACATCAAAATTACATTTCTCCGCCGAATCGCGTAGATCTCACTGTCAAAAGGCTTAAATGGCTTTTTTTTAACTATGTTTGAGGATTGCGCTCAAACCAAATGTCCTAGAATCAAATTTTTAAATGTAACTACTAGATTGTGATACAATACACTATTGGGTGAAGTTTGGTTGACTTCTGCGCATCGGTTTGGGAGTTAACATCAAAATTACATTTCTCGGCCGAATCGCGTAGATCTCACTGTCAAAAGGCTTAAATGGCTTTTTTTTTAACTAAGTTTGAGGATTGCGCTCAAACCAAATGTCCTAGAACCAAATTTCCAAATGTAACTACTAGATTGTGATACAATACACTATTGGGTGAAGTTTGGTTGACTTCTGCGCAGCGGTTTGGGAGTTAACATCAAAATTACATTTCTAAGCCGAATCGCATAGATCTCACTGTCAAAAGGCTTAAATGGCTTTTTTTAACTAAGTTTGAGGATTGCGCTCAAACCAAATGTCCTAGAACCAAATTTCCAAATGTAACTACTAGATTGTGATACAATACACTATTGGGTGAAGTTTGGTTGACTTCTGCACAGCGGTTTGGGAGTTAACATCAAAATTACATTTCTCGGCCGAATCGCGCAGTTCTCACTGTAAAAAGGCTTAAATGGCTTTTTTTAACTAAGTTTGAGGATTGCGCTTTAACCAAATGTCCTAGAACCAAATTTCCAAATGTAACTACTAGATTGTGAAACAATACACTATTGGGTGAAGTTTGGTTGACTTCTGCGCAGCGGTTTGGGAGGTAACATCAAAATTACATTTCTCAGCCGAATCGCGTAGATCTCATTGTCAAAAGGCTTAAATGGCTTTTTTTTAACTAAGTTTGAGGATTGCGCTCAAACCAAATGTCCTAGAACCAAATTTCCAAATGTAACTACTAGATTGTGATACAATACACTATTGGGTGAAGTTTGGTTGACTTCTGCGCAGCGGTTTGGGAGTTAACATCAAAATTGCATTTCTCGGCCGAATCGCGTAGATCTCACTGTCAAAAGGCTTAAATGGCTTTTTTTTTAACTAAGTTTGAGGATTGCGCTCAAACCAAATGTCCTAGAATCAAATTTTTAAATGTAACTACTAGATTGTGATACAATACACTATTGGGTGAAGTTTGGTTGACTTCTGCGCAGCGGTTTGGGAGTTAACATCAAAATTACATTTCTCAGCCGAATCGCGTAGATCTCATTGTCAAAAGGCTTAAATGGCTTTTTTTAAACTTAGTTTGAGGATTGCGCTCAAACCAAATGTCCTAGAATCAAATTTCCAAATGTAACTACTAGATTGTGATACAATACACTATTGGGTGAAGTTTGGTTGACCTCTGCGCAGCGGTTTGGGAGTTAACATCAAAATTACATTTCTCGGCCGAATCGCATAGATCTCACTGTCAAAAGTCTTAAATGGCTTTTTTTTAAACTAAGTTTGAGGATTGCGCTCAAACCAAATGTTCTAGAATCAAATTTCCAAATGTAACTACTAGATTGTTATACTATACACTATTGGGTGAAGTTTGGTTGACTTCTGCGCAGTGGTTTGGGAGTTAACATCAAAATTACATTTCTCAGCCGAAACGCGTAGATCTCACATTCAAAAGGCTTAATTGGCTTTTTTTAACTAAGTTTGAGGATTGCGCTCTAACCAAATGTCCTAGAAACAAATTTATAAATGTAACTACTATATTGTCATACAATACACTATTGGGTGAAATTTGGTTGACTTCTGCGCAGCGGTTTGGGAGTTAACATCAAAATTACATTTCTCCGCCGAATCGCGTAGATCTCACTGTCAAAAGGCTTAAATGGCTTTTTTTTAACTATGTTTGAGGATTGCGCTCAAACCAAATGTCCTAGAATCAAATTTTTAAATGTAACTACTAGATTGTGATACAATACACTATTGGGTGAAGTTTGGTTGACTTCTGCGCATCGGTTTGGGAGTTAACATCAAAATTACATTTCTCGGCCGAATCGCGTAGATCTCACTGTCAAAAGGCTTAAATGGCTTTTTTTTTAACTAAGTTTGAGGATTGCGCTCAAACCAAATGTCCTAGAACCAAATTTCCAAATGTAACTACTAGATTGTGATACAATACACTATTGGGTGAAGTTTGGTTGACTTCTGCGCAGCGGTTTGGGAGTTAACATCAAAATTACATTTCTAAGCCGAATCGCATAGATCTCACTGTCAAAAGGCTTAAATGGCTTTTTTTAACTAAGTTTGAGGATTGCGCTCAAACCAAATGTCCTAGAACCAAATTTCCAAATGTAACTACTAGATTGTGATACAATACACTATTGAGTGAAGTTTGGTTGACTTCTGCACAGCGGTTTGGGAGTTAACATCAAAATTACATTTCTCGGCCGAATCGCGCAGTTCTCACTGTAAAAAGGCTTAAATGGCTTTTTTTAACTAAGTTTGAGGATTGCGCTTTAACCAAATGTCCTAGAACCAAATTTCCAATTGTAACTACTAGATTGTGATACAATACACTATTGGGTGAAGTTTGGTTGACTTCTGCGCAGCGGTTTGGGAGTTAACATCAAAATTACATTTCTCAGCCGAATCGCGTAGATCTCATTGTCAAAAGGCTTAAATGGCTTTTTTTTAACTAAGTTTGAGGATTGCGCTCAAACCAAATGTCCTAGAATCAAATTTCCAAATGTAACTACTAGATTGTGATACAATACACTATTGGGTGAAGTTTGGTTGACTTCTGCGCAGCGGTTTGGGAGTTAACATCAAAATTACATTTCTCGGCCGAATCGCGTAGATCTCACTGTAAAAAGGCTTAAATGGCTTTTTTTAACAAAGTTTGAGGATTGCGCTCAAACCAAATGTCCTAAAACTAAATTTCCAAATGTAACTACTAGATTGTGATACAATACACTATTGGGTGAATTTTAGTTGACCTCTGCGCAGCGGTTTGGGAGTTAACATCAAAATTACATTTCTCAGCCGAATCGCGTAGATCTCACTGTCAAAAGGCTTAAATGGCTTTTTTTTAAACTAAGTTTGAGGATTGCGCTCAAACCAAATGTTCTAGAATCAAATTTCCAAATGTAACTACTAGATTGTGATACAATACACTATTGGGTGAAGTTTGGTTGACTTCTGCGCAGCGGTTTGGGAGTTAACATCAAAATTACATTTCTCGGCCGAATCGCGTAGATCTCACTGTAAAAAGGCTTAAATGGCTTTTTTTTTAACTAAGTTTGAGGATTCCGCTCAAACCAAATGTCCTAGAATCAAATTTCCAAATGTAACTACTAGATTGTGATACAATACACTATTGGGTGAAGTTTGGTTGACTTCTGCGCAGCGGTTTGGGAGTTAACATCAAAATTACATTTCTAAGCCGAATCGCGTAGATCTCACTGTCAAAAGGCTTAAATGGCTTTTTTTTAACTAAGTTTGAGGATTGCGCTCAAACCAAATGTCCTAGAACCAAATTTCCAAATGTAACTACTAGATTGTGATACAATACACTATTAGGTGAAGTTTGGTTGACTTCTGCGCAGCGATTTGGGAGTTAATATCAAAATTACATTTCTCGGCCGAATCGCGTAGATCTCACTGTCAAAAGGCTTAAATGGCTTTTTTTTAAACTAAGTTTGAGGATTGCGCTCAAACCAAATGTCCTAGAACCAAATTTCCAAATGTAACTACTAGATTGTGATACAATACACTATTGGGTGAAGTTTGGTTGACTTCTGCGCAGCGGTTTGGGAGTTAACATCAAAATTACATTTCTCGGCCGAATCGCGCAGATCTCACTGTAAAAAGGCTTAAATGGCTTTTTTTAACTAAGTTTGAGGATTGCGCTTTAACCAAATGTCCTAGAACCAAATTTCCAAATGTAACTACTAGATTGTGATACAATACACTATTGGGTGAAGTTTGGTTGACTTCTGCGCAGCGGTTTGGGAGTTAACATCAAAATTACATTTCTCGGCCGAATCGCGTAGATCTCACTGTAAAAAGGCTTAAATGGCTTTTTTTAACTGAGTTTGAGGATTGCGCTCAAACCAAATGTCCTAGAACCAAATTTCCAAATGTATCTACTAGATTGTGACACAATACACTATTGGGTGAAGTTTGGTTGACCTCTGCGCAGCGGTTTGGGAATTAACATCAAAATTACATTTCTCGGCCGAATCGCGTAGATCTCACTGTCAAAAGGCTTAAATGGCTTTTTTTTAAACTAAGTTTGAGGATTGCGCTCAAACCAAATGTTCTAGAATCAAATTTCCAAATGTAACTACTAGATTGTGATACAATACACTATTGGGTGAAGTTTGGTTGACTTCTGCGCAGCGGTTTGGGAGTTAACATCAAAATTACATTTCTCAGCCGAATCGCGTAGATCTCATTGTCAAAAGGCTTAAATGGCTTTTTTTTAACTAAGTTTGAGGATTGCGCTCAAACCAAATGTCCTAGAATCAAATTTCCAAATGTAACTACTAGATTGTGATACAATACACTATTGGGTGAAGTTTGGTTGACTTCTGCGCAGCGCTTTGGGAGTTAACATCAAAATTACATTTCTCAGCCGAATCGCTTAGATCTCACTTTAAAAAGGCTTAAATGGCTTTTTTTAACTAATTTTGAGGATTGCGCTCAAACCAAATGTCCTAGAATCAAATTTTCAAATGTAACTACTAGATTGTGATACAATACACTATTGGGTGAAGTTTGGTTTACTTCTGCGCAGCGGTTTGGGAGTTAACATCAAAATTACATTTCTCAGCCGAATCGCGTAGATCTCACTGTCAAAAGGCTTAAATGGCTTTTTTTTAAACTAAGTTTGAGGATTGCGCTCAAACCAAATGTTCTAGAATCAAATTTCCAAATGTAACTACTAGATTGTGATACAATACATAATTGGGTGAAGTTTGGTTGACTTCTGCGCAGCGGTTTGGGAGTTAACATCAAAATTACATTTCTCGGCCGAATCGCGTAGATCTCACTGTAAAAAGCCTTAAATGGCTTTTTTTTTTAACTAAGTTTGAGGATTCCGCTCAAACCAAATGTCCTAGAATCAAATTTCCAAATGTAACTACTAGATTGTGATACAATACACTATTGGGTGAAGTTTGGTTGACTTCTGCGCAGCGGTTTGGGAGTTAACATCAAAATTGCATTTCTCGGCCGAATCGCGTAGATCTCACTGTCAAAAGGCTTAAATGGCTTTTTTTTTTAACTAAGTTTGAGGATTGCGCTCAAACCAAATGTCCTAGAATCAAATTTTTAAATGTAACTACTAGATTGTGATACAATACACTATTGGGTGAAGTTTGGTTGACTTCTGCGCAGCGGTTTGGGAGTTAACATCAAAATGACATTTCTCAGCCGAATCGCGTAGATCTCATTGTCAAACGGCTTAAATGTTTTTTTTTTAACTAAGTTTGAGGATTGCGCTCAAACCAAATGTCCTACAATCAAATTTCCAAATGTAACTACTAGATTGTGATACAATACACTATTGGGTGAAGTTTGGTTGACTTCTGCGCAGCGCTTTGGGAGTTAACATCAAAATTACATTTCTCGGCCGAATCGCGTATATCTCACTTTAAAAAGGCTTAAATGTTTTTTTTTAACTAATTTTGAGGATTGCGCTCAAACCAAATGTCCTAGAATCAAATTTTCAAATGTAACTACTAGATTGTGATACAATACACTATTGGGTGAAGTTTGGTTGACTTCTGCGCAGCGGTTTCGGAGTTAACATAAAAATTACATTTCTCGGCCGAATCGCGTAGATCTCACTGTAAAAAGGCTTAAATGGCTTTTTTTAACTAAGTTTGAGGATTGCGCTCAAACCAAATATCCTAGAACCAAATTTCCAAATGTAACTACTAGATTGTGATACAATACACTATTGGGTGAAGTTTGGTTGACCTCTGCGCAGCGGTTTGGGAGTTAACATCAAAATTACATTTCTCGGCCGAATCGCGTAGATCTCATTGTCAAAAGGCTTAAATGGCTTTTTTTTAAACTAAGTTTGAGGATTGCGCTCAAACCAAATGTTCTAGAATCAAATTTCCAAATGTAACTACTAGATTGTTATACAATACACTATTGGGTGAAGTTTGGTTGACTTCTGCGCAGTGGTTTGGGAGTTAACATCAAAATTACATTTTTCAGCCGAAACGCGTAGATCTCACATTCAAAAGGCTTAATTGGCTTTTTTTAACTAAGTTTGAGGATTGCGCTCTAACCAAATGTCCTAGAAACAAATTTATAAATGTAACTACTATATTGTGATACAATACACTATTGGGTGAAGTTTGGTTGACTTCTGCGCAGCGGTTTGGGAGTTAACATCAAAATTACATTTCTCCGCCGAATCGCGTAGATCTCACTGTCAAAAGGCTTAAATGGCTTTTTTTTAACTATGTTTGAGGATTGCGCTCAAACCAAATGTCCTAGAATCAAATTTTTAAATGTAACTACTAGATTGTGATACAATACACTATTGGGTGAAGTTTGGTTGACTTCTGCGCATCGGTTTGGGAGTTAACATCAAAATTACATTTCTCGGCCGAATCGCGTAGATCTCACTGTCAAAAGGCTTAAATGGCTTTTTTTTTAACTAAGTTTGAGGATTGCGCTCAAACCAAATGTCCTAGAACCAAATTTCCAAATGTAACTACTAGATTGTGATACAATACACTATTGGGTGAAGTTTGGTTGACTTCTGCACAGCGGTTTGGGAGTTAACATCAAAATTACATTTCTCGGCCGAATCGCGCAGTTCTCACTGTAAAAAGGCTTAAATGGCTTTTTTTAACTAAGTTTGAGGATTGCGCTTTAACCAAATGTCCTAGAACCAAATTTCCAAATGTAACTACTAGATTGTGATACAATACACTATTGGGTGAAGTTTGGTTGACTTCTGCGCAGCGGTTTGGGAGTTAACATCAAAATTACATTTCTCAGCCGAATCGCGTAGATCTCATTGTCAAAAGGCTTAAATGGCTTTTTTTTAACTAAGTTTGAGGATTGCGCTCAAACCAAATGTCCTAGAACCAAATTTCCAAATGTAACTACTAGATTGTGATACAATACACTATTGGGTGAAGTTTGGTTGACTTCTGCGCAGCGGTTTGGGAGTTAACATCAAAATTGCATTTCTCGGCCGAATCGCGTAGATCTCACTGTCAAAAGGCTTAAATGGCTTTTTTTTTAACTAAGTTTGAGGATTGCGCTCAAACCAAATGTCCTAGAATCAAATTTTTAAATGTAACTACTAGATTGTGATACAATACACTATTGGGTGAAGTTTGGTTGACTTCTGCGCAGCGGTTTGGGAGTTAACATCAAAATTACATTTCTCAGCCGAATCGCGTAGATCTCATTGTCAAAAGGCTTAAATGGCTTTTTTTAAACTAAGTTTGAGGATTGCGCTCAAACCAAATGTCCTAGAATCAAATTTCCAAATGTAACTACTAGATTGTGATACAATACACTATTGGGTGAAGTTTGGTTGACCTCTGCGCAGCGGTTTGGGAGTTAACATCAAAATTACATTTCTCGGCCGAATCGCGTAGATCTCACTGTCAAAAGGCTTAAATGGCTTTTTTTTAAACTAAGTTTGAGGATTGCGCTCAGACCAAATGTTCTAGAATCAAATTTCCAAATGTAACTACTAGATTGTGATACAATACACTATTGGGTGAAGTTTGGTTGACTTCTGCGCAGCGGTTTGGGAGTTAACATCAAAATTACATTTCTCGGCCGAATCGCGTAGATCTCACTGTAAAAAGGCTTAAATGGCTTTTTTTAACTAAGTTTGAGGATTGCGCTCAAACCAAATGTCCTAGAACCAAATTTCCAAATGTAACTACTAGATTGTGATACAATACACTATTGGGTGAAGTTTAGTTGACCTCTGCGCAGCGGTTTGGGAGTTAACATCAAAATTACATTTCTCAGCCGAATCGCGTAGATCTCACTGTCAAAAGGCTTAAATGGCTTTTTTTTAAACTAAGTTTGAGGATTGCGCTCAAACCAAATGTTCTAGAATCAAATTTCCAAATGTAACTACTAGATTGTGATACAATACACTATTGGGTGAAGTTTGGTTGACTTCTGCGCAGCGCTTTGGGAGTTAACATCAAAATTACATTTCTCGGCCGAATCGCGTATATCTCATTTTAAAAAGGCTTAAATGGTTTTTTTTAACTAATTTTGAGGATTGCGCTCAAACCAAATGTCCTAGAATCAAATTTTCAAATGTAACTACTAGATTGTGATACAATACACTATTGGGTGAAGTTTGGTTTACTTCTGCGCAGCAGTTTGGGAGTTAACATCAAAATTACATTTCTCAGCCGAATCGCGTAGATCTCACTGTCAAAAGGCTTAAATGGCTTTTTTTTAAACTAAGTTTGAGGATTGCGCTCAAACCAAATGTTCTAGAATCAAATTTCCAAATGTAACTACTAGATTGTGATACAATACATTATTGGGTGAAGTTTGGTTGAATTCTGCGCAGCGGTTTGGGAGTTAACATCAAAATTACATTTCTCGGCCGAATCGCGTATATCTCACTGTAAAAAGGCTTAAATGGCTTTTTTTTAACTAAGTTTGAGGATTCCGCTCAAACCAAATGTCCTAGAATCAAATTTCCATATGTAACTACTAGATTGTGATACAATACACTATTGGGTGAAGTTTGGTTGACTTCTGCGCAGCGGTTTGGGAGTTAACATAAAAATTACATTTCTCGGCCGAATCGCGTAGATCTCACTGTAAAAAGGCTTAAATGGCTTTTTTTAACTAAGTTTGAGGATTGCGCTCAAACCAAATATCCTAGAACCAAATTTCCAAATGTAACTACTAGATTGTGATACAATACACTATTGGGTGAAGTTTAGTTGACCTCTGCGCAGCGGTTTGGGAGTTAACATCAAAATTACATTTCTCAGCCGAATCGCGTAGATCTCACTGTCAAAAGGCTTAAATGGCTTTTTTTTAAACTAAGTTTGAGGATTGCGCTCAAACCAAATGTCCTAGAATCAAATTTTTAAATGTAACTACTAGATTGTGATACAATACACTATTGGGTGAAGTTTGGTTGACTTCTGCGCATCGGTTTGGGAGTTAACATCAAAATTACATTTCTCGGCCGAATCGCGTAGATCTCACTGTCAAAAGGCTTAAATGGCTTTTTTTTTTAACTAAGTTTGAGGATTGCGCTCAAACCAAATGTCCTAGAACCAAATTTCCAAATGTAACTACTAGATTGTGATACAATACACTATTGGGTGAAGTTTGGTTGACTTCTGCGCAGCGGTTTGGGAGTTAACATCAAAATTACATTTCTAAGCCGAATCGCATAGATCTCACTGTCAAAAGGCTTAAATGGCTTTTTTTAACTAAGTTTTAGGATTGCGCTCAAACCAAATGTCCTAGAACCAAATTTCCAAATGTAACTACTAGATTGTGATACAATACACTATTGGGTGAAGTTTGGTTGACTTCTGCACAGCGGTTTGGGAGTTAACATCAAAATTACATTTCTCGGCCGAATCGCGCAGTTCTCACTGTAAAAAGGCTTAAATGGCTTTTTTTAACTAAGTTTGAGGATTGCGCTTTAACCAAATGTCCTAGAACCAAATTTCCAAATGTAACTACTAGATTGTGATACAATACACTATTGGGTGAAGTTTGGTTGACTTCTGCGCAGCGGTTTGGGAGTTAACATCAAAATTACATTTCTCAGCCGAATCGCGTAGATCTCATTGTCAAAAGGCTTAAATGGCTTTTTTTTAACTAAGTTTGAGGATTGCGCTCAAACCAAATGTCCTAGAACCAAATTTCCAAATGTAACTACTAGATTGTGATACAATACACTATTGGGTGAAGTTTGGTTGACTTCTGCGCAGCGGTTTGGGAGTTAACATCAAAATTGCATTTCTCGGCCGAATCGCGTAGATCTCACTGTCAAAAGGCTTAAATGGCTTTTTTTTTAACTAAGTTTGAGGATTGCGCTCAAACCAAATGTCCTAGAATCAAATTTTTAAATGTAACTACTAGATTGTGATACAATACACTATTGGGTGAAGTTTGGTTGACTTCTGCGCAGCGGTTTGGGAGTTAACATCAAAATTACATTTCTCAGCCGAATCGCGTAGATCTCATTGTCAAAAGGCTTAAATGGCTTTTTTTAAACTAAGTTTGAGGATTGCGCTCAAACCAAATGTCCTAGCATCAAATTTCCAAATGTAACTACTAGATTGTGATACAATACACTATTGGGTGAAGTTTGGTTGACCTCTGCGCAGCGGTTTGGGATTTAACATCAAAATTACATTTCTCGGCCGAATCGCGTAGATCTCACTGTCAAAAGGCTTAAATGGCTTTTTTTTAAACTAAGTTTGAGGATTGCGCTCAAACCAAATGTTCTAGAATCAAATTTCCAAATGTAACTACTAGATTGTGATACAATACACTATTGGGTGAAGTTTGGTTGACTTCTGCGCAGCGGTTTGGGAGTTAACATCAAAATTACATTTCTCGGCCGAATCGCGTAGATCTCACTGTAAAAAGGCTTAAATGGCTTTTTTTTAACTACGTTTGAGGATTCCGCTCAAACCAAATGTCCTAGAATCAAATTTCCAAATGTAACTACTAGATTGTGATACAATACACTATTGGGTGAAGTTTGGTTGACTTCTGCGCAGCGGTTTGGGAGTTAACATCAAAATTACATTTCTCAGCCGAATCGCGTAGATCTCATTGTCAAACGGCTTAAATGGCTTTTTTTAAACTAAGTTTGAGGATTGCGCTCAAACCAAATGTCCTACAATCAAATTTCCAAATGTAACTACTAGATTGTGATACAATACACTATTGGGTGAAGTTTGGTTGACTTCTGCGCAGCGCTTTGGGAGTTAACATCAAAATTACATTTCTCGGCCGAATCGCGTATATCTCACTTTAAAAAGGCTTAAATGGTTTTTTTTAACTAATTTTGAGGATTGCGCTCAAACCAAATGTCCTAGAATCAAATTTTCAAATGTAACTACTAGATTGTGATACAATACACTATTGGGTGAAGTTTGGTTTACTTCTGCGCAGCAGTTTGGGAGTTAACATCAAAATTACATTTCTCAGCCGAATCGCGTAGATCTCACTGTCAAAAGGCTTAAATGGCTTTTTTTTAAACTAAGTTTGAGGATTGCGCTCAAACCAAATGTTCTAGAATCAAATTTCCAAATGTAACTACTAGATTGTGATACAATACATTATTGGGTGAAGTTTGGTTGAATTCTGCGCAGCGGTTTGGGAGTTAACATCAAAATTACATTTCTCGGCCGAATCGCGTATATCTCACTGTAAAAAGGCTTAAATGGCTTTTTTTTTTAACTAAGTTTGAGAATTCCGCTCAAACCAAATGTCCTAGAATCAAATTTCCATATGTAACTACTAGATTGTGATACAATACACTATTGGGTGAAGTTTGGTTGACTTCTGCGCAGCGGTTTGGGAGTTAACATAAAAATTACATTTCTCGGCCGAATCGCGTAGATCTCACTGTAAAAAGGCTTAAATGGCTTTTTTTAACTAAGTTTGAGGATTGCGCTCAAACCAAATATCCTAGAACCAAATTTCCAAATGTAACTACTAGATTGTGATACAATACACTATTGGGTGAAGTTTGGTTGACTTCTGCGCAGCGGTTTGGGAGTTAACATCAAAATTACATTTCTAAGCCGAATCGCATAGATCTCACTGTAAAAAGGCTTAAATGGCTTTTTTTAACTAAGTTTGAGGATTGCGCTCAAACCAAATGTCCTAGAACCAAATTTCCAAATGTAACTACTAGATTGTGATACAATACACTATTGGGTGAAGTTTGGTTGACTTCTGCACAGCGGTTTGGGAGTTAACATCAAAATTACATTTCTCGGCCGAATCGCGCAGTTCTCACTGTAAAAAGGCTTAAATGGCTTTTTTTAACTAAGTTTGAGGATTGCGCTTTAACCAAATGTCCTAGAACCAAATTTCCAAATGTAACTACTAGATTGTGATACAATACACTATTGGGTGAAGTTTGGTTGACTTCTGCGCAGCGGTTTGGGAGTTAACATCAAAATTACATTTCTCAGCCGAATCGCGTAGATCTCATTGTCAAAAGGCTTAAATGGCTTTTTTTTAACTAAGTTTGAGGATTGCGCTCAAACCAAATGTCCTAGAACCAAATTTCCAAATGTAACTACTAGATTGTGATACAATACACTATTGGGTGAAGTTTGGTTGACTTCTGCGCAGCGGTTTGGGAGTTAACATCAAAATTGCATTTCTCGGCCGAATCGCGTAGATCTCACTGTCAAAAGGCTTAAATGGCTTTTTTTTTAACTAAGTTTGAGGATTGCGCTCAAACCAAATGTCCTAGAATCAAATTTTTAAATGTAACTACTAGATTGTGATACAATACACTATTGGGTGAAGTTTGGTTGACTTCTGCGCAGCGGTTTGGGAGTTAACATCAAAATTACATTTCTCAGCCGAATCGCGTAGATCTCATTGTCAAAAGGCTTAAATGGCTTTTTTTAAACTAAGTTTGAGGATTGCGCTCAAACCAAATGTCCTAGTATCAAATTTCCAAATGTAACTACTAGATTGTGATACAATACACTATTGGGTGAAGTTTGGTTGACCTCTGCGCAGCGGTTTGGGATTTAACATCAAAATTACATTTCTCGGCCGAATCGCGTAGATCTCACTGTCAAAAGGCTTAAATGGCTTTTTTTTAAACTAAGTTTGAGGATTGCGCTCAAACCAAATGTTCTAGAATCAAATTTCCAAATGTAACTACTAGATTGTGATACAATACACTATTGGGTGAAGTTTGGTTGACTTCTGCGCAGCGGTTTGGGAGTTAACATCAAAATTACATTTCTCGGCCGAATCGCGTAGATCTCACTGTAAAAAGGCTTAAATGGCTTTTTTTTAACTACGTTTGAGGATTCCGCTCAAACCAAATGTCCTAGAATCAAATTTCCAAATGTAACTACTAGATTGTGATACAATACACTATTGGGTGAAGTTTGGTTGACTTCTGCGCAGCGGTTTGGGAGTTAACATCAAAATTACATTTCTCAGCCGAATCGCGTAGATCTCATTGTCAAACGGCTTAAATGGCTTTTTTTAAACTAAGTTTGAGGATTGCGCTCAAACCAAATGTCCTACAATCAAATTTCCAAATGTAACTACTAGATTGTGATACAATACACTATTGGGTGAAGTTTGGTTGACTTCTGCGCAGCGCTTTGGGAGTTAACATCAAAATTACATTTCTCGGCCGAATCGCGTATATCTCACTTTAAAAAGGCTTAAATGGTTTTTTTTAACTAATTTTGAGGATTGCGCTCAAACCAAATGTCCTAGAATCAAATTTTCAAATGTAACTACTAGATTGTGATACAATACACTATTGGGTGAAGTTTGGTTTACTTCTGCGCAGCAGTTTGGGAGTTAACATCAAAATTACATTTCTCAGCCGAATCGCGTAGATCTCACTGTCAAAAGGCTTAAATGGCTTTTTTTTAAACTAAGTTTGAGGATTGCGCTCAAACCAAATGTTCTAGAATCAAATTTCCAAATGTAACTACTAGATTGTGATACAATACATTATTGGGTGAAGTTTGGTTGAATTCTGCGCAGCGGTTTGGGAGTTAACATCAAAATTACATTTCTCGGCCGAATCGCGTATATCTCACTGTAAAAAGGCTTAAATGGCTTTTTTTTTTAACTAAGTTTGAGAATTCCGCTCAAACCAAATGTCCTAGAATCAAATTTCCATATGTAACTACTAGATTGTGATACAATACACTATTGGGTGAAGTTTGGTTGACTTCTGCGCAGCGGTTTGGGAGTTAACATAAAAATTACATTTCTCGGCCGAATCGCGTAGATCTCACTGTAAAAAGGCTTAAATGGCTTTTTTTAACTAAGTTTGAGGATTGCGCTCAAACCAAATATCCTAGAACCAAATTTCCAAATGTAACTACTAGATTGTGATACAATACACTATTGGGTGAAGTTTGGTTGACTTCTGCGCAGCGGTTTGGGAGTTAACATCAAAATTACATTTCTAAGCCGAATCGCATAGATCTCACTGTAAAAAGGCTTAAATGGCTTTTTTTAACTAAGTTTGAGGATTGCGCTCAAACCAAATGTCCTAGAACCAAATTTCCAAATGTAACTACTAGATTGTGATACAATACACTATTGGGTGAAGTTTGGTTGACTTCTGCACAGCGGTTTGGGAGTTAACATCAAAATTACATTTCTCGGCCGAATCGCGCAGTTCTCACTGTAAAAAGGCTTAAATGGCTTTTTTTAACTAAGTTTGAGGATTGCGCTTTAACCAAATGTCCTAGAACCAAATTTCCAAATGTAACTACTAGATTGTGATACAATACACTATTGGGTGAAGTTTGGTTGACTTCTGCGCAGCGGTTTGGGAGTTAACATCAAAATTACATTTCTCAGCCGAATCGCGTAGATCTCATTGTCAAAAGGCTTAAATGGCTTTTTTTTAACTAAGTTTGAGGATTGCGCTCAAACCAAATGTCCTAGAACCAAATTTCCAAATGTAACTACTAGATTGTGATACAATACACTATTGGGTGAAGTTTGGTTGACTTCTGCGCAGCGGTTTGGGAGTTAACATCAAAATTGCATTTCTCGGCCGAATCGCGTAGATCTCACTGTCAAAAGGCTTAAATGGCTTTTTTTTTAACTAAGTTTGAGGATTGCGCTCAAACCAAATGTCCTAGAATCAAATTTTTAAATGTAACTACTAGATTGTGATACAATACACTATTGGGTGAAGTTTGGTTGACTTCTGCGCAGCGGTTTGGGAGTTAACATCAAAATTACATTTCTCAGCCGAATCGCGTAGATCTCATTGTCAAAAGGCTTAAATGGCTTTTTTTAAACTAAGTTTGAGGATTGCGCTCAAACCAAATGTCCTAGTATCAAATTTCCAAATGTAACTACTAGATTGTGATACAATACACTATTGGGTGAAGTTTGGTTGACCTCTGCGCAGCGGTTTGGGATTTAACATCAAAATTACATTTCTCGGCCGAATCGCGTAGATCTCACTGTCAAAAGGCTTAAATGGCTTTTTTTTAAACTAAGTTTGAGGATTGCGCTCAAACCAAATGTTCTAGAATCAAATTTCCAAATGTAACTACTAGATTGTGATACAATACACTATTGGGTGAAGTTTGGTTGACTTCTGCGCAGCGGTTTGGGAGTTAACATCAAAATTACATTTCTCGGCCGAATCGCGTAGATCTCACTGTAAAAAGGCTTAAATGGCTTTTTTTTAACTACGTTTGAGGATTCCGCTCAAACCAAATGTCCTAGAATCAAATTTCCAAATGTAACTACTAGATTGTGATACAATACACTATTGGGTGAAGTTTGGTTGACTTCTGCGCAGCGGTTTGGGAGTTAACATCAAAATTACATTTCTCAGCCGAATCGCGTAGATCTCATTGTCAAACGGCTTAAATGGCTTTTTTTAAACTAAGTTTGAGGATTGCGCTCAAACCAAATGTCCTACAATCAAATTTCCAAATGTAACTACTAGATTGTGATACAATACACTATTGGGTGAAGTTTGGTTGACTTCTGCGCAGCGCTTTGGGAGTTAACATCAAAATTACATTTCTCGGCCGAATCGCGTATATCTCACTTTAAAAAGGCTTAAATGGTTTTTTTTAACTAATTTTGAGGATTGCGCTCAAACCAAATGTCCTAGAATCAAATTTTCAAATGTAACTACTAGATTGTGATACAATACACTATTGGGTGAAGTTTGGTTTACTTCTGCGCAGCAGTTTGGGAGTTAACATCAAAATTACATTTCTCAGCCGAATCGCGTAGATCTCACTGTCAAAAGGCTTAAATGGCTTTTTTTTAAACTAAGTTTGAGGATTGCGCTCAAACCAAATGTTCTAGAATCAAATTTCCAAATGTAACTACTAGATTGTGATACAATACATTATTGGGTGAAGTTTGGTTGAATTCTGCGCAGCGGTTTGGGAGTTAACATCAAAATTACATTTCTCGGCCGAATCGCGTATATCTCACTGTAAAAAGGCTTAAATGGCTTTTTTTTTTAACTAAGTTTGAGAATTCCGCTCAAACCAAATGTCCAAGAATCAAATTTCCATATGTAACTACTAGATTGTGATACAATACACTATTGGGTGAAGTTTGGTTGACTTCTGCGCAGCGGTTTGGGAGTTAACATAAAAATTACATTTCTCGGCCGAATCGCGTAGATCTCACTGTAAAAAGGCTTAAATGGCTTTTTTTAACTAAGTTTGAGGATTGCGCTCAAACCAAATATCCTAGAACCAAATTTCCAAATGTAACTACTAGATTGTGATACAATACACTATTGGGTGAAGTTTGGTTGACTTCTGCGCAGCGGTTTGGGAGTTAACATCAAAATTACATTTCTAAGCCGAATCGCATAGATCTCACTGTAAAAAGGCTTAAATGGCTTTTTTTAACTAAGTTTGAGGATTGCGCTCAAACCAAATGTCCTAGAATCAAATTTTTAAATGTAACTACTAGATTGTGATACAATACACTATTGGGTGAAGTTTGGTTGACTTCTGCGCATCGGTTTGGGAGTTAACATCAAAATTACATTTCTCGGCCGAATCGCGTAGATCTCACTGTCAAAAGGCTTAAATGGCTTTTTTTTTAACTAAGTTTGAGGATTGCGCTCAAACCAAATGTCCTAGAACCAAATTTCCAAATGTAACTACTAGATTGTGATACAATACACTATTGGGTGAAGTTTGGTTTACTTCTGCGCAGCAGTTTGGGAGTTAACATCAAAATTACATTTCTCAGCCGAATCGCGTAGATCTCACTGTCAAAAGGCTTAAATGGCTTTTTTTTAAACTAAGTTTGAGGATTGCGCTCAAACCAAATGTTCTAGAATCAAATTTCCAAATGTAACTACTAGATTGTGATACAATACATTATTGGGTGAAGTTTGGTTGAATTCTGCGCAGCGGTTTGGGAGTTAACATCAAAATTACATTTCTCGGCCGAATCGCGTATATCTCACTGTAAAAAGGCTTAAATGGCTTTTTTTTAACTAAGTTTGAGGATTCCGCTCAAACCAAATGTCCTAGAATCAAATTTCCATATGTAACTACTAGATTGTGATACAATACACTATTGGGTGAAGTTTGGTTGACTTCTGCGCAGCGGTTTGGGAGTTAACATAAAAATTACATTTCTCGGCCGAATCGCGTAGATCTCACTGTAAAAAGGCTTAAATGGCTTTTTTTAACTAAGTTTGAGGATTGCGCTCAAACCAAATATCCTAGAACCAAATTTCCAAATGTAACTACTAGATTGTGATACAATACACTATTGGGTGAAGTTTAGTTGACCTCTGCGCAGCGGTTTGGGAGTTAACATCAAAATTACATTTCTCAGCCGAATCGCGTAGATCTCACTGTCAAAAGGCTTAAATGGCTTTTTTTTAAACTAAGTTTGAGGATTGCGCTCAAACCAAATGTCCTAGAATCAAATTTTTAAATGTAACTACTAGATTGTGATACAATACACTATTGGGTGAAGTTTGGTTGACTTCTGCGCATCGGTTTGGGAGTTAACATCAAAATTACATTTCTCGGCCGAATCGCGTAGATCTCACTGTCAAAAGGCTTAAATGGCTTTTTTTTTTAACTAAGTTTGAGGATTGCGCTCAAACCAAATGTCCTAGAACCAAATTTCCAAATGTAACTACTAGATTGTGATACAATACACTATTGGGTGAAGTTTGGTTGACTTCTGCGCAGCGGTTTGGGAGTTAACATCAAAATTACATTTCTAAGCCGAATCGCATAGATCTCACTGTCAAAAGGCTTAAATGGCTTTTTTTAACTAAGTTTTAGGATTGCGCTCAAACCAAATGTCCTAGAACCAAATTTCCAAATGTAACTACTAGATTGTGATACAATACACTATTGGGTGAAGTTTGGTTGACTTCTGCACAGCAGTTTGGGAGTTAACATCAAAATTACATTTCTCGGCCGAATCGCGCAGTTCTCACTGTAAAAAGGCTTAAATGGCTTTTTTTAACTAAGTTTGAGGATTGCGCTTTAACCAAATGTCCTAGAACCAAATTTCCAAATGTAACTACTAGATTGTGATACAATACACTGTTGGGTGAAGTTTGGTTGACTTCTGCGCAGCGGTTTGGGAGTTAACATCAAAATTACATTTCTCAGCCGAATCGCGTAGATCTCATTGTCAAAAGGCTTAAATGGCTTTTTTTTAACTAAGTTTGAGGATTGCGCTCAAACCAAATGTCCTAGAACCAAATTTCCAAATGTAACTACTAGATTGTGATACAATACACTATTGGGTGAAGTTTGGTTGACTTCTGCGCAGCGGTTTGGGAGTTAACATCAAAATTGCATTTCTCGGCCGAATCGCGTAGATCTCACTGTCAAAAGGCTTAAATGGCTTTTTTTTTAACTAAGTTTGAGGATTGCGCTCAAACCAAATGTCCTAGAATCAAATTTTTAAATGTAACTACTAGATTGTGATACAATACACTATTGGGTGAAGTTTGGTTGACTTCTGCGCAGCGGTTTGGGAGTTAACATCAAAATTACATTTCTCAGCCGAATCGCGTAGATCTCATTGTCAAAAGGCTTAAATGGCTTTTTTTAAACTAAGTTTGAGGATTGCGCTCAAACCAAATGTCCTAGTATCAAATTTCCAAATGTAACTACTAGATTGTGATACAATACACTATTGGGTGAAGTTTGGTTGACCTCTGCGCAGCGGTTTGGGATTTAACATCAAAATTACATTTCTCGGCCGAATCGCGTAGATCTCACTGTCAAAAGGCTTAAATGGCTTTTTTTTAAACTAAGTTTGAGGATTGCGCTCAAACCAAATGTTCTAGAATCAAATTTCCAAATGTAACTACTAGATTGTGATACAATACACTATTGGGTGAAGTTTGGTTGACTTCTGCGCAGCGGTTTGGGAGTTAACATCAAAATTACATTTCTCGGCCGAATCGCGTAGATCTCACTGTAAAAAGGCTTAAATGGCTTTTTTTTAACTACGTTTGAGGATTGCGCTCAAACCAAATGTCCTAGAATCAAATTTTCAAATGTAACTACTAGATTGTGATACAATACACTATTGGGTGAAGTTTGGTTTACTTCTGCGCAGCAGTTTGGGAGTTAACATCAAAATTACATTTCTCAGCCGAATCGCGTAGATCTCACTGTCAAAAGGCTTAAATGGCTTTTTTTTAAACTAAGTTTGAGGATTGCGCTCAAACCAAATGTTCTAGAATCAAATTTCCAAATGTAACTACTAGATTGTGATACAATACATTATTGGGTGAAGTTTGGTTGAATTCTGCGCAGCGGTTTGGGAGTTAACATCAAAATTACATTTCTCGGCCGAATCGCGTATATCTCACTGTAAAAAGGCTTAAATGGCTTTTTTTTAACTAAGTTTGAGGATTCCGCTCAAACCAAATGTCCTAGAATCAAATTTCCATATGTAACTACTAGATTGTGATACAATACACTATTGGGTGAAGTTTGGTTGACTTCTGCGCAGCGGTTTGGGAGTTAACATAAAAATTACATTTCTCGGCCGAATCGCGTAGATCTCACTGTAAAAAGGCTTAAATGGCTTTTTTTAACTAAGTTTGAGGATTGCGCTCAAACCAAATATCCTAGAACCAAATTTCCAAATGTAACTACTAGATTGTGATACAATACACTATTGGGTGAAGTTTAGTTGACCTCTGCGCAGCGGTTTGGGAGTTAACATCAAAATTACATTTCTCAGCCGAATCGCGTAGATCTCACTGTCAAAAGGCTTAAATGGCTTTTTTTTAAACTAAGTTTGAGGATTGCGCTCAAACCAAATGTCCTAGAATCAAATTTTTAAATGTAACTACTAGATTGTGATACAATACACTATTGGGTGAAGTTTGGTTGACTTCTGCGCATCGGTTTGGGAGTTAACATCAAAATTACATTTCTCGGCCGAATCGCGTAGATCTCACTGTCAAAAGGCTTAAATGGCTTTTTTTTTTAACTAAGTTTGAGGATTGCGCTCAAACCAAATGTCCTAGAACCAAATTTCCAAATGTAACTACTAGATTGTGATACAATACACTATTGGGTGAAGTTTGGTTGACTTCTGCGCAGCGGTTTGGGAGTTAACATCAAAATTACATTTCTAAGCCGAATCGCATAGATCTCACTGTCAAAAGGCTTAAATGGCTTTTTTTAACTAAGTTTTAGGATTGCGCTCAAACCAAATGTCCTAGAACCAAATTTCCAAATGTAACTACTAGATTGTGATACAATACACTATTGGGTGAAGTTTGGTTGACTTCTGCACAGCGGTTTGGGAGTTAACATCAAAATTACATTTCTCGGCCGAATCGCGCAGTTCTCACTGTAAAAAGGCTTAAATGGCTTTTTTTAACTAAGTTTGAGGATTGCGCTTTAACCAAATGTCCTAGAACCAAATTTCCAAATGTAACTACTAGATTGTGATACAATACACTATTGGGTGAAGTTTGGTTGACTTCTGCGCAGCGGTTTGGGAGTTAACATCAAAATTACATTTCTCAGCCGAATCGCGTAGATCTCATTGTCAAAAGGCTTAAATGGCTTTTTTTTAACTAAGTTTGAGGATTGCGCTCAAACCAAATGTCCTAGAACCAAATTTCCAAATGTAACTACTAGATTGTGATACAATACACTATTGGGTGAAGTTTGGTTGACTTCTGCGCAGCGGTTTGGGAGTTAACATCAAAATTGCATTTCTCGGCCGAATCGCGTAGATCTCACTGTCAAAAGGCTTAAATGGCTTTTTTTTTAACTAAGTTTGAGGATTGCGCTCAAACCAAATGTCCTAGAATCAAATTTTTAAATGTAACTACTAGATTGTGATACAATACACTATTGGGTGAAGTTTGGTTGACTTCTGCGCAGCGGTTTGGGAGTTAACATCAAAATTACATTTCTCAGCCGAATCGCGTAGATCTCATTGTCAAAAGGCTTAAATGGCTTTTTTTAAACTAAGTTTGAGGATTGCGCTCAAACCAAATGTCCTAGTATCAAATTTCCAAATGTAACTACTAGATTGTGATACAATACACTATTGGGTGAAGTTTGGTTGACCTCTGCGCAGCGGTTTGGGATTTAACATCAAAATTACATTTCTCGGCCGAATCGCGTAGATCTCACTGTCAAAAGGCTTAAATGGCTTTTTTTTAAACTAAGTTTGAGGATTGCGCTCAAACCAAATGTTCTAGAATCAAATTTCCAAATGTAACTACTAGATTGTGATACAATACACTATTGGGTGAAGTTTGGTTGACTTCTGCGCAGCGGTTTGGGAGTTAACATCAAAATTACATTTCTCGGCCGAATCGCGTAGATCTCACTGTAAAAAGGCTTAAATGGCTTTTTTTTAACTACGTTTGAGGATTCCGCTCAAACCAAATGTCCTAGAATCAAATTTCCAAATGTAACTACTAGATTGTGATACAATACACTATTGGGTGAAGTTTGGTTGACTTCTGCGCAGCGGTTTGGGAGTTAACATCAAAATTACATTTCTCAGCCGAATCGCGTAGATCTCATTGTCAAACGGCTTAAATGGCTTTTTTTAAACTAAGTTTGAGGATTGCGCTCAAACCAAATGTCCTACAATCAAATTTCCAAATGTAACTACTAGATTGTGATACAATACACTATTGGGTGAAGTTTGGTTGACTTCTGCGCAGCGCTTTGGGAGTTAACATCAAAATTACATTTCTCGGCCGAATCGCGTATATCTCACTTTAAAAAGGCTTAAATGGTTTTTTTTAACTAATTTTGAGGATTGCGCTCAAACCAAATGTCCTAGAATCAAATTTTCAAATGTAACTACTAGATTGTGATACAATACACTATTGGGTGAAGTTTGGTTTACTTCTGCGCAGCAGTTTGGGAGTTAACATCAAAATTACATTTCTCAGCCGAATCGCGTAGATCTCACTGTCAAAAGGCTTAAATGGCTTTTTTTTAAACTAAGTTTGAGGATTGCGCTCAAACCAAATGTTCTAGAATCAAATTTCCAAATGTAACTACTAGATTGTGATACAATACACTATTGGGTGAAGTTTGGTTGACTTCTGCACAGCGGTTTGGGAGTTAACATCAAAATTACATTTCTCGGCCGAATCGCGCAGTTCTCACTGTAAAAAGGCTTAAATGGCTTTTTTTAACTAAGTTTGAGGATTGCGCTTTAACCAAATGTCCTAGAACCAAATTTCCAAATGTAACTACTAGATTGTGATACAATACACTATTGGGTGAAGTTTGGTTGACTTCTGCGCAGCGGTTTGGGAGTTAACATCAAAATTACATTTCTCGGCCGAATCGCGTAGATCACACTGTAAAAAGGCTTAAATGGCTTTTTTTAACTGAGTTTGAGGATTGCGCTCAAACCAAATGTCCTAGAACCAAATTTCCAAATGTAACTACTAGATTGTGATACAATACACTATTGGGTGAAGTTTGGTTGACCTCTGCGCAGCGGTTTGGGAGTTAACATCAAAATTACATTTCTCGGCCGAATCGCGTAGATCTCACTGTCAAAAGGCTTAAATGGCTTTTTTTTAAAACTAAGTTTGAGGATTGCGCTCAAACCAAATGTTCTAGAATCAAATTGCCAAATGTAACTACTAGATTGTGATACAATACACTATTGGGTGAAGTTTGGTTGACTTCTGCGCAGCGTTTTGGGAGTTAACATCAAAATTACATTTCTCAGCCGAATTGCGTAGATCTCATTGTCAAAAGGCTTAAATAACTTTTTTTTAACTAAGTTTGAGGATTGCGCTCAAACCAAATGTCCTAGAATCAAATTTCCAAATGTAACTACTAGATTGTGATACAATACACTATTGGGTGAAGTTTGGTTGACTTCTGCGCAGCGCTTTGGGAGTTAACATCAAAATTACATTTCTCAGCCGAATCGTTTAGATCTCACTTTAAAAAGGCTTAAATGGCTTTTTTTAACTAATTTTGAGGATTGCGCTCAAACCAAATGTCCTAGAATCAAATTTTCAAATGTAACTACTAGATTGTGATACAATACACTATTGGGTGAAGTTTGGTTTACTTCTGCGCAGCGGTTTGGGAGTTAACATCAAAATTACATTTCTCAGCCGAATCGCGTAGATCTCACTGTCAAAAGGCTTAAATGGCTTTTTTTTAAACTAAGTTTGAGGATTGCGCTCAAACCAAATGTTCTAGAATCAAATTTCCAAATGTAACTACTAGATTGTGATACAATACATAATTGGGTGAAGTTTGGTTGACTTCTGCGCAGCGGTTTGGGAGTTAACATCAAAATTACATTTCTCGGCCGAATCGCGTAGATCTCACTGTAAAAAGCCTTAAATGGCTTTTTTTTTTAACTAAGTTTGAGGATTCCGCTCAAACCAAATGTCCTAGAATCAAATTTCCAAATGTAACTACTAGATTGTGATACAATACACTATTGGGTGAAGTTTGGTTGACTTCTGCGCAGCGGTTTGGGAGTTAACATCAAAATTACATTTCTCGGCCGAATCGCGTTGATCTCACTGTAAAAAGGCTTAAATGGCTTTTTTTAACTAAGTTTGAGGATTGCGCTCAAACCAAATGTCCTAGAACCAAATTTCCAAATGTAACTACTAGATTGTGATACAATACACTATTGGGTGAAGTTTGGTTGACCTCTGCGCAGCGGTTTGGGAGTTAACATCAAAATTACATTTCTCGGCCGAATCGCGTAGATCTCACTGTCAAAAGGCTTAAATGGCTTTTTTTTAAACTAAGTTTGAGGATTGCGCTCAAACCAAATGTTCTAGAATCAAATTTCCAAATGTAACTATTAGATTGTTATACAATACACTATTGGGTGAAGTTTGGTTGACTTCTGCGCAGTGGTTTGGGAGTTAACATCAAAATTACATTTCTCAGCCGAAACGCGTAGATCTCACATTCAAAAGGCTTAATTGGCTTTTTTTAACTAAGTTTGAGGATTGCGCTCTAACCAAATGTCCTAGAAACAAATTTATAAATGTAACTACTATATTGTGATACAATACACTATTGGGTGAAGTTTGGTTGACTTCTGCGCAGCGGTTTGGGAGTTAACATCAAAATTACATTTCTCCGCCGAATCGCGTAGATCTCACTGTCAAAAGGCTTAAATGGCTTTTTTTTAACTATGTTTGAGGATTGCGCTCAAACCAAATGTCCTAGAATCAAATTTTTAAATGTAACTACTAGATTGTGATACAATACACTATTGGGTGAAGTTTGGTTGACTTCTGCGCATCGGTTTGGGAGTTAACATCAAAATTACATTTCTCGGCCGAATCGCGTAGATCTCACTGTCAAAAGGCTTAAATGGCTTTTTTTTTAACTAAGTTTGAGGATTGCGCTCAAACCAAATGTCCTAGAACCAAATTTCCAAATGTAACTACTAGATTGTGATACAATACACTATTGGGTGAAGTTTGGTTGACTTCTGCGCAGCGGTTTGGGAGTTAACATCAAAATTACATTTCTAAGCCGAATCGCATAGATCTCACTGTCAAAAGGCTTAAATGGCTTTTTTTAACTAAGTTTGAGGATTGCGCTCAAACCAAATGTCCTAGAACAAAATTTCCAAATGTAACTACTAGATTGTGATACAATACACTATTGGGTGAAGTTTGGTTGACTTCTGCACAGCGGTTTGGGAGTTAACATCAAAATTACATTTCTCGGCCGAATCGCGCAGTTCTCACTGTAAAAAGGCTTAAATGGCTTTTTTTAACTAAGTTTGAGGATTGCGCTTTAACCAAATGTCCTAGAACCAAATTTCCAAATGTAACTACTAGATTGTGATACAATACACTATTGGGTGAAGTTTGGTTGACTTCTGCGCAGCGGTTTGGGAGTTAACATAAAAATTACATTTCTCAGCCGAATCGCGTAGATCTCATTGTCAAAAGGCTTAAATGGCTTTTTTTTAACTAAGTTTGAGGATTGCGCTCAAACCAAATGTCCTAGAACCAAATTTCCAAATGTAACTACTAGATTGTGATACAATACACTATTGGGTGAAGTTTGGTTGACTTCTGCGCAGCGGTTTGGGAGTTAACATCAAAATTGCATTTCTCGGCCGAATCGCGTAGATCTCACTGTCAAAAGGCTTAAATGGCTTTTTTTTTAACTAAGTTTGAGGATTGCGCTCAAACCAAATGTCCTAGAATCAAATTTTTAAATGTAACTACTAGATTGTGATACAATACACTATTGGGTGAAGTTTGGTTGACTTCTGCGCAGCGGTTTGGGAGTTAACATCAAAATTACATTTCTCAGCCGAATCGCGTAGATCTCATTGTCAAAAGGCTTAAATGGCTTTTTTTAAACTAAGTTTGAGGATTGCGCTCAAACCAAATGTCCTAGAATCAAATTTCCAAATGTAACTACTAGATTGTGATACAATACACTATTGGGTGAAGTTTGGTTGACCTCTGCGCAGCGGTTTGGGAGTTAACATCAACATTACATTTCTCGGCCGAATCGCGTAGATCTCACTGTCAAAAGGCTTAAATGGCTTTTTTTTAAACTAAGTTTGAGGATTGCGCTCAAACCAAATGTTCTAGAATCAAATTTCCAAATGTAACTACTAGATTGTGATACAATACACTATTGGGTGAAGTTTGGTTGACTTCTGCGCAGCGGTTTGGGAGTTAACATCAAAATTACATTTCTAAGCCGAATCGCATAGATCTCACTGTCAAAAGGCTTAAATGGCTTTTTTTAACTAAGTTTTAGGATTGCGCTCAAACCAAATGTCCTAGAACCAAATTTCCAAATGTAACTACTAGATTGTGATACAATACACTATTGGGTGAAGTTTGGTTGACTTCTGCACAGCGGTTTGGGAGTTAACATCAAAATTACATTTCTCGGCCGAATCGCGCAGTTCTCACTGTAAAAAGGCTTAAATGGCTTTTTTTAACTAAGTTTGAGGATTGCGCTTTAACCAAATGTCCTAGAACCAAATTTCCAAATGTAACTACTAGATTGTGATACAATACACTGTTGGGTGAAGTTTGGTTGACTTCTGCGCAGCGGTTTGGGAGTTAACATCAAAATTACATTTCTCAGCCGAATCGCGTAGATCTCATTGTCAAAAGGCTTAAATGGCTTTTTTTTAACTAAGTTTGAGGATTGCGCTCAAACCAAATGTCCTAGAACCAAATTTCCAAATGTAACTACTAGATTGTGATACAATACACTATTGGGTGAAGTTTGGTTGACTTCTGCGCAGCGGTTTGGGAGTTAACATCAAAATTGCATTTCTCGGCCGAATCGCGTAGATCTCACTGTCAAAAGGCTTAAATGGCTTTTTTTTTAACTAAGTTTGAGGATTGCGCTCAAACCAAATGTCCTAGAATCAAATTTTTAAATGTAACTACTAGATTGTGATACAATACACTATTGGGTGAAGTTTGGTTGACTTCTGCGCAGCGGTTTGGGAGTTAACATCAAAATTACATTTCTCAGCCGAATCGCGTAGATCTCATTGTCAAAAGGCTTAAATGGCTTTTTTTAAACTAAGTTTGAGGATTGCGCTCAAACCAAATGTCCTAGTATCAAATTTCCAAATGTAACTACTAGATTGTGATACAATACACTATTGGGTGAAGTTTGGTTGACCTCTGCGCAGCGGTTTGGGATTTAACATCAAAATTACATTTCTCGGCCGAATCGCGTAGATCTCACTGTCAAAAGGCTTAAATGGCTTTTTTTTAAACTAAGTTTGAGGATTGCGCTCAAACCAAATGTTCTAGAATCAAATTTCCAAATGTAACTACTAGATTGTGATACAATACACTATTGGGTGAAGTTTGGTTGACTTCTGCGCAGCGGTTTGGGAGTTAACATCAAAATTACATTTCTCGGCCGAATCGCGTAGATCTCACTGTAAAAAGGCTTAAATGGCTTTTTTTTAACTACGTTTGAGGATTGCGCTCAAACCAAATGTCCTAGAATCAAATTTTCAAATGTAACTACTAGATTGTGATACAATACACTATTGGGTGAAGTTTGGTTTACTTCTGCGCAGCAGTTTGGGAGTTAACATCAAAATTACATTTCTCAGCCGAATCGCGTAGATCTCACTGTCAAAAGGCTTAAATGGCTTTTTTTTAAACTAAGTTTGAGGATTGCGCTCAAACCAAATGTTCTAGAATCAAATTTCCAAATGTAACTACTAGATTGTGATACAATACATTATTGGGTGAAGTTTGGTTGAATTCTGCGCAGCGGTTTGGGAGTTAACATCAAAATTACATTTCTCGGCCGAATCGCGTATATCTCACTGTAAAAAGGCTTAAATGGCTTTTTTTTAACTAAGTTTGAGGATTCCGCTCAAACCAAATGTCCTAGAATCAAATTTCCATATGTAACTACTAGATTGTGATACAATACACTATTGGGTGAAGTTTGGTTGACTTCTGCGCAGCGGTTTGGGAGTTAACATAAAAATTACATTTCTCGGCCGAATCGCGTAGATCTCACTGTAAAAAGGCTTAAATGGCTTTTTTTAACTAAGTTTGAGGATTGCGCTCAAACCAAATATCCTAGAACCAAATTTCCAAATGTAACTACTAGATTGTGATACAATACACTATTGGGTGAAGTTTAGTTGACCTCTGCGCAGCGGTTTGGGAGTTAACATCAAAATTACATTTCTCAGCCGAATCGCGTAGATCTCACTGTCAAAAGGCTTAAATGGCTTTTTTTTAAACTAAGTTTGAGGATTGCGCTCAAACCAAATGTCCTAGAATCAAATTTTTAAATGTAACTACTAGATTGTGATACAATACACTATTGGGTGAAGTTTGGTTGACTTCTGCGCATCGGTTTGGGAGTTAACATCAAAATTACATTTCTCGGCCGAATCGCGTAGATCTCACTGTCAAAAGGCTTAAATGGCTTTTTTTTTTAACTAAGTTTGAGGATTGCGCTCAAACCAAATGTCCTAGAACCAAATTTCCAAATGTAACTACTAGATTGTGATACAATACACTATTGGGTGAAGTTTGGTTGACTTCTGCGCAGCGGTTTGGGAGTTAACATCAAAATTACATTTCTAAGCCGAATCGCATAGATCTCACTGTCAAAAGGCTTAAATGGCTTTTTTTAACTAAGTTTTAGGATTGCGCTCAAACCAAATGTCCTAGAACCAAATTTCCAAATGTAACTACTAGATTGTGATACAATACACTATTGGGTGAAGTTTGGTTGACTTCTGCACAGCGGTTTGGGAGTTAACATCAAAATTACATTTCTCGGCCGAATCGCGCAGTTCTCACTGTAAAAAGGCTTAAATGGCTTTTTTTAACTAAGTTTGAGGATTGCGCTTTAACCAAATGTCCTAGAACCAAATTTCCAAATGTAACTACTAGATTGTGATACAATACACTATTGGGTGAAGTTTGGTTGACTTCTGCGCAGCGGTTTGGGAGTTAACATCAAAATTACATTTCTCAGCCGAATCGCGTAGATCTCATTGTCAAAAGGCTTAAATGGCTTTTTTTTAACTAAGTTTGAGGATTGCGCTCAAACCAAATGTCCTAGAACCAAATTTCCAAATGTAACTACTAGATTGTGATACAATACACTATTGGGTGAAGTTTGGTTGACTTCTGCGCAGCGGTTTGGGAGTTAACATCAAAATTGCATTTCTCGGCCGAATCGCGTAGATCTCACTGTCAAAAGGCTTAAATGGCTTTTTTTTTAACTAAGTTTGAGGATTGCGCTCAAACCAAATGTCCTAGAATCAAATTTTTAAATGTAACTACTAGATTGTGATACAATACACTATTGGGTGAAGTTTGGTTGACTTCTGCGCAGCGGTTTGGGAGTTAACATCAAAATTACATTTCTCAGCCGAATCGCGTAGATCTCATTGTCAAAAGGCTTAAATGGCTTTTTTTAAACTAAGTTTGAGGATTGCGCTCAAACCAAATGTCCTAGTATCAAATTTCCAAATGTAACTACTAGATTGTGATACAATACACTATTGGGTGAAGTTTGGTTGACCTCTGCGCAGCGGTTTGGGATTTAACATCAAAATTACATTTCTCGGCCGAATCGCGTAGATCTCACTGTCAAAAGGCTTAAATGGCTTTTTTTTAAACTAAGTTTGAGGATTGCGCTCAAACCAAATGTTCTAGAATCAAATTTCCAAATGTAACTACTAGATTGTGATACAATACACTATTGGGTGAAGTTTGGTTGACTTCTGCGCAGCGGTTTGGGAGTTAACATCAAAATTACATTTCTCGGCCGAATCGCGTAGATCTCACTGTAAAAAGGCTTAAATGGCTTTTTTTTAACTACGTTTGAGGATTCCGCTCAAACCAAATGTCCTAGAATCAAATTTCCAAATGTAACTACTAGATTGTGATACAATACACTATTGGGTGAAGTTTGGTTGACTTCTGCGCAGCGGTTTGGGAGTTAACATCAAAATTACATTTCTCAGCCGAATCGCGTAGATCTCATTGTCAAACGGCTTAAATGGCTTTTTTTAAACTAAGTTTGAGGATTGCGCTCAAACCAAATGTCCTACAATCAAATTTCCAAATGTAACTACTAGATTGTGATACAATACACTATTGGGTGAAGTTTGGTTGACTTCTGCGCAGCGCTTTGGGAGTTAACATCAAAATTACATTTCTCGGCCGAATCGCGTATATCTCACTTTAAAAAGGCTTAAATGGTTTTTTTTAACTAATTTTGAGGATTGCGCTCAAACCAAATGTCCTAGAATCAAATTTTCAAATGTAACTACTAGATTGTGATACAATACACTATTGGGTGAAGTTTGGTTTACTTCTGCGCAGCAGTTTGGGAGTTAACATCAAAATTACATTTCTCAGCCGAATCGCGTAGATCTCACTGTCAAAAGGCTTAAATGGCTTTTTTTTAAACTAAGTTTGAGGATTGCGCTCAAACCAAATGTTCTAGAATCAAATTTCCAAATGTAACTACTAGATTGTGATACAATACACTATTGGGTGAAGTTTGGTTGACTTCTGCACAGCGGTTTGGGAGTTAACATCAAAATTACATTTCTCGGCCGAATCGCGCAGTTCTCACTGTAAAAAGGCTTAAATGGCTTTTTTTAACTAAGTTTGAGGATTGCGCTTTAACCAAATGTCCTAGAACCAAATTTCCAAATGTAACTACTAGATTGTGATACAATACACTATTGGGTGAAGTTTGGTTGACTTCTGCGCAGCGGTTTGGGAGTTAACATCAAAATTACATTTCTCGGCCGAATCGCGTAGATCACACTGTAAAAAGGCTTAAATGGCTTTTTTTAACTGAGTTTGAGGATTGCGCTCAAACCAAATGTCCTAGAACCAAATTTCCAAATGTAACTACTAGATTGTGATACAATACACTATTGGGTGAAGTTTGGTTGACCTCTGCGCAGCGGTTTGGGAGTTAACATCAAAATTACATTTCTCGGCCGAATCGCGTAGATCTCACTGTCAAAAGGCTTAAATGGCTTTTTTTTAAAACTAAGTTTGAGGATTGCGCTCAAACCAAATGTTCTAGAATCAAATTGCCAAATGTAACTACTAGATTGTGATACAATACACTATTGGGTGAAGTTTGGTTGACTTCTGCGCAGCGTTTTGGGAGTTAACATCAAAATTACATTTCTCAGCCGAATTGCGTAGATCTCATTGTCAAAAGGCTTAAATAACTTTTTTTTAACTAAGTTTGAGGATTGCGCTCAAACCAAATGTCCTAGAATCAAATTTCCAAATGTAACTACTAGATTGTGATACAATACACTATTGGGTGAAGTTTGGTTGACTTCTGCGCAGCGCTTTGGGAGTTAACATCAAAATTACATTTCTCAGCCGAATCGTTTAGATCTCACTTTAAAAAGGCTTAAATGGCTTTTTTTAACTAATTTTGAGGATTGCGCTCAAACCAAATGTCCTAGAATCAAATTTTCAAATGTAACTACTAGATTGTGATACAATACACTATTGGGTGAAGTTTGGTTTACTTCTGCGCAGCGGTTTGGGAGTTAACATCAAAATTACATTTCTCAGCCGAATCGCGTAGATCTCACTGTCAAAAGGCTTAAATGGCTTTTTTTTAAACTAAGTTTGAGGATTGCGCTCAAACCAAATGTTCTAGAATCAAATTTCCAAATGTAACTACTAGATTGTGATACAATACATAATTGGGTGAAGTTTGGTTGACTTCTGCGCAGCGGTTTGGGAGTTAACATCAAAATTACATTTCTCGGCCGAATCGCGTAGATCTCACTGTAAAAAGCCTTAAATGGCTTTTTTTTTTAACTAAGTTTGAGGATTCCGCTCAAACCAAATGTCCTAGAATCAAATTTCCAAATGTAACTACTAGATTGTGATACAATACACTATTGGGTGAAGTTTGGTTGACTTCTGCGCAGCGGTTTGGGAGTTAACATCAAAATTACATTTCTCGGCCGAATCGCGTTGATCTCACTGTAAAAAGGCTTAAATGGCTTTTTTTAACTAAGTTTGAGGATTGCGCTCAAACCAAATGTCCTAGAACCAAATTTCCAAATGTAACTACTAGATTGTGATACAATACACTATTGGGTGAAGTTTGGTTGACCTCTGCGCAGCGGTTTGGGAGTTAACATCAAAATTACATTTCTCGGCCGAATCGCGTAGATCTCACTGTCAAAAGGCTTAAATGGCTTTTTTTTAAACTAAGTTTGAGGATTGCGCTCAAACCAAATGTTCTAGAATCAAATTTCCAAATGTAACTATTAGATTGTTATACAATACACTATTGGGTGAAGTTTGGTTGACTTCTGCGCAGTGGTTTGGGAGTTAACATCAAAATTACATTTCTCAGCCGAAACGCGTAGATCTCACATTCAAAAGGCTTAATTGGCTTTTTTTAACTAAGTTTGAGGATTGCGCTCTAACCAAATGTCCTAGAAACAAATTTATAAATGTAACTACTATATTGTGATACAATACACTATTGGGTGAAGTTTGGTTGACTTCTGCGCAGCGGTTTGGGAGTTAACATCAAAATTACATTTCTCCGCCGAATCGCGTAGATCTCACTGTCAAAAGGCTTAAATGGCTTTTTTTTAACTATGTTTGAGGATTGCGCTCAAACCAAATGTCCTAGAATCAAATTTTTAAATGTAACTACTAGATTGTGATACAATACACTATTGGGTGAAGTTTGGTTGACTTCTGCGCATCGGTTTGGGAGTTAACATCAAAATTACATTTCTCGGCCGAATCGCGTAGATCTCACTGTCAAAAGGCTTAAATGGCTTTTTTTTTAACTAAGTTTGAGGATTGCGCTCAAACCAAATGTCCTAGAACCAAATTTCCAAATGTAACTACTAGATTGTGATACAATACACTATTGGGTGAAGTTTGGTTGACTTCTGCGCAGCGGTTTGGGAGTTAACATCAAAATTACATTTCTAAGCCGAATCGCATAGATCTCACTGTCAAAAGGCTTAAATGGCTTTTTTTAACTAAGTTTGAGGATTGCGCTCAAACCAAATGTCCTAGAACAAAATTTCCAAATGTAACTACTAGATTGTGATACAATACACTATTGGGTGAAGTTTGGTTGACTTCTGCACAGCGGTTTGGGAGTTAACATCAAAATTACATTTCTCGGCCGAATCGCGCAGTTCTCACTGTAAAAAGGCTTAAATGGCTTTTTTTAACTAAGTTTGAGGATTGCGCTTTAACCAAATGTCCTAGAACCAAATTTCCAAATGTAACTACTAGATTGTGATACAATACACTATTGGGTGAAGTTTGGTTGACTTCTGCGCAGCGGTTTGGGAGTTAACATAAAAATTACATTTCTCAGCCGAATCGCGTAGATCTCATTGTCAAAAGGCTTAAATGGCTTTTTTTTAACTAAGTTTGAGGATTGCGCTCAAACCAAATGTCCTAGAACCAAATTTCCAAATGTAACTACTAGATTGTGATACAATACACTATTGGGTGAAGTTTGGTTGACTTCTGCGCAGCGGTTTGGGAGTTAACATCAAAATTGCATTTCTCGGCCGAATCGCGTAGATCTCACTGTCAAAAGGCTTAAATGGCTTTTTTTTTAACTAAGTTTGAGGATTGCGCTCAAACCAAATGTCCTAGAATCAAATTTTTAAATGTAACTACTAGATTGTGATACAATACACTATTGGGTGAAGTTTGGTTGACTTCTGCGCAGCGGTTTGGGAGTTAACATCAAAATTACATTTCTCAGCCGAATCGCGTAGATCTCATTGTCAAAAGGCTTAAATGGCTTTTTTTAAACTAAGTTTGAGGATTGCGCTCAAACCAAATGTCCTAGAATCAAATTTCCAAATGTAACTACTAGATTGTGATACAATACACTATTGGGTGAAGTTTGGTTGACCTCTGCGCAGCGGTTTGGGAGTTAACATCAACATTACATTTCTCGGCCGAATCGCGTAGATCTCACTGTCAAAAGGCTTAAATGGCTTTTTTTTAAACTAAGTTTGAGGATTGCGCTCAAACCAAATGTTCTAGAATCAAATTTCCAAATGTAACTACTAGATTGTGATACAATACACTATTGGGTGAAGTTTGGTTGACTTCTGCGCAGCGGTTTGGGAGTTAACATCAAAATTACATTTCTCGGCCGAATCGCGCAGATCTCACTGTAAAAAGGCTTAAATGGCTTTTTTTAACTAAGTTTGAGGATTGCGCTTTAACCAAATGTCCTAGAACTAAATTTCCAAATGTAACTACTAGATTGTGATACAATACACTATTGGGTGAAGTTTGGTTGACTTCTGCGCAGCGGTTTGGGAGTTAACATCAAAATTACATTTCTCGGCCGAATCGCGTAGATCTCACTGTAAAAAGGCTTAAATGGCTTTTTTTAACTGAGTTTGAGGATTGCGCTCAAACCAAATGTCCTAGAACCAAATTTCCAAATGTATCTACTAGATTGTGACACAATACACTATTGGGTGAAGTTTGGTTGACCTCTGCGCAGCGGTTTGGGAGTTAACATCAAAATTACATTTCTCGGCCGAATCGCGTAGATCTCACTGTCAAAAGGCTTAAATGGCTTTTTTTTAAACTAAGTTTGAGGATTGCGCTCAAACCAAATGTTCTAGAATCAAATTTCCAAATGTAACTACTAGATTGTGATACAATACACTATTGGGTGAAGTTTGGTTGACTTCTGCGCAGCGGTTTGGGAGTTAACATAAAAATTACATTTCTCAGCCGAATCGCGTAGATCTCATTGTCAAAAGGCTTAAATGGCTTTTTTTTAACTAAGTTTGAGGATTGCGCTCAAACCAAATGTCCTAGAATCAAATTTCCAAATGTAACTACTAGATTGTGATACAATACACTATTGGGTGAAGTTTGGTTGACCTCTGCGCAGCGGTTTGGGAGTTAACATCAACATTACATTTCTCGGCCGAATCGCGTAGATCTCACTGTCAAAAGGCTTAAATGGCTTTTTTTTAAACTAAGTTTGAGGATTGCGCTCAAACCAAATGTTCTAGAATCAAATTTCCAAATGTAACTACTAGATTGTGATACAATACACTATTGGGTGAAGTTTGGTTGACTTCTGCGCAGCGGTTTGGGAGTTAACATCAAAATTACATTTCTCGGCCGAATCGCGTAGATCTCACTGTAAAAAGGCTTAAATGGCTTTTTTTAACTAAGTTTGAGGATTGCGCTCAAACCAAATGTCCTAGAACCAAATTTCCAAATGTAACTACTAGATTGTGATACAATACACTATTGGGTGAAGTTTAGTTGACCTCTGCGCAGCGGTTTGGGAGTTAAAATCAAAATTACATTTCTCAGCCGAATCGCGTAGATCTCACTGTCAAAACGCTTAAATGGCTTTTTTTCAAACTAAGTTTGAGGATTGCGCTCAAACCAAATGTTCTAGAATCAAATTTCCAAATGTAACTACTAGATTGTGATACAATACACTATTGGGTGAAGTTTGGTTGACTTCTGCGCAGCGGTTTGGGAGTTAACATCAAAATTACATTTCTCGGCCGAATCGCGTAGATCTCACTGTAAAAAGGCTTAAATGGCTTTTTTTTTAATAAGTTTGAGGATTCCGCTCAAACCAGATGTCCTAGAATCAAATTTCCAAATGTAACTACTAGATTGTGATACAATACACTATTGGGTGAAGTTTGGTTGACTTCTGCGCAGCGGTTTGGGAGTTAACATCAAAATTACATTTCTAAGCCGAATCGCGTAGATCTCACTGTCAAAAGGCTTAAATGGCTTTTTTTTAACTAAGTTTGAGGATTGCGCTCAAACCAAATGTCCTAGAACCAAATTTCCAAATGTAACTACTAGATTGTGATACAATACACTATTGGGTGAAGTTTGGTTGACTTCTGCGCAGCGGTTTGGGAGTTAACATCAAAATTACATTTCTCGGCCGAATCGCGCAGTTCTCACTGTAAAAAGGCTTAAATGGCTTTTTTTAACTAAGTTTGAGGATTGCGCTTTAACCAAATGTCCTAGAACCAAATTTCCAAATGTAACTACTAGATTGTGATACAATACACTATTAGGTGAAGTTTGGCTGACTTCTGCGCAGCGATTTGGGAGTTAATATCAAAATTACATTTCTCGGCCGAATCGCGTAGATCTCACTGCCAAAAGGCTTAAATGGCTTTTTTTTAAACTAAGTTTGAGGATTGCGCTCAAACCAAATGTCCTAGAACCAAATTTCCAAATGTAACTACTAGATTGTGATACAATACACTATTGGGTGAAGTTTGGTTGACTTCTGCGCAGCGGTTTGGGAGTTAACATCAAAATTACATTTCTCGGCCGAATCGCGCAGATCTCACTGTAAAAAGGCTTAAATGGCTTTTTTTAACTAAGTTTGAGGATTGCGCTTTAACCAAATGTCCTAGAACCAAATTTCCAAATGTAACTACTAGATTGTGATACAATACACTATTGGGTGAAGTTTGGTTGACTTCTGCGCAGCGGTTTGGGAGTTAACATCAAAATTACATTTCTCGGCCGAATCGCGTAGATCTCACTGTAAAAAGGCTTAAATGGCTTTTTTTAACTGAGTTTGAGGATTGCGCTCAAACCAAATGTCCTAGAACCAAATTTCCAAATGTATCTACTAGATTGTGACACAATACACTATTGGGTGAAGTTTGGTTGACCTCTGCGCAGCGGTTTGGGAGTTAACATCAAAATTACATTTCTCGGCCGAATCGCGTAGATCTCACTGTCAAAAGGCTTAAATGGCTTTTTTTTAAACTAAGTTTGAGGATTGCGCTCAAACCAAATGTTCTAGAATCAAATTTCCAAATGTAACTACTAGATTGTTATACAATACACTATTGGGTGAAGTTTGGTTGACTTCTGCGCAGCGGTTTGGGAGTTAACATCAAAATTACATTTCTCGGCCGAATCGCGTAGATCTCACTGTAAAAAGCCTTAAATGGCTTTTTTTTAAACTAAGTTTGAGGATTGCGCTCAAACCAAATGTTCTAGAATCAAATTTCCAAATGTAACTACTAGATTGTGATACAATACACTATTGGGTGAAGTTTGGTTGACTTCTGCGCAGCGCTTTGGGAGTTAACATCAAAATTACATTTCTCAGCCGAATCGCTTAGATCTCACTTTAAAAAGGCTTAAATGGCTTTTTTTAACTAATTTTGAGGATTGCGCTCAAACCAAATGTCCTAGAATCAAATTTTCAAATGTAACTACTAGATTGTGATACAATACACTATTGGGTGAAGTTTGGTTTACTTCTGCGCAGCGGTTTGGGAGTTAACATCAAAATTACATTTCTCAGCCGAATCGCGTAGATCTCACTGTCAAAAGGCTTAAATGGCTTTTTTTTAAACTAAGTTTGAGGATTGCGCTCAAACCAAATGTTCTAGAATCAAATTTCCAAATGTAACTACTAGATTGTGATACAATACATAATTGGGTGAAGTTTGGTTGACTTCTGCGCAGCGGTTTGGGAGTTAACATCAAAATTACATTTCTCGGCCGAATCGCGTAGATCTCACTGTAAAAAGCCTTAAATGGCTTTTTTTTTTAACTAAGTTTGAGGATTCCGCTCAAACCAAATGTCCTAGAATCAAATTTCCAAATGTAACTACTAGATTGTGATACAATACACTATTGGGTGAAGTTTGGTTGACTTCTGCGCAGCGGTTTGGGAGTTAACATCAAAATTACATTTCTCGGCCGAATCGCGTTGATCTCACTGTAAAAAGGCTTAAATGGCTTTTTTTTAAACTAAGTTTGAGGATTGCGCTCAAACCAAATGTCCTAGAACCAAATTTCCAAATGTAACTACTAGATTGTGATACAATACACTATTGGGTGAAGTTTGGTTGACTTCTGCGCAGCGGTTTGGGAGTTAACATCAAAATTACATTTCTCGGCCGAATCGCGCAGATCTCACTGTAAAAAGGCTTAAATGGCTTTTTTTAACTAAGTTTGAGGATTGCGCTTTAACCAAATGTCCTAGAACCAAATTTCCAAATGTAACTACTAGATTGTGATACAATACACTATTGGGTGAAGTTTGGTTGACTTCTGCGCAGCGGTTTGGGAGTTAACATCAAAATTACATTTCTCGGCCGAATCGCGTAGATCTCACTGTAAAAAGGCTTAAATGGCTTTTTTTAACTGAGTTTGAGGATTGCGCTCAAACCAAATGTCCTAGAACCAAATTTCCAAATGTATCTACTAGATTGTGACACAATACACTATTGGGTGAAGTTTGGTTGACCTCTGCGCAGCGGTTTGGGAGTTAACATCAAAATTACATTTCTCGGCCGAATCGCGTAGATCTCACTGTCAAAAGGCTTAAATGGCTTTTTTTTAAACTAAGTTTGAGGATTGCGCTCAAACCAAATGTTCTAGAATCAAATTTCCAAATGTAACTACTAGATTGTTATACAATACACTATTGGGTGAAGTTTGGTTGACTTCTGCGCAGCGGTTTGGGAGTTAACATCAAAATTACATTTCTCAGCCGAATCGCGTAGATCTCATTGTCAAAAGGCTTAAATGGCTTTTTTTTAACTAAGTTTGAGGATTGCGCTCAAACCAAATGTCCTAGAATCAAATTTCCAAATGTAACTACTAGATTTTGATACAATACACTATTGGGTGAAGTTTGGTTGACTTCTGCGCAGCGCTTTGGGAGTTAACATCAAAATTACATTTCTCAGCCGAATCGTTTAGATCTCACTTTAAAAAGGCTTAAATGGCTTTTTTTAACTAAGTTTGAGGATTGCGCTCTAACCAAATGTTCTAGAATCAAATTTCCAAATGTAACTACTAGATTGTGATACAATACACTATTGGGTGAAGTTTGGTTGACTTCTGCGCAGCGCTTTGGGAGTTAACATCAAAATTACATTTCTCAGCCGAATCGCTTAGATCTCACTTTAAAAAGGCTTAAATGGCTTTTTTTAACTAATTTTGAGGATTGCGCTCAAACCAAATGTCCTAGAATCAAATTTTCAAATGTAACTACTAGATTGTGATACAATACACTATTGGGTGAAGTTTGGTTTACTTCTGCGCAGCGGTTTGGGAGTTAACATCAAAATTACATTTCTCGGCCGAATCGCGCAGATCTCACTGTAAAAAGGCTTAAATGGCTTTTTTTAACTAAGTTTGAGGATTGCGCTTTAACCAAATGTCCTAGAACCAAATTTCCAAATGTAACTACTAGATTGTGATACAATACACTATTGGGTGAAGTTTGGTTGACTTCTGCGCAGCGGTTTGGGAGTTAACATCAAAATTACATTTCTCGGCCGAATCGCGTAGATCTCACTGTAAAAAGGCTTAAATGGCTTTTTTTAACTGAGTTTGAGGATTGCGCTCAAACCAAATGTCCTAGAACCAAATTTCCAAATGTATCTACTAGATTGTGACACAATACACTATTGGGTGAAGTTTGGTTGACCTCTGCGCAGCGGTTTGGGAGTTAACATCAAAATTACATTTCTCGGCCGAATCGCGTAGATCTCACTGTCAAAAGGCTTAAATGGCTTTTTTTTAAACTAAGTTTGAGGATTGCGCTCAAACCAAATGTTCTAGAATCAAATTTCCAAATGTAACTACTAGATTGTTATACAATACACTATTGGGTGAAGTTTGGTTGACTTCTGCGCAGCGGTTTGGGAGTTAACATCAAAATTTCATTTCTCAGCCGAATCGCGTAGATCTCATTGTCAAAAGGCTTAAATGGCTTTTTTTTAACTAAGTTTGAGGATTGCGCTCAAACCAAATGTCCTAGAATCAAATTTCCAAATGTAACTACTAGATTTTGATACAATACACTATTGGGTGAAATTTGGTTGACTTCTGCGCAGCGCTTTGGGAGTTAACATCAAAATTACATTTCTCAGCCGAATCGTTTAGATCTCACTTTAAAAAGGCTTAAATGGCTTTTTTTAACTAAGTTTGAGGATTGCGCTCAAACCAAATGTTCTAGAATCAAATTTCCAAATGTAACTACTAGATTGTGATACAATACACTATTGGGTGAAGTTTGGTTGACTTCTGCGCAGCGCTTTGGGAGTTAACATCAAAATTACATTTCTCAGCCGAATCGCTTAGATCTCACTTTAAAAAGGCTTAAATGGCTTTTTTTAACTAATTTTGAGGATTGCGCTCAAACCAAATGTCCTAGAATCAAATTTTCAAATGTAACTACTAGATTGTGATGCAATACACTATTGGGTGAAGTTTGGTTTACTTCTGCGCAGCGGTTTGGGAGTTAACATCAAAATTACATTTCTCAGCCGAATCGCGTAGATCTCACTGTCAAAAGGCTTAAATGGCTTTTTTTTAAACTAAGTTTGAGGATTGCGCTCAAACCAAATGTTCTAGAATCAAATTTCCAAATGTAACTACTAGATTGTTATACAATACACTATTGGGTGAAGTTTGGTTGACTTCTGCGCAGCGGTTTGGGAGTTAACATCAAAATTACATTTCTCAGCCGAATCGCGTAGATCTCATTGTCAAAAGGCTTAAATGGCTTTTTTTTAACTAAGTTTGAGGATTGCGCTCAAACCAAATGTCCTAGAATCAAATTTCCAAATGTAACTACTAGATTTTGATACAATACACTATTGGGTGAAGTTTGGTTGACTTCTGCGCAGCGCTTTGGGAGTTAACATCAAAATTACATTTCTCAGCCGAATCGTTTAGATCTCACTTTAAAAAGGCTTAAATGGCTTTTTTTAACTAAGTTTGAGGATTGCGCTCTAACCAAATGTTCTAGAATCAAATTTCCAAATGTAACTACTAGATTGTGATACAATACACTATTGGGTGAAGTTTGGTTGACTTCTGCGCAGCGCTTTGGGAGTTAACATCAAAATTACATTTCTCAGCCGAATCGCTTAGATCTCACTTTAAAAAGGCTTAAATGGCTTTTTTTAACTAATTTTGAGGATTGCGCTCAAACCAAATGTCCTAGAATCAAATTTTCAAATGTAACTACTAGATTGTGATACAATACACTATTGGGTGAAGTTTGGTTTACTTCTGCGCAGCGGTTTGGGAGTTAACATCAAAATTACATTTCTCGGCCGAATCGCGCAGATCTCACTGTAAAAAGGCTTAAATGGCTTTTTTTAACTAAGTTTGAGGATTGCGCTTTAACCAAATGTCCTAGAACCAAATTTCCAAATGTAACTACTAGATTGTGATACAATACACTATTGGGTGAAGTTTGGTTGACTTCTGCGCAGCGGTTTGGGAGTTAACATCAAAATTACATTTCTCGGCCGAATCGCGTAGATCTCACTGTAAAAAGGCTTAAATGGCTTTTTTTAACTGAGTTTGAGGATTGCGCTCAAACCAAATGTCCTAGAACCAAATTTCCAAATGTATCTACTAGATTGTGACACAATACACTATTGGGTGAAGTTTTTGTTGACCTCTGCGCAGCGGTTTGGGAGTTAACATCAAAATTACATTTCTCGGCCGAATCGCGTAGATCTCACTGTCAAAAGGCTTAAATGGCTTTTTTTTAAACTAAGTTTGAGGATTGCGCTCAAACCAAATGTTCTAGAATCAAATTTCCAAATGTAACTACTAGATTGTTATACAATACACTATTGGGTGAAGTTTGGTTGACTTCTGCGCAGCGGTTTGGGAGTTAACATCAAAATTTCATTTCTCAGCCGAATCGCGTAGATCTCATTGTCAAAAGGCTTAAATGGCTTTTTTTTAACTAAGTTTGAGGATTGCGCTCAAACCAAATGTCCTAGAATCAAATTTCCAAATGTAACTACTAGATTTTGATACAATACACTATTGGGTGAAATTTGGTTGACTTCTGCGCAGCGCTTTGGGAGTTAACATCAAAATTACATTTCTCAGCCGAATCGTTTAGATCTCACTTTAAAAAGGCTTAAATGGCTTTTTTTAACTAAGTTTGAGGATTGCGCTCAAACCAAATGTTCTAGAATCAAATTTCCAAATGTAACTACTAGATTGTGATACAATACACTATTGGGTGAAGTTTGGTTGACTTCTGCGCAGCGCTTTGGGAGTTAACATCAAAATTACATTTCTCAGCCGAATCGCTTAGATCTCACTTTAAAAAGGCTTAAATGGCTTTTTTTAACTAATTTTGAGGATTGCGCTCAAACCAAATGTCCTAGAATCAAATTTTCAAATGTAACTACTAGATTGTGATACAATACACTATTGGGTGAAGTTTGGTTTACTTCTGCGCAGCGGTTTGGGAGTTAACATCAAAATTACATTTCTCAGCCGAATCGCGTAGATCTCACTGTCAAAAGGCTTAAATGGCTTTTTTTTAAACTAAGTTTGAGGATTGCGCTCAAACCAAATGTTCTAGAATCAAATTTCCAAATGTAACTACTAGATTGTGATACAATACATAATTGGGTGAAGTTTGGTTGACTTCTGCGCAGCGGTTTGGGAGTTAACATCAAAATTACATTTCTCGGCCGAATCGCGTAGATCTCACTGTAAAAAGCCTTAAATGGCTTTTTTTTTTTAACTAAGTTTGAGGATTCCGCTCAAACCAAATGTTCTAGAATCAAATTTCCAAATGTAACTACTAGATTGTGATACAATACACTATTGGGTGAAGTTTGGTTGACTTCTGCGCAGCGCTTTGGGAGTTAACATCAAAATTACATTTCTCAGCCGAATCGCTTAGATCTCACTTTAAAAAGGCTTAAATGGCTTTTTTTAACTAATTTTGAGGATTGCGCTCAAACCAAATGTCCTAGAATCAAATTTTCAAATGTAACTACTAGATTGTGATACAATACACTATTGGGTGAAGTTTGGTTGACTTCTGCGCAGCGGTTTGGGAGTTAACATCAAAATTACATTTCTCGGCCGAATCGCGTTGATCTCACTGTAAAAAGGCTTAAATGGCTTTTTTTTAAACTAAGTTTGAGGATTGCGCTCAAACCAAATGTCCTAGAACCAAATTTCCAAATGTAACTACTAGATTGTGATACAATACACTATTGGGTGAAGTTTGGTTGACTTCTGCGCAGCGCTTTGGGAGTTAACATCAAAATTACATTTCTCAGCCGAATCGCTTAGATCTCACTTTAAAAAGGCTTAAATGGCTTTTTTTAACTAATTTTGAGGATTGCGCTCAAACCAAATGTCCTAGAATCAAATTTTCAAATGTAACTACTAGATTGTGATACAATACACTATTGGGTGAAGTTTGGTTTACTTCTGCGCAGCGGTTTGGGAGTTAACATCAAAATTACATTTCTCAGCCGAATCGCGTAGATCTCACTGTCAAAAGGCTTAAATGGCTTTTTTTTAAACTAAGTTTGAGGATTGCGCTCAAACCAAATGTTCTAGAATCAAATTTCCAAATGTAACTACTAGATTGTGATACAATACATAATTGGGTGAAGTTTGGTTGACTTCTGCGCAGCGGTTTGGGAGTTAACATCAAAATTACATTTCTCGGCCGAATCGCGTAGATCTCACTGTAAAAAGCCTTAAATGGCTTTTTTTTTTAACTAAGTTTGAGGATTCCGCTCAAACCAAATGTCCTAGAATCAAATTTCCAAATGTAACTACTAGATTGTGATACAATACACTATTGGGTGAAGTTTGGTTGACTTCTGCGCAGCGGTTTGGGAGTTAACATCAAAATTACATTTCTCGGCCGAATCGCGTTGATCTCACTGTAAAAAGGCTTAAATGGCTTTTTTTTAAACTAAGTTTGAGGATTGCGCTCAAACCAAATGTCCTAGAACCAAATTTCCAAATGTAACTACTAGATTGTGATACAATACACTATTGGGTGAAGTTTGGTTGACTTCTGCGCAGCGGTTTGGGAGTTAACATCAAAATTACATTTCTCGGCCGAATCGCGCAGATCTCACTGTAAAAAGGCTTAAATGGCTTTTTTTAACTAAGTTTGAGGATTGCGCTTTAACCAAATGTCCTAGAACCAAATTTCCAAATGTAACTACTAGATTGTGATACAATACACTATTGGGTGAAGTTTGGTTGACTTCTGCGCAGCGGTTTGGGAGTTAACATCAAAATTACATTTCTCGGCCGAATCGCGTAGATCTCACTGTAAAAAGGGTTAAATGGCTTTTTTTAACTGAGTTTGAGGATTGCGCTCAAACCAAATGTCCTAGAACCAAATTTCCAAATGTATCTACTAGATTGTGACACAATACACTATTGGGTGAAGTTTGGTTGACCTCTGCGCAGCGGTTTGGGAGTTAACATCAAAATTACATTTCTCGGCCGAATCGCGTAGATCTCACTGTCAAAAGGCTTAAATGGCTTTTTTTTAAACTAAGTTTGAGGATTGCGCTCAAACCAAATGTTCTAGAATCAAATTTCCAAATGTAACTACTAGATTGTTATACAATACACTATTGGGTGAAGTTTGGTTGACTTCTGCGCAGCGGTTTGGGAGTTAACATCAAAATTACATTTCTCAGCCGAATCGCGTAGATCTCATTGTCAAAAGGCTTAAATGGCTTTTTTTTAACTAAGTTTGAGGATTGCGCTCAAACCAAATGTCCTAGAATCAAATTTCCAAATGTAACTACTAGATTTTGATACAATACACTATTGGGTGAAGTTTGGTTGACTTCTGCGCAGCGCTTTGGGAGTTAACATCAAAATTACATTTCTCAGCCGAATCGTTTAGATCTCACTTTAAAAAGGCTTAAATGGCTTTTTTTAACTAAGTTTGAGGATTGCGCTCTAACCAAATGTTCTAGAATCAAATTTCCAAATGTAACTACTAGATTGTGATACAATACACTATTGGGTGAAGTTTGGTTGACTTCTGCGCAGCGCTTTGGGAGTTAACATCAAAATTACATTTCTCGGCCGAATCGCGTAGATCTCACTGTAAAAAGGCTTAAATGGCTTTTTTTAACTGAGTTTGAGGATTGCGCTCAAACCAAATGTCCTAGAACCAAATTTCCAAATGTATCTACTAGATTGTGACACAATACACTATTGGGTGAAGTTTTTGTTGACCTCTGCGCAGCGGTTTGGGAGTTAACATCAAAATTACATTTCTCGGCCGAATCGCGTAGATCTCACTGTCAAAAGGCTTAAATGGCTTTTTTTTAAACTAAGTTTGAGGATTGCGCTCAAACCAAATGTTCTAGAATCAAATTTCCAAATGTAACTACTAGATTGTTATACAATACACTATTGGGTGAAGTTTGGTTGACTTCTGCGCAGCGGTTTGGGAGTTAACATCAAAATTTCATTTCTCAGCCGAATCGCGTAGATCTCATTGTCAAAAGGCTTAAATGGCTTTTTTTTAACTAAGTTTGAGGATTGCGCTCAAACCAAATGTCCTAGAATCAAATTTCCAAATGTAACTACTAGATTTTGATACAATACACTATTGGGTGAAATTTGGTTGACTTCTGCGCAGCGCTTTGGGAGTTAACATCAAAATTACATTTCTCAGCCGAATCGTTTAGATCTCACTTTAAAAAGGCTTAAATGGCTTTTTTTAACTAAGTTTGAGGATTGCGCTCAAACCAAATGTTCTAGAATCAAATTTCCAAATGTAACTACTAGATTGTGATACAATACACTATTGGGTGAAGTTTGGTTGACTTCTGCGCAGCGCTTTGGGAGTTAACATCAAAATTACATTTCTCAGCCGAATCGCTTAGATCTCACTTTAAAAAGGCTTAAATGGCTTTTTTTAACTAATTTTGAGGATTGCGCTCAAACCAAATGTCCTAGAATCAAATTTTCAAATGTAACTACTAGATTGTGATACAATACACTATTGGGTGAAGTTTGGTTTACTTCTGCGCAGCGGTTTGGGAGTTAACATCAAAATTACATTTCTCAGCCGAATCGCGTAGATCTCACTGTCAAAAGGCTTAAATGGCTTTTTTTTAAACTAAGTTTGAGGATTGCGCTCAAACCAAATGTTCTAGAATCAAATTTCCAAATGTAACTACTAGATTGTGATACAATACATAATTGGGTGAAGTTTGGTTGACTTCTGCGCAGCGGTTTGGGAGTTAACATCAAAATTACATTTCTCGGCCGAATCGCGTAGATCTCACTGTAAAAAGCCTTAAATGGCTTTTTTTTTTAACTAAGTTTGAGGATTCCGCTCAAACCAAATGTTCTAGAATCAAATTTCCAAATGTAACTACTAGATTGTGATACAATACACTATTGGGTGAAGTTTGGTTGACTTCTGCGCAGCGCTTTGGGAGTTAACATCAAAATTACATTTCTCAGCCGAATCGCTTAGATCTCACTTTAAAAAGGCTTAAATGGCTTTTTTTAACTAATTTTGAGGATTGCGCTCAAACCAAATGTCCTAGAATCAAATTTTCAAATGTAACTACTAGATTGTGATACAATACACTATTGGGTGAAGTTTGGTTGACTTCTGCGCAGCGGTTTGGGAGTTAACATCAAAATTACATTTCTCGGCCGAATCGCGTTGATCTCACTGTAAAAAGGCTTAAATGGCTTTTTTTTAAACTAAGTTTGAGGATTGCGCTCAAACCAAATGTCCTAGAACCAAATTTCCAAATGTAACTACTAGATTGTGATACAATACACTATTGGGTGAAGTTTGGTTGACTTCTGCGCAGCGCTTTGGGAGTTAACATCAAAATTACATTTCTCAGCCGAATCGCTTAGATCTCACTTTAAAAAGGCTTAAATGGCTTTTTTTAACTAATTTTGAGGATTGCGCTCAAACCAAATGTCCTAGAATCAAATTTTCAAATGTAACTACTAGATTGTGATACAATACACTATTGGGTGAAGTTTGGTTTACTTCTGCGCAGCGGTTTGGGAGTTAACATCAAAATTACATTTCTCAGCCGAATCGCGTAGATCTCACTGTCAAAAGGCTTAAATGGCTTTTTTTTAAACTAAGTTTGAGGATTGCGCTCAAACCAAATGTTCTAGAATCAAATTTCCAAATGTAACTACTAGATTGTGATACAATACATAATTGGGTGAAGTTTGGTTGACTTCTGCGCAGCGGTTTGGGAGTTAACATCAAAATTACATTTCTCGGCCGAATCGCGTAGATCTCACTGTAAAAAGCCTTAAATGGCTTTTTTTTTTAACTAAGTTTGAGGATTCCGCTCAAACCAAATGTCCTAGAATCAAATTTCCAAATGTAACTACTAGATTGTGATACAATACACTATTGGGTGAAGTTTGGTTGACTTCTGCGCAGCGGTTTGGGAGTTAACATCAAAATTACATTTCTCGGCCGAATCGCGTTGATCTCACTGTAAAAAGGCTTAAATGGCTTTTTTTTAAACTAAGTTTGAGGATTGCGCTCAAACCAAATGTCCTAGAACCAAATTTCCAAATGTAACTACTAGATTGTGATACAATACACTATTGGGTGAAGTTTGGTTGACTTCTGCGCAGCGGTTTGGGAGTTAACATCAAAATTACATTTCTCGGCCGAATCGCGCAGATCTCACTGTAAAAAGGCTTAAATGGCTTTTTTTAACTAAGTTTGAGGATTGCGCTTTAACCAAATGTCCTAGAACCAAATTTCCAAATGTAACTACTAGATTGTGATACAATACACTATTGGGTGAAGTTTGGTTGACTTCTGCGCAGCGGTTTGGGAGTTAACATCAAAATTACATTTCTCGGCCGAATCGCGTAGATCTCACTGTAAAAAGGGTTAAATGGCTTTTTTTAACTGAGTTTGAGGATTGCGCTCAAACCAAATGTCCTAGAACCAAATTTCCAAATGTATCTACTAGATTGTGACACAATACACTATTGGGTGAAGTTTGGTTGACCTCTGCGCAGCGGTTTGGGAGTTAACATCAAAATTACATTTCTCGGCCGAATCGCGTAGATCTCACTGTCAAAAGGCTTAAATGGCTTTTTTTTAAACTAAGTTTGAGGATTGCGCTCAAACCAAATGTTCTAGAATCAAATTTCCAAATGTAACTACTAGATTGTTATACAATACACTATTGGGTGAAGTTTGGTTGACTTCTGCGCAGCGGTTTGGGAGTTAACATCAAAATTACATTTCTCAGCCGAATCGCGTAGATCTCATTGTCAAAAGGCTTAAATGGCTTTTTTTTAACTAAGTTTGAGGATTGCGCTCAAACCAAATGTCCTAGAATCAAATTTCCAAATGTAACTACTAGATTTTGATACAATACACTATTGGGTGAAGTTTGGTTGACTTCTGCGCAGCGCTTTGGGAGTTAACATCAAAATTACATTTCTCAGCCGAATCGTTTAGATCTCACTTTAAAAAGGCTTAAATGGCTTTTTTTAACTAAGTTTGAGGATTGCGCTCTAACCAAATGTTCTAGAATCAAATTTCCAAATGTAACTACTAGATTGTGATACAATACACTATTGGGTGAAGTTTGGTTGACTTCTGCGCAGCGCTTTGGGAGTTAACATCAAAATTACATTTCTCAGCCGAATCGCTTAGATCTCACTTTAAAAAGGCTTAAATGGCTTTTTTTAACTAATTTTGAGGATTGCGCTCAAACCAAATGTCCTAGAATCAAATTTTCAAATGTAACTACTAGATTGTGATACAATACACTATTGGGTGAAGTTTGGTTTACTTCTGCGCAGCGGTTTGGGAGTTAACATCAAAATTACATTTCTCGGCCGAATCGCGCAGATCTCACTGTAAAAAGGCTTAAATGGCTTTTTTTAACTAAGTTTGAGGATTGCGCTTTAACCAAATGTCCTAGAACCAAATTTCCAAATGTAACTACTAGATTGTGATACAATACACTATTGGGTGAAGTTTGGTTGACTTCTGCGCAGCGGTTTGGGAGTTAACATCAAAATTACATTTCTCGGCCGAATCGCGTAGATCTCACTGTAAAAAGGCTTAAATGGCTTTTTTTAACTGAGTTTGAGGATTGCGCTCAAACCAAATGTCCTAGAACCAAATTTCCAAATGTATCTACTAGATTGTGACACAATACACTATTGGGTGAAGTTTGGTTGACCTCTGCGCAGCGGTTTGGGAGTTAACATCAAAATTACATTTCTCGGCCGAATCGCGTAGATCTCACTGTCAAAAGGCTTAAATGGCTTTTTTTTAAACTAAGTTTGAGGATTGCGCTCAAACCAAATGTTCTAGAATCAAATTTCCAAATGTAACTACTAGATTGTTATACAATACACTATTGGGTGAAGTTTGGTTGACTTCTGCGCAGCGGTTTGGGAGTTAACATCAAAATTTCATTTCTCAGCCGAATCGCGTAGATCTCATTGTCAAAAGGCTTAAATGGCTTTTTTTTAACTAAGTTTGAGGATTGCGCTCAAACCAAATGTCCTAGAATCAAATTTCCAAATGTAACTACTAGATTTTGATACAATACACTATTGGGTGAAATTTGGTTGACTTCTGCGCAGCGCTTTGGGAGTTAACATCAAAATTACATTTCTCAGCCGAATCGTTTAGATCTCACTTTAAAAAGGCTTAAATGGCTTTTTTTAACTAAGTTTGAGGATTGCGCTCAAACCAAATGTTCTAGAATCAAATTTCCAAATGTAACTACTAGATTGTGATACAATACACTATTGGGTGAAGTTTGGTTGACTTCTGCGCAGCGCTTTGGGAGTTAACATCAAAATTACATTTCTCAGCCGAATCGCTTAGATCTCACTTTAAAAAGGCTTAAATGGCTTTTTTTAACTAATTTTGAGGATTGCGCTCAAACCAAATGTCCTAGAATCAAATTTTCAAATGTAACTACTAGATTGTGATACAATACACTATTGGGTGAAGTTTGGTTTACTTCTGCGCAGCGGTTTGGGAGTTAACATCAAAATTACATTTCTCAGCCGAATCGCGTAGATCTCACTGTCAAAAGGCTTAAATGGCTTTTTTTTAAACTAAGTTTGAGGATTGCGCTCAAACCAAATGTTCTAGAATCAAATTTCCAAATGTAACTACTAGATTGTGATACAATACATAATTGGGTGAAGTTTGGTTGACTTCTGCGCAGCGGTTTGGGAGTTAACATCAAAATTACATTTCTCGGCCGAATCGCGTAGATCTCACTGTAAAAAGCCTTAAATGGCTTTTTTTTTTAACTAAGTTTGAGGATTCCGCTCAAACCAAATGTTCTAGAATCAAATTTCCAAATGTAACTACTAGATTGTGATACAATACACTATTGGGTGAAGTTTGGTTGACTTCTGCGCAGCGCTTTGGGAGTTAACATCAAAATTACATTTCTCAGCCGAATCGCTTAGATCTCACTTTAAAAAGGCTTAAATGGCTTTTTTTAACTAATTTTGAGGATTGCGCTCAAACCAAATGTCCTAGAATCAAATTTTCAAATGTAACTACTAGATTGTGATACAATACACTATTGGGTGAAGTTTGGTTTACTTCTGCGCAGCGGTTTGGGAGTTAACATCAAAATTACATTTCTCGGCCGAATCGCGCAGATCTCACTGTAAAAAGGCTTAAATGGCTTTTTTTAACTAAGTTTGAGGATTGCGCTCAAACCAAATGTTCTAGAATCAAATTTCCAAATGTAACTACTAGATTGTTATACAATACACTATTGGGTGAAGTTTGGTTGACTTCTGCGCAGCGGTTTGGGAGTTAACATCAAAATTACATTTCTCGGCCGAATCGCGTAGATCTCACTGTAAAAAGCCTTAAATGGCTTTTTTTTTTAACTAAGTTTGAGGATTCCGCTCAAACCAAATGTTCTAGAATCAAATTTCCAAATGTAACTACTAGATTGTGATACAATACACTATTGGGTGAAGTTTGGTTGACTTCTGCGCAGCGCTTTGGGAGTTAACATCAAAATTACATTTCTCAGCCGAATCGCTTAGATCTCACTTTAAAAAGGCTTAAATGGCTTTTTTTAACTAATTTTGAGGATTGCGCTCAAACCAAATGTCCTAGAATCAAATTTTCAAATGTAACTACTAGATTGTGATACAATACACTATTGGGTGAAGTTTGGTTTACTTCTGCGCAGCGGTTTGGGAGTTAACATGAAAATTACATTTCTCAGCCGAATCGCGTAGATCTCACTGTCAAAAGGCTTAAATGGCTTTTTTTTAAACTAAGTTTGAGGATTGCGCTCAAACCAAATGTTCTAGAATTAAATTTCCAAATGTAACTACTAGATTGTGATACAATACATAATTGGGTGAAGTTTGGTTGACTTCTGCGCAGCGGTTTGGGAGTTAACATCAAAATTACATTTCTCGGCCGAATCGCGTAGATCTCACTGTCAAAAGGCTTAAATGGCTTTTTTTTAAACTAAGTTTGAGGATTGCGCTCAAACCAAATGTCCTAGAACCAAATTTCCAAATGTAACTACTAGATTGTGATACAATACACTATTGGGTGAAGTTTGGTTGACTTCTGCGCAGCGGTTTGGGAGTTAACATCAAAATTACATTTCTCGGCCGAATCGCGCAGATCTCACTGTAAAAAGGCTTAAATGGCTTTTTTTAACTAAGTTTGAGGATTGCGCTTTAACCAAATGTCCTAGAACCAAATTTCCAAATGTAACTACTAGATTGTGATACAATACACTATTGGGTGAAGTTTGGTTGACTTCTGCGCAGCGGTTTGGGAGTTAACATCAAAATTACATTTCTCGGCCGAATCGCGTAGATCTCACTGTAAAAAGGCTTAAATGGCTTTTTTTAACTGAGTTTGAGGATTGCGCTCAAACCAAATGTCCTAGAACCAAATTTCCAAATGTATCTACTAGATTGTGACACAATACACTATTGGGTGAAGTTTGGTTGACCTCTGCGCAGCGGTTTGGGAGTTAACATCAAAATTACATTTCTCGGCCGAATCGCGTAGATCTCACTGTCAAAAGGCTTAAATGGCTTTTTTTTAAACTAAGTTTGAGGATTGCGCTCAAACCAAATGTTCTAGAATCAAATTTCCAAATGTAACTACTAGATTGTGATACAATACACTATTGGGTGAAGTTTGGTTGACCTCTGCGCAGCGGTTTGGGAGTTAACATCAAAATTACATTTCTCGGCCGAATCGCGTAGATCTCACTGTCAAAAGGCTTAAATGGCTTTTTTTTAAACTAAGTTTGAGGATTGCGCTCAAACCAAATGTTCTAGAATCAAATTTCCAAATGTAACTACTAGATTGTTATACAATACACTATTGGGTGAAGTTTGGTTGACTTCTGCGCAGCGGTTTGGGAGTTAACATAAAAATTTCATTTCTCAGCCGAATCGCGTAGATCTCATTGTCAAAAGGCTTAAATGGCTTTTTTTTAACTAAGTTTGAGGATTGCGCTCAAACCAAATGTCCTAGAATCAAATTTCCAAATGTAACTACTAGATTTTGATACAATACACTATTGGGTGAAATTTGGTTGACTTCTGCGCAGCGCTTTGGGAGTTAACATCAAAATTACATTTCTCAGCCGAATCGTTTAGATCTCACTTTAAAAAGGCTTAAATGGCTTTTTTTAACTAAGTTTGAGGATTGCGCTCAAACCAAATGTTCTAGAATCAAATTTCCAAATGTAACTACTAGATTGTGATACAATACACTATTGGGTGAAGTTTGGTTGACTTCTGCGCAGCGCTTTGGGAGTTAACATCAAAATTACATTTCTCAGCCGAATCGCTTAGATCTCACTTTAAAAAGGCTTAAATGGCTTTTTTTAACTAATTTTGAGGATTGCGCTCAAACCAAATGTCCTAGAATCAAATTTTCAAATGTAACTACTAGATTGTGATACAATACACTATTGGGTGAAGTTTGGTTTACTTCTGCGCAGCGGTTTGGGAGTTAACATCAAAATTACATTTCTCAGCCGAATCGCGTAGATCTCACTGTCAAAAGGCTTAAATGGCTTTTTTTTAAACTAAGTTTGAGGATTGCGCTCAAACCAAATGTTCTAGAATCAAATTTCCAAATGTAACTACTAGATTGTGATACAATACATAATTGGGTGAAGTTTGGTTGACTTCTGCGCAGCGGTTTGGGAGTTAACATCAAAATTACATTTCTCGGCCGAATCGCGTAGATCTCACTGTAAAAAGCCTTAAATGGCTTTTTTTTTTAACTAAGTTTGAGGATTCCGCTCAAACCAAATGTTCTAGAATCAAATTTCCAAATGTAACTACTAGATTGTGATACAATACACTATTGGGTGAAGTTTGGTTGACTTCTGCGCAGCGCTTTGGGAGTTAACATCAAAATTACATTTCTCAGCCGAATCGCTTAGATCTCACTTTAAAAAGGCTTAAATGGCTTTTTTTAACTAATTTTGAGGATTGCGCTCAAACCAAATGTCCTAGAATCAAATTTTCAAATGTAACTACTAGATTGTGATACAATACACTATTGGGTGAAGTTTGGTTTACTTCTGCGCAGCGGTTTGGGAGTTAACATCAAAATTACATTTCTCGGCCGAATCGCGCAGATCTCACTGTAAAAAGGCTTAAATGGCTTTTTTTAACTAAGTTTGAGGATTGCGCTCAAACCAAATGTTCTAGAATCAAATTTCCAAATGTAACTACTAGATTGTTATACAATACACTATTGGGTGAAGTTTGGTTGACTTCTGCGCAGCGGTTTGGGAGTTAACATCAAAATTACATTTCTCGGCCGAATCGCGTAGATCTCACTGTAAAAAGCCTTAAATGGCTTTTTTTTTTAACTAAGTTTGAGGATTCCGCTCAAACCAAATGTTCTAGAATCAAATTTCCAAATGTAACTACTAGATTGTGATACAATACACTATTGGGTGAAGTTTGGTTGACTTCTGCGCAGCGCTTTGGGAGTTAACATCAAAATTACATTTCTCAGCCGAATCGCTTAGATCTCACTTTAAAAAGGCTTAAATGGCTTTTTTTAACTAATTTTGAGGATTGCGCTCAAACCAAATGTCCTAGAATCAAATTTTCAAATGTAACTACTAGATTGTGATACAATACACTATTGGGTGAAGTTTGGTTTACTTCTGCGCAGCGGTTTGGGAGTTAACATGAAAATTACATTTCTCAGCCGAATCGCGTAGATCTCACTGTCAAAAGGCTTAAATGGCTTTTTTTTAAACTAAGTTTGAGGATTGCGCTCAAACCAAATGTTCTAGAATCAAATTTCCAAATGTAACTACTAGATTGTGATACAATACACTATTGGGTGAAGTTTGGTTGACTTCTGCGCAGCGGTTTGGGAGTTAACATAAAAATTACATTTCTCAGCCGAATCGCGTAGATCTCATTGTCAAAAGGCTTAAATGGCTTTTTTTTAACTAAGTTTGAGGATTGCGCTCAAACCAAATGTCCTAGAATCAAATTTCCAAATGTAACTACTAGATTGTGATACAATACACTATTGGGTGAAGTTTGGTTGACTTCTGCGCAGCGCTTTGGGAGTTAACATCAAAATTACATTTCTCAGCCGAATCGTTTAGATCTCACTTTAAAAAGGCTTAAATGGCTTTTTTTAACTAAGTTTGAGGATTGCGCTCAAACCAAATGTTCTAGAATCAAATTTCCAAATGTAACTACTAGATTGTGATACAATACACTATTGGGTGAAGTTTGGTTGACTTCTGCGCAGCGCTTTGGGAGTTAACATCAAAATTACATTTCTCAGCCGAATCGCTTAGATCTCACTTTAAAAAGGCTTAAATGGCTTTTTTTAACTAATTTTGAGGATTGCGCTCAAACCAAATGTCCTAGAATCAAATTTTCAAATGTAACTACTAGATTGTGATACAATACACTATTGGGTGAAGTTTGGTTTACTTCTGCGCAGCGGTTTGGGAGTTAACATCAAAATTACATTTCTCAGCCGAATCGCGTAGATCTCACTGTCAAAAGGCTTAAATGGCTTTTTTTTAAACTAAGTTTGAGGATTGCGCTCAAACCAAATGTTCTAGAATCAAATTTCCAAATGTAACTACTAGATTGTGATACAATACATAATTGGGTGAAGTTTGGTTGACTTCTGCGCAGCGGTTTGGGAGTTAACATCAAAATTACATTTCTCGGCCGAATCGCGTAGATCTCACTGTAAAAAGCCTTAAATGGCTTTTTTTTTTAACTAAGTTTGAGGATTCCGCTCAAACCAAATGTCCTAGAATCAAATTTCCAAATGTAACTACTAGATTGTGATACAATACACTATTGGGTGAAGTTTGGTTGACTTCTGCGCAGCGGTTTGGGAGTTAACATCAAAATTACATTTCTCGGCCGAATCGCGTTGATCTCACTGTAAAAAGGCTTAAATGGCTTTTTTTTAAACTAAGTTTGAGGATTGCGCTCAAACCAAATGTCCTAGAACCAAATTTCCAAATGTAACTACTAGATTGTGATACAATACACTATTGGGTGAAGTTTGGTTGACTTCTGCGCAGCGGTTTGGGAGTTAACATCAAAATTACATTTCTCGGCCGAATCGCGCAGATCTCACTGTAAAAAGGCTTAAATGGCTTTTTTTAACTAAGTTTGAGGATTGCGCTTTAACCAAATGTCCTAGAACCAAATTTCCAAATGTAACTACTAGATTGTGATACAATACACTATTGGGTGAAGTTTGGTTGACTTCTGCGCAGCGGTTTGGGAGTTAACATCAAAATTACATTTCTCGGCCGAATCGCGTAGATCTCACTGTAAAAAGGCTTAAATGGCTTTTTTTAACTGAGTTTGAGGATTGCGCTCAAACCAAATGTCCTAGAACCAAATTTCCAAATGTATCTACTAGATTGTGACACAATACACTATTGGGTGAAGTTTGGTTGACCTCTGCGCAGCGGTTTGGGAGTTAACATCAAAATTACATTTCTCGGCCGAATCGCGTAGATCTCACTGTCAAAAGGCTTAAATGGCTTTTTTTTAAACTAAGTTTGAGGATTGCGCTCATACCAAATGTTCTAGAATCAAATTTCCAAATGTAACTACTAGATTGTTATACAATACACTATTGGGTGAAGTTTGGTTGACTTCTGCGCAGCGGTTTGGGAGTTAACATCAAAATTACATTTCTCAGCCGAATCGCGTAGATCTCATTGTCAAAAGGCTTAAATGGCTTTTTTTTAACTAAGTTTGAGGATTGCGCTCAAACCAAATGTCCTAGAATCAAATTTCCAAATGTAACTACTAGATTGTGATACAATACACTATTGGGTGAAGTTTGGTTGACTTCTGCGCAGCGCTTTGGGAGTTAACATCAAAATTACATTTCTCAGCCGAATCGCTTAGATCTCACTTTAAAAAGGCTTAAATGGCTTTTTTTAACTAATTTTGAGGATTGCGCTCAAACCAAATGTCCTAGAATCAAATTTTCAAATGTAACTACTAGATTGTGATACAATACACTATTGGGTGAAGTTTGGTTTACTTCTGCGCAGCGGTTTGGGAGTTAACATCAAAATTACATTTCTCGGCCGAATCGCGCAGATCTCACTGTAAAAAGGCTTAAATGGCTTTTTTTAACTAAGTTTGAGGATTGCGCTTTAACCAAATGTCCTAGAACCAAATTTCCAAATGTAACTACTAGATTGTGATACAATACACTATTGGGTGAAGTTTGGTTGACTTCTGCGCAGCGGTTTGGGAGTTAACATCAAAATTACATTTCTCGGCCGAATCGCGTAGATCTCACTGTAAAAAGGCTTAAATGGCTTTTTTTAACTGAGTTTGAGGATTGCGCTCAAACCAAATGTCCTAGAACCAAATTTCCAAATGTATCTACTAGATTGTGACACAATACACTATTGGGTGAAGTTTGGTTGACCTCTGCGCAGCGGTTTGGGAGTTAACATCAAAATTACATTTCTCGGCCGAATCGCGTAGATCTCACTGTCAAAAGGCTTAAATGGCTTTTTTTTAAACTAAGTTTGAGGATTGCGCTCAAACCAAATGTTCTAGAATCAAATTTCCAAATGTAACTACTAGATTGTTATACAATACACTATTGGGTGAAGTTTGGTTGACTTCTGCGCAGCGGTTTGGGAGTTAACATCAAAATTTCATTTCTCAGCCGAATCGCGTAGATCTCATTGTCAAAAGGCTTAAATGGCTTTTTTTTAACTAAGTTTGAGGATTGCGCTCAAACCAAATGTCCTAGAATCAAATTTCCAAATGTAACTACTAGATTTTGATACAATACACTATTGGGTGAAATTTGGTTGACTTCTGCGCAGCGCTTTGGGAGTTAACATCAAAATTACATTTCTCAGCCGAATCGTTTAGATCTCACTTTAAAAAGGCTTAAATGGCTTTTTTTAACTAAGTTTGAGGATTGCGCTCAAACCAAATGTTCTAGAATCAAATTTCCAAATGTAACTACTAGATTGTGATACAATACACTATTGGGTGAAGTTTGGTTGACTTCTGCGCAGCGCTTTGGGAGTTAACATCAAAATTACATTTCTCAGCCGAATCGCTTAGATCTCACTTTAAAAAGGCTTAAATGGCTTTTTTTAACTAATTTTGAGGATTGCGCTCAAACCAAATGTCCTAGAATCAAATTTTCAAATGTAACTACTAGATTGTGATACAATACACTATTGGGTGAAGTTTGGTTTACTTCTGCGCAGCGGTTTGGGAGTTAACATCAAAATTACATTTCTCAGCCGAATCGCGTAGATCTCACTGTCAAAAGGCTTAAATGGCTTTTTTTTAAACTAAGTTTGAGGATTGCGCTCAAACCAAATGTTCTAGAATCAAATTTCCAAATGTAACTACTAGATTGTGATACAATACATAATTGGGTGAAGTTTGGTTGACTTCTGCGCAGCGGTTTGGGAGTTAACATCAAAATTACATTTCTCGGCCGAATCGCGTAGATCTCACTGTAAAAAGCCTTAAATGGCTTTTTTTTTTAACTAAGTTTGAGGATTCCGCTCAAACCAAATGTTCTAGAATCAAATTTCCAAATGTAACTACTAGATTGTGATACAATACACTATTGGGTGAAGTTTGGTTGACTTCTGCGCAGCGCTTTGGGAGTTAACATCAAAATTACATTTCTCAGCCGAATCGCTTAGATCTCACTTTAAAAAGGCTTAAATGGCTTTTTTTAACTAATTTTGAGGATTGCGCTCAAACCAAATGTCCTAGAATCAAATTTTCAAATGTAACTACTAAATTGTGATACAATACACTATTGGGTGAAGTTTGGTTTACTTCTGCGCAGCGGTTTGGGAGTTAACATGAAAATTACATTTCTCAGCCGAATCGCGTAGATCTCACTGTCAAAAGGCTTAAATGGCTTTTTTTTTAAACTAAGTTTGAGGATTGCGCTCAAACCAAATGTTCTAGAATTAAATTTCCAAATGTAACTACTAGATTGTGATACAATACATAATTGGGTGAAGTTTGGTTGACTTCTGCGCAGCGGTTTGGGAGTTAACATCAAAATTACATTTCTCGGCCGAATCCCGTAGATCTCACTGTCAAAAGGCTTAAATGGCTTTTTTTTAAACTAAGTTTGAGGATTGCGCTCAAACCAAATGTCCTAGAACCAAATTTCCAAATGTAACTACTAGATTGTGATACAATACACTATTGGGTGAAGTTTGGTTGACTTCTGCGCAGCGGTTTGGGAGTTAACATCAAAATTACATTTCTCGGCCGAATCGCGCAGACCTCACTGTAAAAAGGCTTAAATGGCTTTTTTTAACTAAGTTTGAGGATTGCGCTTTAACCAAATGTCCTAGAACCAAATTTCCAAATGTAACTACTAGATTGTGATACAATACACTATTGGGTGAAGTTTGGTTGACTTCTGCGCAGCGGTTTGGGAGTTAACATCAAAATTACATTTCTCGGCCGAATCGCGTAGATCTCACTGTCAAAAGGCTTAAATGGCTTTTTTTTAAACTAAGTTTGAGGATTGCGCTCAAACCAAATGTTCTAGAATCAAATTTCCAAATGTAACTACTAGATTGTTATACAATACACTATTGGGTGAAGTTTGGTTGACTTCTGCGCAGCGGTTTGGGAGTTAACATCAAAATTACATTTCTCAGCCGAATCGCGTAGATCTCATTGTCAAAAGGCTTAAATGGCTTTTTTTTTAACTAAGTTTGAGGATTGCGCTCAAACCAAATGTCCTAGAATCAAATTTCCAAATGTAACTACTAGATTTTGATACAATACACTATTGGGTGAAGTTTGGTTGACTTCTGCGCAGCGCTTTGGGAGTTAACATCAAAATTACATTTCTCAGCCGAATCGTTTAGATCTCACTTTAAAAAGGCTTAAATGGCTTTTTTTAACTAAGTTTGAGGATTGCGCTCAAACCAAATGTTCTAGAATCAAATTTCCAAATGTAACTACTAGATTGTGATACAATACACTATTGGGTGAAGTTTGGTTGACTTCTGCGCAGCGCTTTGGGAGTTAACATCAAAATTACATTTCTCAGCCGAATCGCTTAGATCTCACTTTAAAAAGGCTTAAATGGCTTTTTTTAACTAATTTTGAGGATTGCGCTCAAACCAAATGTCCTAGAATCAAATTTTCAAATGTAACTACTAGATTGTGATACAATACACTATTGGGTGAAGTTTGGTTTACTTCTGCGCAGCGGTTTGGGAGTTAACATCAAAATTACATTTCTCAGCCGAATCGCGTAGATCTCACTGTCAAAAGGCTTAAATGGCTTTTTTTTAAACTAAGTTTGAGGATTGCGCTCAAACCAAATGTTCTAGAATCAAATTTCCAAATGTAACTACTAGATTGTGATACAATACATAATTGGGTGAAGTTTGGTTGACTTCTGCGCAGCGGTTTGGGAGTTAACATCAAAATTACATTTCTCGGCCGAATCGCGTAGATCTCACTGTAAAAAGCCTTAAATGGCTTTTTTTTTTAACTAAGTTTGAGGATTCCGCTCAAACCAAATGTCCTAGAATCAAATTTCCAAATGTAACTACTAGATTGTGATACAATACACTATTGGGTGAAGTTTGGTTGACTTCTGCGCAGCGGTTTGGGAGTTAACATCAAAATTACATTTCTCGGCCGAATCGCGTTGATCTCACTGTAAAAAGGCTTAAATGGCTTTTTTTTAAACTAAGTTTGAGGATTGCGCTCAAACCAAATGTCCTAGAACCAAATTTCCAAATGTAACTACTAGATTGTGATACAATACACTATTGGGTGAAGTTTGGTTGACTTCTGCGCAGCGGTTTGGGAGTTAACATCAAAATTACATTTCTCGGCCGAATCGCGCAGATCTCACTGTAAAAAGGCTTAAATGGCTTTTTTTAACTAAGTTTGAGGATTGCGCTTTAACCAAATGTCCTAGAACCAAATTTCCAAATGTAACTACTAGATTGTGATACAATACACTATTGGGTGAAGTTTGGTTGACTTCTGCGCAGCGGTTTGGGAGTTAACATCAAAATTACATTTCTCGGCCGAATCGCGTAGATCTCACTGTAAAAAGGCTTAAATGGCTTTTTTTAACTGAGTTTGAGGATTGCGCTCAAACCAAATGTCCTAGAACCAAATTTCCAAATGTATCTACTAGATTGTGACACAATACACTATTGGGTGAAGTTTGGTTGACCTCTGCGCAGCGGTTTGGGAGTTAACATCAAAATTACATTTCTCGGCCGAATCGCTTAGATCTCACTTTAAAAAGGCTTAAATGGCTTTTTTTAACTAATTTTGAGGATTGCGCTCAAACCAAATGTCCTAGAATCAAATTTTCAAATGTAACTACTAGATTGTGATACAATACACTATTGGGTGAAGTTTGGTTTACTTCTGCGCAGCGGTTTGGGAGTTAACATCAAAATTACATTTCTCGGCCGAATCGCGCAGATCTCACTGTAAAAAGGCTTAAATGGCTTTTTTTAACTAAGTTTGAGGATTGCGCTTTAACCAAATGTCCTAGAACCAAATTTCCAAATGTAACTACTAGATTGTGATACAATACACTATAGGGTGAAGTTTGGTTGACTTCTGCGCAGCGGTTTGGGAGTTAACATCAAAATTACATTTCTCGGCCGAATCGCGTAGATCTCACTGTAAAAAGGCTTAAATGGCTTTTTTTAACTGAGTTTGAGGATTGCGCTCAAACCAAATGTCCTAGAACCAAATTTCCAAATGTATCTACTAGATTGTGACACAATACACTATTGGGTGAAGTTTGGTTGACCTCTGCGCAGCGGTTTGGGAGTTAACATCAAAATTACATTTCTCGGCCGAATCGCGTAGATCTCACTGTCAAAAGGCTTAAATGGCTTTTTTTTAAACTAAGTTTGAGGATTGCGCTCAAACCAAATGTTCTAGAATCAAATTTCCAAATGTAACTACTAGATTGTTATACAATACACTATTGGGTGAAGTTTGGTTGACTTCTGCGCAGCGGTTTGGGAGTTAACATCAAAATTACATTTCTCAGCCGAATCGCGTAGATCTCATTGTCAAAAGGCTTAAATGGCTTTTTTTTAACTAAGTTTGAGGATTGCGCTCAAACCAAATGTCCTAGAATCAAATTTCCAAATGTAACTACTAGATTTTGATACAATACACTATTGGGTGAAGTTTGGTTGACTTCTGCGCAGCGGTTTGGGAGTTAACATCAAAATTACATTTCTAAGCCGAATCGCGTAGATCTCACTGTCAAAAGGCTTAAATGGCTTTTTTTAACTAAGTTTGAGGATTGCGCTCAAACCAAATGTCCTAGAACCAAATTTCCAAATGTAACTACTAGATTGTGATACAATACACTATTGGGTGAAATTTGGTTGACTTCTGCGCAGCGGTTTGGGAGTTAACATCAAAATTACATTTCTCGGCCGAATCGCGCAGATCTCACTGTAAAAAGGCTTAAATGGCTTTTTTTAACTAAGTTTGAGGATTGCGCTCAAACCAAATGTCCTAGAACCAAATTTCCAAATGTAACTACTAGATTGTGATACAATACACTATTGGGTGAAGTTTGGTTGACTTCTGCGCAGCGCTTTGGGAGTTAACATCAAAATTACATTTCTCAGCCGAATCGTTTAGATCTCACTTTAAAAAGGCTTAAATGGCTTTTTTTAACTAAGTTTGAGGATTGCGCTCAAACCAAATGTTCTAGAATCAAATTTCCAAATGTAACTACTAGATTGTGATACAATACACTATTGGGTGAAGTTTGGTTGACTTCTGCGCAGCGCTTTGGGAGTTAACATCAAAATTACATTTCTCAGCCGAATCGCTTAGATCTCACTTTAAAAAGGCTTAAATGGCTTTTTTTAACTAATTTTGAGGATTGCGCTCAAACCAAATGTCCTAGAATCAAATTTTCAAATGTAACTACTAGATTGTGATACAATACACTATTGGGTGAAGTTTGGTTTACTTCTGCGCAGCGGTTTGGGAGTTAACATCAAAATTACATTTCTCAGCCGAATCGCGTAGATCTCACTGTCAAAAGGCTTAAATGGCTTTTTTTTAAACTAAGTTTGAGGATTGCGCTCAAACCAAATGTTCTAGAATCAAATTTCCAAATGTAACTACTAGATTGTGATACAATACATAATTGGGTGAAGTTTGGTTGACTTCTGCGCAGCGGTTTGGGAGTTAACATCAAAATTACATTTCTCGGCCGAATCGCGTAGATCTCACTGTAAAAAGCCTTAAATGGCTTTTTTTTTTAACTAAGTTTGAGGATTCCGCTCAAACCAAATGTTCTAGAATCAAATTTCCAAATGTAACTACTAGATTGTGATACAATACACTATTGGGTGAAGTTTGGTTGACTTCTGCGCAGCGCTTTGGGAGTTAACATCAAAATTACATTTCTCAGCCGAATCGCTTAGATCTCACTTTAAAAAGGCTTAAATGGCTTTTTTTAACTAATTTTGAGGATTGCGCTCAAACCAAATGTCCTAGAATCAAATTTTCAAATGTAACTACTAGATTGTGATACAATACACTATTGGGTGAAGTTTGGTTTACTTCTGCGCAGCGGTTTGGGAGTTAACATGAAAATTACATTTCTCAGCCGAATCGCGTAGATCTCACTGTCAAAAGGCTTAAATGGCTTTTTTTTAAACTAAGTTTGAGGATTGCGCTCAAACCAAATATTCTAGAATTAAATTTCCAAATGTAACTACTAGATTGTGATACAATACATAATTGGGTGAAGTTTGGTTGACTTCTGCGCAGCGGTTTGGGAGTTAACATCAAAATTACATTTCTCGGCCGAATCCCGTAGATCTCACTGTCAAAAGGCTTAAATGGCTTTTTTTTAAACTAAGTTTGAGGATTGCGCTCAAACCAAATGTCCTAGAACCAAATTTCCAAATGTAACTACTAGATTGTGATACAATACACTATTGGGTGAAGTTTGGTTGACTTCTGCGCAGCGGTTTGGGAGTTAACATCAAAATTACATTTCTCGGCCGAATCGCGCAGATCTCACTGTAAAAAGGCTTAAATGGCTTTTTTTAACTAAGTTTGAGGATTGCGCTTTAACCAAATGTCCTAGAACCAAATTTCCAAATGTAACTACTAGATTGTGATACAATACACTATTGGGTGAAGTTTGGTTGACTTCTGCGCAGCGGTTTGGGAGTTAACATCAAAATTACATTTCTCGGCCGAATCGCGTAGATCTCACTGTAAAAAGGCTTAAATGGCTTTTTTTAACTGAGTTTGAGGATTGCGCTCAAACCAAATGTCCTAGAACCAAATTTCCAAATGTATCTACTAGATTGTGACACAATACACTATTGGGTGAAGTTTGGTTGACCTCTGCGCAGCGGTTTGGGAGTTAACATCAAAATTACATTTCTCGGCCGAATCGCGTAGATCTCACTGTCAAAAGGCTTAAATGGCTTTTTTTTAAACTAAGTTTGAGGATTGCGCTCAAACCAAATGTTCTAGAATCAAATTTCCAAATGTAACTACTAGATTGTTATACAATACACTATTGGGTGAAGTTTGGTTGACTTCTGCGCAGCGGTTTGGGAGTTAACATCAAAATTACATTTCTCAGCCGAATCGCGTAGATCTCATTGTCAAAAGGCTTAAATGGCTTTTTTTTTAACTAAGTTTGAGGATTGCGCTCAAACCAAATGTCCTAGAATCAAATTTCCAAATGTAACTACTAGATTTTGATACAATACACTATTGGGTGAAGTTTGGTTGACTTCTGCGCAGCGCTTTGGGAGTTAACATCAAAATTACATTTCTCAGCCGAATCGTTTAGATCTCACTTTAAAAAGGCTTAAATGGCTATTTTTAACTAAGTTTGAGGATTGCGCTCAAACCAAATGTTCTAGAATCAAATTTCCAAATGTAACTACTAGATTGTGATACAATACACTATTGGGTGAAGTTTGGTTGACTTCTGCGCAGCGCTTTGGGAGTTAACATCAAAATTACATTTCTCAGCCGAATCGCTTAGATCTCACTTTAAAAAGGCTTAAATGGCTTTTGTTAACTAATTTTGAGGATTGCGCTCAAACCAAATGTCCTAGAATCAAATTTTCAAATGTAACTACTAGATTGTGATACAATACACTATTGGGTGAAGTTTGGTTTACTTCTGCGCAGCGGTTTGGGAGTTAACATCAAAATTACATTTCTCAGCCGAATCGCGTAGATCTCACTGTCAAAAGGCTTAAATGGCTTTTTTTTAAACTAAGTTTGAGGATTGCGCTCAAACCAAATGTTCTAGAATCAAATTTCCAAATGTAACTACTAGATTGTGATACAATACATAATTGGGTGAAGTTTGGTTGACTTCTGCGCAGCGGTTTGGGAGTTAACATCAAAATTACATTTCTCGGCCGAATCGCGTAGATCTCACTGTAAAAAGCCTTAAATGGCTTTTTTTTTAAACTAAGTTTGAGGATTCCGCTCAAACCAAATGTTCTAGAATCAAATTTCCAAATGTAACTACTAGATTGTGATACAATACACTATTGGGTGAAGTTTGGTTGACTTCTGCGCAGCGCTTTGGGAGTTAACATCAAAATTACATTTCTCAGCCGAATCGCTTAGATCTCACTTTAAAAAGGCTTAAATGGCTTTTTTTAACTAATTTTGAGGATTGCGCTCAAACCAAATGTCCTAGAATCAAATTTTCAAATGTAACTACTAGATTGTGATACAATACACTATTGGGTGAAGTTTGGTTTACTTCTGCGCAGCGGTTTGGGAGTTAACATGAAAATTACATTTCTCAGCCGAATCGCGTAGATCTCACTGTCAAAAGGCTTAAATGGCTTTTTTTTAAACTAAGTTTGAGGATTGCGCTCAAACCAAATGTTCTAGAATTAAATTTCCAAATGTAACTACTAGATTGTGATACAATACATAATTGGGTGAAGTTTGGTTGACTTCTGCGCAGCGGTTTGGGAGTTAACATCAAAATTACATTTCTCGGCCGAATCGCGTAGATCTCACTGTCAAAAGGCTTAAATGGCTTTTTTTTAAACTAAGTTTGAGGATTGCGCTCAAACCAAATGTCCTAGAACCAAATTTCCAAATGTAACTACTAGATTGTGATACAATACACTATTGGGTGAAGTTTGGTTGACTTCTGCGCAGCGGTTTGGGAGTTAACATCAAAATTACATTTCTCGGCCGAATCGCGCAGATCTCACTGTAAAAAGGCTTAAATGGCTTTTTTTAACTAAGTTTGAGGATTGCGCTTTAACCAAATGTCCTAGAACCAAATTTCCAAATGTAAATACTATATTGTGATACAATACACTATTGGGTGAAGTTTGGTTGACTTCTGCGCAGCGGTTTGGGAGTTAACATCAAAATTACATTTCTCGGCCGAATCGCGTAGATCTCACTGTAAAAAGGCTTAAATGGCTTTTTTTAACTGAGTTTGAGGATTGCGCTCAAACCAAATGTCCTAGAACCAAATTTCCAAATGTATCTACTAGATTGTGACACAATACACTATTGGGTGAAGTTTGGTTGACCTCTGCGCAGCGGTTTGGGAGTTAACATCAAAATTACATTTCTCGGCCGAATCGCGTAGATCTCACTGTCAAAAGGCTTAAATGGCTTTTTTTTAAACTAAGTTTGAGGATTGCGCTCAAACCAAATGTTCTAGAATCAAATTTCCAAATGTAACTACTAGATTGTTATACAATACACTATTGGGTGAAGTTTGGTTGACTTCTGCGCAGCGGTTTGGGAGTTAACATCAAAATTACATTTCTCAGCCGAATCGCGTAGATCTCATTGTCAAAAGGCTTAAATGGCTTTTTTTTAACTAAGTTTGAGGATTGCGCTCAAACCAAATGTCCTAGAATCAAATTTCCAAATGTAACTACTAGATTTTGATACAATACACTATTGGGTGAAGTTTGGTTGACTTCTGCGCAGCGCTTTGGGAGTTAACATCAAAATTACATTTCTCAGCCGAATCGTTTAGATCTCACTTTAAAAAGGCTTAAATGGCTTTTTTTAACTAAGTTTGAGGATTGCGCTCAAACCAAATGTTCTAGAATCAAATTTCCAAATGTAACTACTAGATTGTGATACAATACACTATTGGGTGAAGTTTGGTTGACTTCTGCGCAGCGCTTTGGGAGTTAACATCAAAATTACATTTCTCAGCCGAATCGCTTAGATCTCACTTTAAAAAGGCTTAAATGGCTTTTTTTAACTAATTTTGAGGATTGCGCTCAAACCAAATGTCCTAGAATCAAATTTTCAAATGTAACTACTAGATTGTGATACAATACACTATTGGGTGAAGTTTGGTTTACTTCTGCGCAGCGGTTTGGGAGTTAACATCAAAATTACATTTCTCAGCCGAATCGCGTAGATCTCACTGTCAAAAGGCTTAAATGGCTTTTTTTTAAACTAAGTTTGAGGATTGCGCTCAAACCAAATGTTCTAGAATCAAATTTCCAAATGTAACTACTAGATTGTGATACAATACATAATTGGGTGAAGTTTGGTTGACTTCTGCGCAGCGGTTTGGGAGTTAACATCAAAATTACATTTCTCGGCCGAATCGCGTAGATCTCACTGTAAAAAGCCTTAAATGGCTTTTTTTTTTAACTAAGTTTGAGGATTCCGCTCAAACCAAATGTTCTAGAATCAAATTTCCAAATGTAACTACTAGATTGTGATACAATACACTATTGGGTGAAGTTTGGTTGACTTCTGCGCAGCGCTTTGGGAGTTAACATCAAAATTACATTTCTCAGCCGAATCGCTTAGATCTCACTTTAAAAAGGCTTAAATGGCTTTTTTTAACTAATTTTGAGGATTGCGCTCAAACCAAATGTCCTAGAATCAAATTTTCAAATGTAACTACTAGATTGTGATACAATACACTATTGGGTGAAGTTTGGTTTACTTCTGCGCAGCGGTTTGGGAGTTAACATGAAAATTACATTTCTCAGCCGAATCGCGTAGATCTCACTGTCAAAAGGCTTAAATGGCTTTTTTTTAAACTAAGTTTGAGGATTGCGCTCAAACCAAATGTTCTAGAATTAAATTTCCAAATGTAACTACTAGATTGTGATACAATACATAATTGGGTGAAGTTTGGTTGACTTCTGCGCAGCGGTTTGGGAGTTAACATCAAAATTACATTTCTCGGCCGAATCGCGTAGATCTCACTATCAAAAGGCTTAAATGGCTTTTTTTTAAACTAAGTTTGAGGATTGCGCTCAAACCAAATGTCCTAGAACCAAATTTCCAAATGTAACTACTAGATTGTGATACAATACACTATTGGGTGAAGTTTGGTTGACTTCTGCGCAGCGGTTTGGGAGTTAACATCAAAATTACATTTCTCGGCCGAATCGCGCAGATCTCACTGTAAAAAGGCTTAAATGGCTTTTTTTAACTAAGTTTGAGGATTGCGCTTTAACCAAATGTCCTAGAACCAAATTTCCAAATGTAACTACTATATTGTGATACAATACACTATTGGGTGAAGTTTGGTTGACTTCTGCGCAGCGGTTTGGGAGTTAACATCAAAATTACATTTCTCGGCCGAATCGCGTAGATCTCACTGTAAAAAGGCTTAAATGGCTTTTTTTAACTGAGTTTGAGGATTGCGCTCAAACCAAATGTCCTAGAACCAAATTTCCAAATGTATCTACTAGATTGTGACACAATACACTATTGGGTGAAGTTTGGTTGACCTCTGCGCAGCGGTTTGGGAGTTAACATCAAAATTACATTTCTCGGCCGAATCGCGTAGATCTCACTGTCAAAAGGCTTAAATGGCTTTTTTTTAAACTAAGTTTGAGGATTGCGCTCAAACCAAATGTTCTAGAATCAAATTTCCAAATGTAACTACTAGATTGTGATACAATACACTATTGGGTGAAGTTTGGTTGACTTCTGCGCAGCGGTTTGGGAGTTAACATAAAAATTACATTTCTCAGCCGAATCTCGTAGATCTCATTGTCAAAAGGCTTAAATGGCTTTTTTTTAACTAAGTTTGAGGATTGCGCTCAAACCAAATGTCCTAGAATCAAATTTCCAAATGTAACTACTAGATTGTGATACAATACACTATTGGGTGAAGTTTGGTTGACTTCTACGCAGCGCTTTGGGAGTTAACATCAAAATTACATTTCTCAGCCGAATCGTTTAGATCTCACTTTAAAAAGGCTTAAATGGCTTTTTTTAACTAAGTTTGAGGATTGCGCTCAAACCAAATGTTCTAGAATCAAATTTCCAAATGTAACTACTAGATTGTGATACAATACACTATTGGGTGAAGTTTGGTTGACTTCTGCGCAGCGCTTTGGGAGTTAACATCAAAATTACATTTCTCAGCCGAATCGCTTAGATCTCACTTTAAAAAGGCTTAAATGGCTTTTTTTAACTAATTTTGAGGATTGCGCTCAAACCAAATGTCCTAGAATCAAATTTTCAAATGTAACTACTAGATTGTGATACAATACACTATTGGGTGAAGTTTGGTTTACTTCTGCGTAGCGGTTTGGGAGTTAACATCAAAATTACATATCTCAGCCGAATCGCGTAGATCTCACTGTCAAAAGGCTTAAATGGCTTTTTTTTAAACTAAGTTTGAGGATTGCGCTCAAACCAAATGTTCTAGAATCAAATAACCAAATGTAACTACTAGATTGTGATACAATACATAATTGGGTGAAGTTTGGTTGACTTCTGCGCAGCGGTTTGGGAGTTAACATCAAAATTACATTTCTCGGCCGAATCGCGTAGATCTCACTGTAAAAAGCCTTAAATGGCTTTTTTTTTTAACTAAGTTTGAGGATTCCGCTCAAACCAAATGTCCTAGAATCAAATTTCCAAATGTAACTACTAGATTGTGATACAATACACTATTGGGTGAAGTTTGGTTGACTTCTGCGCAGCGGTTTGGGAGTTAACATCAAAATTACATTTCTCGGCCGAATCGCGTTGATCTCACTGTAAAAAGGCTTAAATGGCTTTTTTTAACTAAGTTTGAGGATTGCGCTCAAACCAAATGTCCTAGAACCAAATTTCCAAATGTAACTACTAGATTGTGATACAATACACTATTAGGTGAAGTTTGGTTGACCTCTGCGCAGCGGTTTGGGAGTTAACATCAAAATGACATTTCTCGGCCGAATCGCGTAGATCTCATTGTCAAAAGGCTTAAATGGCTTTTTTTAAACTATGTTTGAGGATTGCGCTCAAACCAAATGTCCTAGAATCAAATTTCCAAATGTAACTACTAGATTGTGATACAATACACTATTGGGTGAAGTTTGGTTGACTTCTGCGCAGCGGTTTGGGAGTTAACATCAAAATTACATTTCTCAGCCGAATCGCGTAGATCTCATTGTCAAAAGGCTTAAATGGCTTTTTTTTAACTAAGTTTGAGGATTGCGCTCAAACCAAATGTCCTAGAATCAAATTTCCAAATGTAACTACTAGATTGTGATACAATACACTATTGGGTGAAGTTTGGTTGACTTCTGCGCAGCGCTTTGGGAGTTAACATCAAAATAACATTTCTCAGCCGAATCGCGTAGATCTCACTTTAAAAAGGCTTAAATGGCTTTTTTTAACTAATTTTGAGGATTGCGCTCAAACCAAATGTCCTAGAATCAAATTTTCAAATGTAACTACTAGATTGTGATACAATACACTATTGGGTGAAGTTTGGTTGACTTCTGCGCAGCGGTTTGGGAGTTAACATAAAAATTGCATTTCTCGGCCGAATCGCGTAGATCTCACTGTCAAAAGGCTTAAATGGCTTTTTTTTAAACTAAGTTTGAGGATTGCGCTCAAACCAAATGTCCTAGAATCAAATTTTTTAAATGTAACTACTAGATTGTGATACAATACACTATTGGGTGAAGTTTGGTTGACTTCTGCGCAGCGGTTTGGGAGTTAACATCAAAATTACATTTCTCAGCCGAATCGCGTAGATCTCATTGTCAAAAGGCTTAAATGGCTTTTTTTTAACTAAGTTTGAGGATTGCGCTCAAACCAAATGTCCTAGAATCAAATTTCCAAATGTAACTACTAGATTGTGATACAATACACTATTGGGTGAAGTTTGGTTGACTTCTGCGCAGCGCTTTGGGAGTTAACATCAAAATTACATTTCTCAGCCGAATCGCGTAGATCTCACTTTAAAAAGGCTTAAATGGCTTTTTTTTAACTAATTTTGAGGATTGCGCTCAAACCAAATGTCCTAGAATCAAATTTTCAAATGTAACTACTAGATTGTGATACAATACACTATTGGGTGAAGTTTGGTTTACTACTGCGCAGCGGTTTGGGAGTTAACATCAAAATTACATTTCTCAGCCGAATCGCGTAGATCTCACTGTCAAAATGCTTAAATGGCTTTTTTTTAAACTAAGTTTGACGATTGCGCTCAAACAAAATGTTCTAGAATCAAATTTCCAAATGTAACTACTAGATTGTGATACAATACATTATTGGGTGAAGTTTGGTTGACTTCTGCGCAGCGGTTTGGGAGTTAACATCAAAATTACATTTCTCGGCCGAAGCGCGTAGATCTCACTGTAAAAAGGCTTAAATGGCTTTTTTTTAACTAAGTTTGAGGATTCCGCTCAAACCAAATGTCCTAGAATCAAATTTCCAAATGTAACTACTAGATTGTGATACAATACACTATTGGGTGAAGTTTGGTTGACTTCTGCGCAGCGGTTTGGGAGTTAACATCAAAATTACATTTCTCGGCCGAATCGCGTAGATCTCACTGTAAAAAGGCTTAAATGGCTTTTTTTAACTAAGTTTGAGGATTGCGCTCAAACCAAATGTCCTAGAACCAAATTTCCAAATGTAACTACTAGATTGTGATACAATACACTATTAGGTGAAGTTTGGTTGACTTCTGCGCAGCGGTTTGGGAGTTAACATCAAAATTACATTTCTCGGCCGAATCGCGCAGATCTCACTGTAAAAAGGCTTAATTGGCTTTTTTTAACTAAGTTTGAGGATTGCGCTTTAACCAAATGTCCTAGAACCAAATTTCCAAATGTAACTACTAGATTGTGATACAATACACTATTGGGTGAAGTTTGGTTGACTTCTGCGCAGCGGTTTGGGAGTTAACATAAAAATTACATTTCTCAGCCGAATCGCGTAGATCTCATTGTCAAAAGGCTTAAATGGCTTTTTTTTTTAACTAAGTTTGAAGATTGCGCTCAAACCAAATGTCCTAGAATCAAATTTCCAAATGTAACTACTAGATTGTGATACAATACACTATTGGGTGAAGTTTGGTTGACTTCTGCGCAGCGCTTTGGGAGTTAACATCAAAATTACATTTCTCAGCCGAATCGCGTAGATCTCACTTTAAAAAGGCTTAAATGGCTTTTTTTAACTAATTTTGAGGATTGCGCTCAAACCAAATGTCCTAGAATCAAATTTTCAAATGTAACTACTAGATTGTGATACAATACACTATTGGGTGAAGTTTGGTTTACTTCTGCGCAGCGGTTTGGGAGTTAACATCAAAATTGCATTTCTCGGCCGAATCGCGTAGATCTCACTGTCAAAAGGCTTAAATGGCTTTTTTTTAAACTAAGTTTGAGGATTGCGCTCAAACCAAATGTCCTAGAATAGAATTTTTAAATGTAACTACTAGATTGTGATACAATCCACTATTGGGTGAAGTTTGGTTGACTTCTGCGCAGCGGTTTGGGAGTTAACATCAAAATTACATTTCTCAGCCGAATCGCGTAGATCTCATTGTCAAAAGGCTTAAATGGCTTTTTTTTAACTAAGTTTGAGGATTGCGCTCAAACCAAATGTCCTAGAATCAAATTTTCAAATGTAACTACTAGATTGTGATACAATACACTATTGGGTGAAGTTTGGTTTACTTCTGCGCAGCAGTTTGGGAGTTAACATCAAAATTACATTTCTCAGCCGAATCGCGTAGATCTCACTGTCAAAAGGCTTAAATGGCTTTTTTTTAAACTAAGTTTGAGGATTGCGCTCAAACCAAATGTTCTAGAATCAAATTTCCAAATGTAACTACTAGATTGTGATACAATACATTATTGGGTGAAGTTTGGTTGACTTCTTCGCAGCGGTTTGGGAGTTAACATCAAAATTACATTTCTCGGCCGAATCGCGTAGATCTCACTGTAAAAAGGCTTAAATGGCTTTTTTTTAACTAAGTTTGAGGATTCCGCTCAAACCAAATGTCCTAGAAACAAATTTATAAATGTAACTACTATATTGTGATACAATACACTATTGGGTGAAGTTTGGTTGACTTCTGCGCAGCGGTTTGGGAGTTAACATCAAAATTACATTTCTCCGCCGAATCGCGTAGATCTCACTGTCAAAAGGCTTAAATGGCTTTTTTTTAACTATGTTTGAGGTTTGCGCTCAAACCAAATGTCCTAGAATCAAATTTTAAATGTAACTACTAGATTGTGATACAATACACTATTGGGTGAAGTTTGGTTGACTTCTGCGCATCGGTTTGGGAGTTAACATCAAAATTACATTTCTCGGCCGAATCGCGTAGATCTCACTGTCAAAAGGCTTAAATGGCTTTTTTTTTAACTAAGTTTGAGGATTGCGCTCAAACCAAATGTCCTAGAACCAAATTTCCAAATGTAACTACTAGATTGTGATACAATACACTATTGGGTGAAGTTTGGTTGACTTCTGCGCAGCGGTTTGGGAGTTAACATCAAAATTACATTTCTAAGCCGAATCGCATAGTTCTCACTGTAAAAAGGCTTAAATGGCTTTTTTTAACTAAGTTTGAGGATTGCGCTTTAACCAAATGTCCTAGAACCAAATTTCCAAATGTAACTACTAGATTGTGATACAATACACTATTGGGTGAAGTTTGGTTGACTTCTGCGCAGCGGTTTGGGAGTTAACATCAAAATTACATTTCTCAGCCGAATCGCGTAGATCTCATTGTCAAAAGGCTTAAATGGCTTTTTTTTAACTAAGTTTGAGGATTGCGCTCAAACCAAATGTCCTAGAACCAAATTTCCAAATGTAACTACTAGATTGTGATACAATACACTATTGGGTGAAGTTTGGTTGACTTCTGCGCAGCAGTTTGGGAGTTAACATCAAAATTGCATTTCTCGGCCGAATCGCGTAGATCTCACTGTCAAAAGGCTTAAATGGCTTTTTTTTTAACTAAGTTTGAGGATTGCGCTCAAACCAAATGTCCTAGAATCAAATTTTTAAATGTAACTACTAGATTGTGATACAATACACTATTGGGTGAAGTTTGGTTGACTTCTGCGCAGCGCTTTGGGAGTTAACATCAAAATTACATTTCTCAGCCGAATCGCGTAGATCTCACTTTAAAAAGGCTTAAATGGCTTTTTTTTAACTAATTTTGAGGATTGCGCTCAAACCAAATGTCCTAGAATCAAATTTTCAAATGTAACTACTAGATTGTGATACAATACACTATTGGGTGAAGTTTGGTTTACTTCTGCGCAGCGGTTTGGGAGTTAACATCAAAATTACATTTCTCAGCCGAATCGCGTAGATCTCACTGTCAAAAGGCTTAAATGGCTTTTTTTTAAACTAAGTTTGAGGATTGCGCTCAAACAAAATGTTCTAGAATCAAATTTCCAAATGTAACTACTAGATTGTGATACAATACATTATTGGGTGAAGTTTGGTTGACTTCTGCGCAGCGGTTTGGGAGTTAACATCAAAATTACATTTCTCGGCCGAAGCGCGTAGATCTCACTGTAAAAAGGCTTAAATGGCTTTTTTTTAACTAAGTTTGAGGATTCCGCTCAAACCAAATGTCCTAGAATCAAATTTCCAAATGTAACTACTAGATTGTGATACAATACACTATTGGGTGAAGTTTGGTTGACTTCTGCGCAGCGGTTTGGGAGTTAACATCAAAATTACATTTCTCGGCCGAATCGCGTAGATCTCACTGTAAAAAGGCTTAAATGGCTTTTTTTAACTAAGTTTGAGGATTGCGCTCAAACCAAATGTCCTAGAACCAAATTTCCAAATGTAACTACTAGATTGTGATACAATACACTATTAGGTGAAGTTTGGTTGACCTCTGCGCAGCGGTTTGGGAGTTAACATCAAAATTACATTTCTCGGCCGAATCGCGTAGATCTCACTGTCAAAAGGCTTAAATGGCTTTTTTTTAAACTAAGTTTGAGGATTGCGCTCAAACCAAATGTTCTAGAATCAAATTTCCAAATGTAACTACTAGATTGTGATACAATACACTATTGGGTGAAGTTTGGTTGACTTCTGCGCAGCGGTTTGGGAGTTAACATCAAAATTACATTGCTCAGCCGAATCGCGTAGATCTCACATTCAAAAGGCTTAAATGGCTTTTTTTTAACTAAGTTTGAGGATTGCGCTCAAACCAAATGTCCTAGAATCAAATTTCCAAATGTAACTACTAGATTGTGATACAATACACTATTGGGTGAAGTTTGGTTGACTTCTGCGCAGCGGTTTGGGAGTTAACATCAAAATTACATTTCTCGGCGGAATCGCGCAGATCTCACTGTAAAAAGGCTTAAATGGCTTTTTTTAACTAAGTTTGAGGATTGCGCTTTAACCAAATGTCCTAGAATCAAATTTCCAAATGTAACTACTAGATTGTGATACAATACACTATTGGGTGAAGTTTGGTTGACTTCTGCGCAGCGGTTTGGGAGTTAACATCAAAATTACATTTCTCGGCCGAATCGCGTAGATCTCACTGTAAAAAGGCTTAAATGGCTTTTTTTAACTAAGTTTGAGGATTGCGCTCAAACCAAATGTCCTAGAACCAAATTTCCAAATGTAACTACTAGATTGTGATACAATACACTATTAGGTGAAGTTTGGTTGACCTCTGCGCAGCGGTTTGGGAGTTAACATCAAAATTACATTTCTCGGCCGAATCGCGCAGATCTCACTGTAAAAAGGCTTAAATGGCTTTTTTTTAACTAAGTTTGAGGATTGCGCTTTAACCAAATGTCCTAGAACCAAATTTCCAAATGTAACTACTAGATTGTGATACAATACACTATTGGGTGAAGTTTGGTTGACTTCTGCGCAGCGGTTTGGGAGTTAACATCAAAATTACATTTCTCGGCCGAATCGCGTAGAACTCACTGTCAAAAGGCTTAAATGGCTTTTTTTTAACTATGTTTGAGGATTGCGCTCAAACCAAATGTCCTAGAATCAAATTTCCAAATGTAACTACTAGATTGTGATACAATACACTATTGGGTGAAGTTTGGTTGACTTCTGCGCAGCGGTTTGGGAGTTAACATCAAAATTACATTTCTAAGCCGAATCGCGTAGATCTCACTGTCAAAAGGCTTAAATGGCTTTTTTTAACTAAGTTTGAGGATTGCGCTCAAACCAAATGTCCTAGAACCAAATTTCCAAATGTAACTACTAGATTGTGATACAATACACTATTGGGTGAAATTTGGTTGACTTCTGCGCAGCGGTTTGGGAGTTAACATCAAAATTACATTTCTCGGCCGAATCGCGCAGATCTCACTGTAAAAAGGCTTAAATGGCTTTTTTTTAACTAAGTTTGAGGATTGCGCTTTAACCAAATGTCCTAGAACCAAATTTCCAAATGTAACTACTAGATTGTGATACAATACACTATTGGGTGAAGTTTGGTTGACTTCTGCGCAGCGGTTTGGGAGTTAACATAAAAATTACATTTCTCAGCCGAATCGCGTAGATCTCATTGTCAAAAGGCTTAAATGGCTTTTTTTTTAACTAAGTTTGAAGATTGCGCTCAAACCAAATGTCCTAGAATCAAATTTCCAAATGTAACTACTAGATTGTGATACAATACACTATTGGGTGAAGTTTGGTTGACTTCTGCGCAGCGCTTTGGGAGTTAACATCAAAATTACATTTCTCAGCCGAATCGCGTAGATCTCACTTTAAAAAGGCTTAAATGGCTTTTTTTAACTAATTTTGAGGATTGCGCTCAAACCAAATGTCCTAGAATCAAATTTTCAAATGTAACTACTAGATTGTGATACAATACACTATTGGGTGAAGTTTGGTTTACTTCTGCGCAGCGGTTTGGGAGTTAACATCAAAATTGCATTTCTCGGCCGAATCGCGTAGATCTCACTGTCAAAAGGCTTAAATGGATTTTTTTTAAACTAAGTTTGAGGATTGCGCTCAAACCAAATGTCCTAGAATAGAATTTTTAAATGTAACTACTTGATTGTGATACAATCCACTATTGGGTGAAGTTTGGTTGACTTCTGCGCAGCGGTTTGGGAGTTAACATCAAAATTACATTTCTCAGCCGAATCGCGTAGATCTCATTGTCAAAAGGCTTAAATGGCTTTTTTTTAACTAAGTTTGAGGATTGCGCTCAAACCAAATGTCCTAGAATCAAATTTCCAAATGTAACTACTAGATTGTGATACAATACACTATTGGGTGAAGTTTGGTTGACTTCTGCGCAGCGCTTTGGGAGTTAACATCAAAATTACATTTCTCAGCCGAATCGCGTAGATCTCACTTTAAAAAGGCTTAAATGGCTTTTTTTAACTAATTTTGAGGATTGCGCTCAAACCAAATGTCCTAGAATCAAATTTTTAAATGTAACTACTAGATTGTGATACAATACACTATTGGGTGAAGTTTGGTTGACTTCTGCGCAGCGCTGTGGGAGTTAACATCAAAATTACATTTCTCAGCCGAATCGCGTAGATCTCACTTTAAAAAGGCTTAAATGGCTTTTTTTTAACTAATTTTGAGGATTGCGCTCAAACCAAATGTCCTAGAATCAAATTTTCAAATGTAACTACTAGATTGTGATACAATACACTATTGGGTGAAGTTTGGTTTACTTCTGCGCAGCGGTTTGGGAGTTAACATCAAAATTACATTTCTCAGCCGAATCGCGTAGATCTCACTGTCAAAAGGCTTAAATGGCTTTTTTTTAAACTAAGTTTGAGGATTGCGCTCAAACAAAATGTTCTAGAATCAAATTTCCAAATGTAACTACTAGATTGTGATACAATACATTATTGGGTGAAGTTTGGTTGACTTCTGCGCAGCGGTTTGGGAGTTAACATCAAAATTACATTTCTCGGCCGAAGCGTGTAGATCTCACTGTAAAAAGGCTTAAATGGCTTTTTTTTAACTAAGTTTGAGGATTGCGCTCAAACCAAATGTCCTAGAATCAAATTTCCAAATGTAACTACTAGATTGTGATACAATACACTATTGGGTGAAGTTTGGTTGACTTCTGCGCAGTGGTTTGGGAGTTAACATCAAAATTACATTTCTCAGCCGAATCGCGTAGATCTCACATTCAAAAGGCTTAAATGGCTTTTTTTAACTAAGTTTGAGGATTGCGCTCTAACCAAATGTCCTAGAAACAAATTTATAAATGTAACTACTATATTGTGATACAATACACTATTGGGTGAAGTTTGGTTGACTTCTGCGCAGCGGTTTGGGAGTTAGCATCAAAATTACATTTCTCGGCCGAATCACGTAGATCTCACTGTCAAAATGCTTAAATGGCTTTTTTTTAACTATGTTTGAGGATTGCGCTCAAACCAAATGTCCTAGAATCAAATTTCCAAATGTAACTACTAGATTGTGATACAATACACTATTGGGTGAAGTTTGGTTGACTTCTGCGCAGCGGTTTGGGAGTTAACATCAAAATTACATTTCTCAGCCGAATCGCGTAGATCTCATTGTCAAAAGGCTTAAATGGCTTTTTTTTAACTAAGTTTGAGGATTGCGCTCAAACCAAATGTCCTAGAATCAAATTTTCAAATGTAACTACTAGATTGTGATACAATACACTATTGGGTGAAGTTTGGTTGACTTCTGCGCAGCGGTTTGGGAGTTAATATCAAAATTACATTTCTCGGCCGAGTCGCGTATATCTCACTGTAAAAAGGCTTAAATGGCTTTTTTTTAACTAAGTTTGAGGATTCCGCTCAAACCAAATGTCCTAGAATCAAATTTCCAAATGTAACTACTAGATTGTGATACAATACACTATTGGGTGAAGTTTGGTTGACCTCTGCGCAGCGGTTTGGGAGTTAACATCAAAATTACATTTCTCGGCCGAATCGCGTAGATCTCACTGTCAAAAGGCTTAAATGGCTTTTTTGACCTAAGTTTGAGGATTGCGCTCAAACCAAATGTTCTAGAATCAAATTTCCAAATGTAACTACTAGATTGTTATACAATACACTATTGGGTGAAGTTTGGTTGACTTCTGCGCAGTGGTTTGGGAGTTAACATCAAAATTACATTTCTCAGCCGAAACGCGTAGATCTCACATTCAAAAGGCTTAATTGGCTTTTTTTAACTAAGTTTGAGGATTGCGCTCTAACCAAATGTCCTAGAAACAAATTTATAAATGTAACTACTATATTGTGATACAATACACTATTGGGTGAAGTTTGGTTGACTTCTGCGCAGCGGTTTGGGAGTTAACATCAAAATTACATTTCTCCGCCGAATCGCGTAGATCTCACTGTCAAAAGGCTTAAATGGCTTTTTTTTAACTATGTTTGAGGATTGCGCTCAAACCAAATGTCCTAGAATCAAATTTTTAAATGTAACTACTAGATTGTGATACAATACACTATTGGGTGAAGTTTGGTTGACTTCTGCGCATCGGTTTGGGAGTTAACATCAAAATTACATTTCTCGGCCGAATCGCGTAGATCTCACTGTCAAAAGGCTTAAATGGCTTTTTTTTTAACTAAGTTTGAGGATTGCGCTCAAACCAAATGTCCTAGAACCAAATTTCCAAATGTAACTACTAGATTGTGATACAATACACTATTGGGTGAAGTTTGGTTGACTTCTGTGCAGCGGTTTGGGAGTTAACATCAAAATTACATTTCTAAGCCGAATCGCATAGATCTCACTGTCAAAAGGCTTAAATGGCTTTTTTTAACTAAGTTTGAGGATTGCGCTAAAACCAAATGTCCTAGAACCAAATTTCCAAATGTAACTACTAGATTGTGATACAATACACTATTGGGTGAAGTTTGGTTGACTTCTGCACAGCGGTTTGGGAGTTAACATCAAAATTACATTTCTCGGCCGAATCGCGCAGTTCTCACTGTAAAAAGGCTTAAATGGCTTTTTTTAACTAAGTTTGAGGATTGCGCTTTAACCAAATGTCCTAGAACCAAATTTCCAAATGTAACTACTAGATTGTGATACAATACACTATTGGGTGAAGTTTGGTTGACTTCTGCGCAGCGGTTTGGGAGTTAACATCAAAATTACATTTCTCAGCCGAATCGCGTAGATCTCATTGTCAAAAGGCTTAAATGGCTTTTTTTTAACTAAGTTTGAGGATTGCGCTCAAACCAAATGTCCTAGAATCAAATTTCCAAATGTAACTACTAGATTGTGATACAATACACTATTGGGTGAAGTTTGGTTGACTTCTGCGCAGCGGTTTGGGAGTTAACATCAAAATTACATTTCTCGGCCGAATCGCGTAGATCTCACTGTAAAAAGGCTTAAATGGCTTTTTTTAACTAAGTTTGAGGATTGCGCTCAAACCAAATGTCCTAGAACCAAATTTCCAAATGTAACTACTAGATTGTGATACAATACACTATTGGGTGAAGTTTGGTTGACTTCTGCGCAGCGGTTTGGGAGTTAACATCAAAATTGCATTTCTCGGCCGAATCGCGTAGATCTCACTGTCAAAAGGCTTAAATGGCTTTTTTTTTAACTAAGTTTGAGGATTGCGCTCAAACCAAATGTCCTAGAATCAAATTTTTAAATGTAACTACTAGATTGTGATACAATACACTATTGGGTGAAGTTTGGTTGACTTCTGCGCAGCGGTTTGGGAGTTAACATCAAAATTACATTTCTCAGCCGAATCGCGTAGATCTCATTGTCAAAAGGCTTAAATGGCTTTTTTTAAACTAAGTTTGAGGATTGCGCTCAAACCAAATGTCCTAGAATCAAATTTCCAAATGTAACTACTAGATTGTGATACAATACACTATTGGGTGAAGTTTGGTTGACCTCTGCGCAGCGGTTTGGGAGTTAACATCAAAATTACATTTCTCGGCCGAATCGCGTAGATCTCACTGTCAAAAGGCTTAAATGGCTTTTTTTTAAACTAAGTTTGAGGATTGCGCTCAAACCAAATGTTCTAGAATCAAATTTCCAAATGTAACTACTAGATTGTGATACAATACACTATTGGGTGAAGTTTGGTTGACTTCTGCGCAGCGGTTTGGGAGTTAACATCAAAATTACATTTCTCGGCCGAATCGCGTAGATCTCACTGTAAAAAGGCTTAAATGGCTTTTTTTAACTAAGTTTGAGGATTGCGCTCAAACCAAATGTCCTAGAACCAAATTTCCAAATGTAACTACTAGATTGTGATACAATACACTATTGGGTGAAGTTTAGTTGACCTCTGCGCAGCGGTTTGGGAGTTAACATCAAAATTACATTTCTCAGCCGAATCGCGTAGATCTCACTGTCAAAAGGCTTAAATGGCTTTTTTTTAAACTAAGTTTGAGGATTGCGCTCAAACCAAATGTTCTAGAATCAAATTTCCAAATGTAACTACTAGATTGTGATACAATACACTATTGGGTGAAGTTTGGTTGACTTCTGCGCAGCGGTTTGGGAGTTAACATCAAAATTACATTTCTCGGCCGAATCGCGTAGATCTCACTGTAAAAAGGCTTAAATGGCTTTTTTTTAACTAAGTTTGAGGATTCCGCTCAAACCAAATGTCCTAGAATCAAATTTCCAAATGTAACTACTAGATTGTGATACAATACACTATTGGGTGAAGTTTGGTTGACTTCTGCGCAGCGGTTTGGGAGTTAACATCAAAATTACATTTCTAAGCCGAATCGCGTAGATCTCACCGTCAAAAGGCTTAAATGGCTTTTTTTAAACTAAGTTTGAGGATTGCGCTCAAACCAAATGTCCTAGAACCAAATTTCCAAATGTAACTACTAGATTGTGATACAATACACTATTGGGTGAAGTTTGGTTGACTTCTGCGCAGCGGTTTGGGAGTTAACATCAAAATTACATTTCTCAGCCGAATCGCGTAGATCTCATTGTCAAAAGGCTTAAATGGCTTTTTTTTAACTAAGTTTGAGGATTGCGCTCAAACCAAATGTCCTAGAATCAAATTTTCAAATGTAACTACTAGATTGTGATACAATACACTATTGGGTGAAGTTTGGTTGACTTCTGCGCAGCGGTTTGGGAGTTAATATCAAAATTACATTTCTCGGCCGAATCGCGTATATCTCACTGTAAAAAGGCTTAAATGGCTTTTTTTTAACTAAGTTTGAGGATTCCGCTTAAAACCAAATGTCCTAGAATCAAATTTCCAAATGTAACTACTAGATTGTGATACAATACACTATTGGGTGAAGTTTGGTTGACCTCTGCGCAGCGGTTTGGGAGTTAACATCAAAATTACATTTCTCGGCCGAATCGCGTAGATCTCACTGTCAAAAGGCTTAAATGGCTTTTTTTTAAACTAAGTTTGAGGATTGCGCTCAAACCAAATGTTCTAGAATCAAATTTCCAAATGTAACTACTAGATTGTTATACAATACACTATTGGGTGAAGTTTGGTTGACTTCTGCGCAGCGGTTTGGGAGTGAACATCAAAATTACATTTCTCGGCCATATCGCATAGATCTCACTGTGAAAAGGCTTAAATGACTTTTTTTAATTAAGTTTGAAGATTGCGCTCAAACCAAATGTCCTAAAACTAAATTTCCAAATGTAACTACTAGATTGTGATAAAATACACTATTGGGTGAAGTTTGTTTGACTTCTGCGCAGCGGTTTGGGAGTTAACATCAAAATTACATTTCTCGGCCATATCGCATAGATTTCACTGTGAAAAGGCTTAAATGGCTTTTTTGACCTAAGTTTGAGAATTGCGCTCAAATTAAATGTCCTAGAACCAAATTTCCACATGTAACTACTAAATTGTGATACAATACACTATTAGGTGAAGTTTGGTTGACTTCTGCGCAGCGGTTTGGGAGTTAACATCAAAATTACATTTCTCGGCCGTATCGCATAGATCTCACTGTGAAAAGGCTTAAATGGCTTTTTTGACCTAAGTTTGAGGATTGCGCTCAAAACAAATGTCCTAGAACCAAATGTCCACGTGTAACTACTAGATTGTGATACAATACACTATTGGTTGAAGTTTGGTTGACTTCTGCGCAGCGGTTTGGGAGTTAACATCAAAATTACATTTCTCGGCCATATCGCATAGATCTCACTGTGAAAAGGCTTAAATGGCTTTTTTGACCTAAGTTTGAGGATTGCGCTCAAATCAAATGTCCTAGAACCAAATTTCCACATGTAACTACTAGATTGTGATACAATACACTAATGGGTGAAGTTTGGTTGACTTCTGCGCAGCGGTTTGGGAGTGAACATCAAAATTACATTTCTCGGCCATATCGCATAGATCTCACTGTGAAAAGGCTTAAATGGCTTTTTTGACCTAAGTTTGAGGATTGCGCTCAAATCAAATGTCCTAGAACCAAATTTTCACATGTAACTACTAGATTGTGATACAATACACTATTGGGTGAAGTTTGGTTGACTTCTGCGCAGCGGTTTGGGAGTGAACATCAAAATTACATTTCTCGGCCATATCGCATAGATCTCACTGTGAAAAGGCTTAAATGACTTTTTTAATTAAGTTTGATGATTGCGCTAAAACCAAATGTCCAAGAACGAAATTTCCAAATGTAACTACTAGATTGTGATACAATACACTATTGGGTGAAGCTTGTTTGACTTCTGCGCAGCGGTTTGGGAGTTAACATCAAAATTACATTTCTCAGCCATATCGCGTAGATCTCACTGTGAAAAGGCTTAAATGGCTTTTTTGACCTAAGTTTGAGGATTGCGCTCAAAACAAATGTCCTAGAATCAAATTTCCAAATGTAACTACTAGATTGTGATACAATACACTATTGGGTGAAGTTTGGTTGACTTCTGCGCAGCGGTTTGGGAGTTAACATCAAAATTACATTTCTCGGCCGAATCGCGTAGATCTCACTGTAAAAAGGCTTAAATGGCTTTTTTTAACTAAGTTTGAGGATTGCGCTCAAACCAAATGTCCTAGAACCAAATTTCCAAATGTAACTACTAGATTGTGATACAATACACTATTGGGTGAAGTTTGGTTGACTTCTGCGCAGCGGTTTGGGAGTTAACATCAAAATTGCATTTCTCGGCCGAATCGCGTAGATCTCACTGTCAAAAGGCTTAAATGGCTTTTTTTTTAACTAAGTTTGAGGATTGCGCTCAAACCAAATGTCCTAGAATCAAATTTTTAAATGTAACTACTAGATTGTGATACAATACACTATTGGGTGAAGTTTGGTTGACTTCTGCGCAGCGGTTTGGGAGTTAACATCAAAATTACATTTCTCAGCCGAATCGCGTAGATCTCATTGTCAAAAGGCTTAAATGGCTTTTTTTAAACTAAGTTTGAGGATTGCGCTCAAACCAAATGTCCTAGAATCAAATTTCCAATTGTAACTACTAGATTGTGATACAATACACTATTGGGTGAAGTTTGGTTGACCTCTGCGCAGCGGTTTGGGAGTTAACATCAAAATTACATTTCTCGGCCGAATCGCGTAGATCTCACTGTCAAAAGGCTTAAATGGCTTTTTTTTAAACTAAGTTTGAGGATTGCGCTCAAACCAAATGTTCTAGAATCAAATTTCCAAATGTAACTACTAGATTGTGATACAATACACTATTGGGTGAAGTTTGGTTGACTTCTGCGCAGCGGTTTGGGAGTTAACATCAAAATTACATTTCTCGGCCGAATCGCGTAGATCTCACTGTAAAAAGGCTTAAATGGCTTTTTTTAACTAAGTTTGAGGATTGCGCTCAAACCAAATGTCCTAGAACCAAATTTCCAAATGTAACTACTAGATTGTGATACAATACACTATTGGGTGAAGTTTAGTTGACCTCTGCGCAGCGGTTTGGGAGTTAACATCAAAATTACATTTCTCAGCCGAATCGCGTAGATCTCACTGTCAAAAGGCTTAAATGGCTTTTTTTTAAACTAAGTTTGAGGATTGCGCTCAAACCAAATGTTCTAGAATCAAATTTCCAAATGTAACTACTAGATTGTGATACAATACACTATTGGGTGAAGTTTGGTTGACTTCTGCGCAGCGGTTTGGGAGTTAACATCAAAATTACATTTCTCGGCCGAATCGCGTAGATCTCACTGTAAAAAGGCTTAAATGGCTTTTTTTTAACTAAGTTTGAGGATTCCGCTCAAACCAAATGTCCTAGAATCAAATTTCCAAATGTAACTACTAGATTGTGATACAATACACTATTGGGTGAAGTTTGGTTGACTTCTGCGCAGCGGTTTGGGAGTTAACATCAAAATTACATTTCTAAGCCGAATCGCGTAGATCTCACCGTCAAAAGGCTTAAATGGCTTTTTTTAAACTAAGTTTGAGGATTGCGCTCAAACCAAATGTCCTAGAACCAAATTTCCAAATGTAACTACTAGATTGTGATACAATACACTATTGGGTGAAGTTTGGTTGACTTCTGCGCAGCGGTTTGGGAGTTAACATCAAAATTACATTGCTCAGCCGAATCGCGTAGATCTCACATTCAAAAGGCTTAAATGGCTTTTTTTTAACTAAGTTTGAGGATTGCGCTCAAACCAAATGTCCTAGAATCAAATTTCCAAATGTAACTACTAGATTGTGATACAATACACTATTGGGTGAAGTTTGGTTGACTTCTGCGCAGCGGTTTGGGAGTTAACATCAAAATTACATTTCTAAGCCGAATCGCGTAGATCTCACTGTCAAAAGGCTTAAATGGCTTTTTTTAACTAAGTTTGAGGATTGCGCTCAAACCAAATGTCCTAGAACCAAATTTCCAAATGTAACTACTAGATTGTGATACAATACACTATTGGGTGAAATTTGGTTGACTTCTGCGCAGCGGTTTGGGAGTTAACATCAAAATTACATTTCTCGGCCGAATCGCGCAGATCTCACTGTAAAAAGGCTTAAATGGCTTTTTTTAACTAAGTTTGAGGATTGCGCTTTAACCAAATGTCCTAGAATCAAATTTCCAAATGTAACTACTAGATTGTGATACAATACACTATTGGGTGAAGTTTGGTTGACTTCTGCGCAGCGGTTTGGGAGTTAACATCAAAATTACATTTCTCGGCCGAATCGCGTAGATCTCACTGTAAAAAGGCTTAAATGGCTTTTTTTAACTAAGTTTGAGGATTGCGCTCAAACCAAATGTCCTAGAACCAAATTTCCAAATGTAACTACTAGATTGTGATACAATACACTATTAGGTGAAGTTTGGTTGACCTCTGCGCAGCGGTTTGGGAGTTAACATCAAAATTACATTTCTCGGCCGAATCGCGCAGATCTCACTGTAAAAAGGCTTAAATGGCTTTTTTTTAACTAAGTTTGAGGATTGCGCTTTAACCAAATGTCCTAGAACCAAATTTCCAAATGTAACTACTAGATTGTGATACAATACACTATTGGGTGAAGTTTGGTTGACTTCTGCGCAGCGGTTTGGGAGTTAACATCAAAATTACATTTCTCGGCCGAATCGCGTAGAACTCACTGTCAAAAGGCTTAAATGGCTTTTTTTTAACTATGTTTGAGGATTGCGCTCAAACCAAATGTCCTAGAATCAAATTTCCAAATGTAACTACTAGATTGTGATACAATACACTATTGGGTGAAGTTTGGTTGACTTCTGCGCAGCGGTTTGGGAGTTAACATCAAAATTACATTTCTAAGCCGAATCGCGTAGATCTCACTGTCAAAAGGCTTAAATGGCTTTTTTTAACTAAGTTTGAGGATTGCGCTCAAACCAAATGTCCTAGAACCAAATTTCCAAATGTAACTACTAGATTGTGATACAATACACTATTGGGTGAAATTTGGTTGACTTCTGCGCAGCGGTTTGGGAGTTAACATCAAAATTACATTTCTCGGCCGAATCGCGCAGATCTCACTGTAAAAAGGCTTAAATGGCTTTTTTTTAACTAAGTTTGAGGATTGCGCTTTAACCAAATGTCCTAGAACCAAATTTCCAAATGTAACTACTAGATTGTGATACAATACACTATTGGGTGAAGTTTGGTTGACTTCTGCGCAGCGGTTTGGGAGTTAACATAAAAATTACATTTCTCAGCCGAATCGCGTAGATCTCATTGTCAAAAGGCTTAAATGGCTTTTTTTTTAACTAAGTTTGAAGATTGCGCTCAAACCAAATGTCCTAGAATCAAATTTCCAAATGTAACTACTAGATTGTGATACAATACACTATTGGGTGAAGTTTGGTTGACTTCTGCGCAGCGCTTTGGGAGTTAACATCAAAATTACATTTCTCAGCCGAATCGCGTAGATCTCACTTTAAAAAGGCTTAAATGGCTTTTTTTAACTAATTTTGAGGATTGCGCTCAAACCAAATGTCCTAGAATCAAATTTTCAAATGTAACTACTAGATTGTGATACAATACACTATTGGGTGAAGTTTGGTTTACTTCTGCGCAGCGGTTTGGGAGTTAACATCAAAATTGCATTTCTCGGCCGAATCGCGTAGATCTCACTGTCAAAAGGCTTAAATGGATTTTTTTTAAACTAAGTTTGAGGATTGCGCTCAAACCAAATGTCCTAGAATAGAATTTTTAAATGTAACTACTTGATTGTGATACAATCCACTATTGGGTGAAGTTTGGTTGACTTCTGCGCAGCGGTTTGGGAGTTAACATCAAAATTACATTTCTCAGCCGAATCGCGTAGATCTCATTGTCAAAAGGCTTAAATGGCTTTTTTTTAACTAAGTTTGAGGATTGCGCTCAAACCAAATGTCCTAGAATCAAATTTCCAAATGTAACTACTAGATTGTGATACAATACACTATTGGGTGAAGTTTGGTTGACTTCTGCGCAGCGCTTTGGGAGTTAACATCAAAATTACATTTCTCAGCCGAATCGCGTAGATCTCACTTTAAAAAGGCTTAAATGGCTTTTTTTAACTAATTTTGAGGATTGCGCTCAAACCAAATGTCCTAGAATCAAATTTTTAAATGTAACTACTAGATTGTGATACAATACACTATTGGGTGAAGTTTGGTTGACTTCTGCGCAGCGCTGTGGGAGTTAACATCAAAATTACATTTCTCAGCCGAATCGCGTAGATCTCACTTTAAAAAGGCTTAAATGGCTTTTTTTTAACTAATTTTGAGGATTGCGCTCAAACCAAATGTCCTAGAATCAAATTTTCAAATGTAACTACTAGATTGTGATACAATACACTATTGGGTGAAGTTTGGTTTACTTCTGCGCAGCGGTTTGGGAGTTAACATCAAAATTACATTTCTCAGCCGAATCGCGTAGATCTCACTGTCAAAAGGCTTAAATGGCTTTTTTTTAAACTAAGTTTGAGGATTGCGCTCAAACAAAATGTTCTAGAATCAAATTTCCAAATGTAACTACTAGATTGTGATACAATACATTATTGGGTGAAGTTTGGTTGACTTCTGCGCAGCGGTTTGGGAGTTAACATCAAAATTACATTTCTCGGCCGAAGCGTGTAGATCTCACTGTAAAAAGGCTTAAATGGCTTTTTTTTAACTAAGTTTGAGGATTGCGCTCAAACCAAATGTCCTAGAATCAAATTTCCAAATGTAACTACTAGATTGTGATACAATACACTATTGGGTGAAGTTTGGTTGACTTCTGCGCAGTGGTTTGGGAGTTAACATCAAAATTACATTTCTCAGCCGAATCGCGTAGATCTCACATTCAAAAGGCTTAAATGGCTTTTTTTAACTAAGTTTGAGGATTGCGCTCTAACCAAATATCCTAGAAACAAATTTATAAATGTAACTACTATATTGTGATACAATACACTATTGGGTGAAGTTTGGTTGACTTCTGCGCAGCGGTTTGGGAGTTAGCATCAAAATTACATTTCTCGGCCGAATCACGTAGATCTCACTGTCAAAATGCTTAAATGGCTTTTTTTTAACTATGTTTGAGGATTGCGCTCAAACCAAATGTCCTAGAATCAAATTTCCAAATGTAACTACTAGATTGTGATACAATACACTATTGGGTGAAGTTTGGTTGACTTCTGCGCAGCGGTTTGGGAGTTAACATCAAAATTACATTTCTCAGCCGAATCGCGTAGATCTCATTGTCAAAAGGCTTAAATGGCTTTTTTTTAACTAAGTTTGAGGATTGCGCTCAAACCAAATGTCCTAGAATCAAATTTTCAAATGTAACTACTAGATTGTGATACAATACACTATTGGGTGAAGTTTGGTTGACTTCTGCGCAGCGGTTTGGGAGTTAATATCAAAATTACATTTCTCGGCCGAGTCGCGTATATCTCACTGTAAAAAGGCTTAAATGGCTTTTTTTTAACTAAGTTTGAGGATTCCGCTCAAACCAAATGTCCTAGAATCAAATTTCCAAATGTAACTACTAGATTGTGATACAATACACTATTGGGTGAAGTTTGGTTGACCTCTGCGCAGCGGTTTGGGAGTTAACATCAAAATTACATTTCTCGGCCGAATCGCGTAGATCTCACTGTCAAAAGGCTTAAATGGCTTTTTTGACCTAAGTTTGAGGATTGCGCTCAAACCAAATGTTCTAGAATCAAATTTCCAAATGTAACTACTAGATTGTTATACAATACACTATTGGGTGAAGTTTGGTTGACTTCTGCGCAGTGGTTTGGGAGTTAACATCAAAATTACATTTCTCAGCCGAAACGCGTAGATCTCACATTCAAAAGGCTTAATTGGCTTTTTTTAACTAAGTTTGAGGATTGCGCTCTAACCAAATGTCCTAGAAACAAATTTATAAATGTAACTACTATATTGTGATACAATACACTATTGGGTGAAGTTTGGTTGACTTCTGCGCAGCGGTTTGGGAGTTAACATCAAAATTACATTTCTCCGCCGAATCGCGTAGATCTCACTGTCAAAAGGCTTAAATGGCTTTTTTTTAACTATGTTTGAGGATTGCGCTCAAACCAAATGTCCTAGAATCAAATTTTTAAATGTAACTACTAGATTGTGATACAATACACTATTGGGTGAAGTTTGGTTGACTTCTGCGCATCGGTTTGGGAGTTAACATCAAAATTACATTTCTCGGCCGAATCGCGTAGATCTCACTGTCAAAAGGCTTAAATGGCTTTTTTTTTAACTAAGTTTGAGGATTGCGCTCAAACCAAATGTCCTAGAACCAAATTTCCAAATGTAACTACTAGATTGTGATACAATACACTATTGGGTGAAGTTTGGTTGACTTCTGTGCAGCGGTTTGGGAGTTAACATCAAAATTACATTTCTAAGCCGAATCGCATAGATCTCACTGTCAAAAGGCTTAAATGGCTTTTTTTAACTAAGTTTGAGGATTGCGCTAAAACCAAATGTCCTAGAACCAAATTTCCAAATGTAACTACTAGATTGTGATACAATACACTATTGGGTGAAGTTTGGTTGACTTCTGCACAGCGGTTTGGGAGTTAACATCAAAATTACATTTCTCGGCCGAATCGCGCAGTTCTCACTGTAAAAAGGCTTAAATGGCTTTTTTTAACTAAGTTTGAGGATTGCGCTTTAACCAAATGTCCTAGAACCAAATTTCCAAATGTAACTACTAGATTGTGATACAATACACTATTGGGTGAAGTTTGGTTGACTTCTGCGCAGCGGTTTGGGAGTTAACATCAAAATTACATTTCTCAGCCGAATCGCGTAGATCTCATTGTCAAAAGGCTTAAATGGCTTTTTTTTAACTAAGTTTGAGGATTGCGCTCAAACCAAATGTCCTAGAATCAAATTTCCAAATGTAACTACTAGATTGTGATACAATACACTATTGGGTGAAGTTTGGTTGACTTCTGCGCAGCGGTTTGGGAGTTAACATCAAAATTACATTTCTCGGCCGAATCGCGTAGATCTCACTGTAAAAAGGCTTAAATGGCTTTTTTTAACTAAGTTTGAGGATTGCGCTCAAACCAAATGTCCTAGAACCAAATTTCCAAATGTAACTACTAGATTGTGATACAATACACTATTGGGTGAAGTTTGGTTGACTTCTGCGCAGCGGTTTGGGAGTTAACATCAAAATTGCATTTCTCGGCCGAATCGCGTAGATCTCACTGTCAAAAGGCTTAAATGGCTTTTTTTTTAACTAAGTTTGAGGATTGCGCTCAAACCAAATGTCCTAGAATCAAATTTTTAAATGTAACTACTAGATTGTGATACAATACACTATTGGGTGAAGTTTGGTTGACTTCTGCGCAGCGGTTTGGGAGTTAACATCAAAATTACATTTCTCAGCCGAATCGCGTAGATCTCATTGTCAAAAGGCTTAAATGGCTTTTTTTAAACTAAGTTTGAGGATTGCGCTCAAACCAAATGTCCTAGAATCAAATTTCCAAATGTAACTACTAGATTGTGATACAATACACTATTGGGTGAAGTTTGGTTGACCTCTGCGCAGCGGTTTGGGAGTTAACATCAAAATTACATTTCTCGGCCGAATCGCGTAGATCTCACTGTCAAAAGGCTTAAATGGCTTTTTTTTAAACTAAGTTTGAGGATTGCGCTCAAACCAAATGTTCTAGAATCAAATTTCCAAATGTAACTACTAGATTGTGATACAATACACTATTGGGTGAAGTTTGGTTGACTTCTGCGCAGCGGTTTGGGAGTTAACATCAAAATTACATTTCTCGGCCGAATCGCGTAGATCTCACTGTAAAAAGGCTTAAATGGCTTTTTTTAACTAAGTTTGAGGATTGCGCTCAAACCAAATGTCCTAGAACCAAATTTCCAAATGTAACTACTAGATTGTGATACAATACACTATTGGGTGAAGTTTAGTTGACCTCTGCGCAGCGGTTTGGGAGTTAACATCAAAATTACATTTCTCAGCCGAATCGCGTAGATCTCACTGTCAAAAGGCTTAAATGGCTTTTTTTTAAACTAAGTTTGAGGATTGCGCTCAAACCAAATGTTCTAGAATCAAATTTCCAAATGTAACTACTAGATTGTGATACAATACACTATTGGGTGAAGTTTGGTTGACTTCTGCGCAGCGGTTTGGGAGTTAACATCAAAATTACATTTCTCGGCCGAATCGCGTAGATCTCACTGTAAAAAGGCTTAAATGGCTTTTTTTTAACTAAGTTTGAGGATTCCGCTCAAACCAAATGTCCTAGAATCAAATTTCCAAATGTAACTACTAGATTGTGATACAATACACTATTGGGTGAAGTTTGGTTGACTTCTGCGCAGCGGTTTGGGAGTTAACATCAAAATTACATTTCTAAGCCGAATCGCGTAGATCTCACCGTCAAAAGGCTTAAATGGCTTTTTTTAAACTAAGTTTGAGGATTGCGCTCAAACCAAATGTCCTAGAACCAAATTTCCAAATGTAACTACTAGATTGTGATACAATACACTATTGGGTGAAGTTTGGTTGACTTCTGCGCAGCGGTTTGGGAGTTAACATCAAAATTACATTTCTCAGCCGAATCGCGTAGATCTCATTGTCAAAAGGCTTAAATGGCTTTTTTTTAACTAAGTTTGAGGATTGCGCTCAAACCAAATGTCCTAGAATCAAATTTTCAAATGTAACTACTAGATTGTGATACAATACACTATTGGGTGAAGTTTGGTTGACTTCTGCACAGCGGTTTGGGAGTTAATATCAAAATTACATTTCTCGGCCGAATCGCGTATATCTCACTGTAAAAAGGCTTAAATGGCTTTTTTTTAACTAAGTTTGAGGATTCCGCTTAAAACCAAATGTCCTAGAATCAAATTTCCAAATGTAACTACTAGATTGTGATACAATACACTATTGGGTGAAGTTTGGTTGACCTCTGCGCAGCGGTTTGGGAGTTAACATCAAAATTACATTTCTCGGCCGAATCGCGTAGATCTCACTGTCAAAAGGCTTAAATGGCTTTTTTTTAAACTAAGTTTGAGGATTGCGCTCAAACCAAATGTTCTAGAATCAAATTTCCAAATGTAACTACTAGATTGTTATACAATACACTATTGGGTGAAGTTTGGTTGACTTCTGCGCAGCGGTTTGGGAGTGAACATCAAAATTACATTTCTCGGCCATATCGCATAGATCTCACTGTGAAAAGGCTTAAATGACTTTTTTTAATTAAGTTTGAAGATTGCGCTCAAACCAAATGTCCTAAAACTAAATTTCCAAATGTAACTACTAGATTGTGATAAAATACACTATTGGGTGAAGTTTGTTTGACTTCTGCGCAGCGGTTTGGGAGTTAACATCAAAATTACATTTCTCGGCCATATCGCATAGATTTCACTGTGAAAAGGCTTAAATGGCTTTTTTGACCTAAGTTTGAGAATTGCGCTCAAATTAAATGTCCTAGAACCAAATTTCCACATGTAACTACTAAATTGTGATACAATACACTATTAGGTGAAGTTTGGTTGACTTCTGCGCAGCGGTTTGGGAGTTAACATCAAAATTACATTTCTCGGCCGTATCGCATAGATCTCACTGTGAAAAGGCTTAAATGGCTTTTTTGACCTAAGTTTGAGGATTGCGCTCAAAACAAATGTCCTAGAACCAAATGTCCACGTGTAACTACTAGATTGTGATACAATACACTATTGGTTGAAGTTTGGTTGACTTCTGCGCAGCGGTTTGGGAGTTAACATCAAAATTACATTTCTCGGCCATATCGCATAGATCTCACTGTGAAAAGGCTTAAATGGCTTTTTTGACCTAAGTTTGAGGATTGCGCTCAAATCAAATGTCCTAGAACCAAATTTCCACATGTAACTACTAGATTGTGATACAATACACTAATGGGTGAAGTTTGGTTGACTTCTGCGCAGCGGTTTGGGAGTGAACATCAAAATTACATTTCTCGGCCATATCGCATAGATCTCACTGTGAAAAGGCTTAAATGGCTTTTTTGACCTAAGTTTGAGGATTGCGCTCAAATCAAATGTCCTAGAACCAAATTTTCACATGTAACTACTAGATTGTGATACAATACACTATTGGGTGAAGTTTGGTTGACTTCTGCGCAGCGGTTTGGGAGTGAACATCAAAATTACATTTCTCGGCCATATCGCATAGATCTCACTGTGAAAAGGCTTAAATGACTTTTTTAATTAAGTTTGATGATTGCGCTAAAACCAAATGTCCAAGAACGAAATTTCCAAATGTAACTACTAGATTGTGATACAATACACTATTGGGTGAAGCTTGTTTGACTTCTGCGCAGCGGTTTGGGAGTTAACATCAAAATTACATTTCTCAGCCATATCGCGTAGATCTCACTGTGAAAAGGCTTAAATGGCTTTTTTGACCTAAGTTTGAGGATTGCGCTCAAAACAAATGTCCTAGAATCAAATTTCCAAATGTAACTACTAGATTGTGATACAATACACTATTGGGTGAAGTTTGGTTGACTTCTGCGCAGCGGTTTGGGAGTTAACATCAAAATTACATTTCTCGGCCGAATCGCGTAGATCTCACTGTAAAAAGGCTTAAATGGCTTTTTTTAACTAAGTTTGAGGATTGCGCTCAAACCAAATGTCCTAGAACCAAATTTCCAAATGTAACTACTAGATTGTGATACAATACACTATTGGGTGAAGTTTGGTTGACTTCTGCGCAGCGGTTTGGGAGTTAACATCAAAATTGCATTTCTCGGCCGAATCGCGTAGATCTCACTGTCAAAAGGCTTAAATGGCTTTTTTTTTAACTAAGTTTGAGGATTGCGCTCAAACCAAATGTCCTAGAATCAAATTTTTAAATGTAACTACTAGATTGTGATACAATACACTATTGGGTGAAGTTTGGTTGACTTCTGCGCAGCGGTTTGGGAGTTAACATCAAAATTACATTTCTCAGCCGAATCGCGTAGATCTCATTGTCAAAAGGCTTAAATGGCTTTTTTTAAACTAAGTTTGAGGATTGCGCTCAAACCAAATGTCCTAGAATCAAATTTCCAATTGTAACTACTAGATTGTGATACAATACACTATTGGGTGAAGTTTGGTTGACCTCTGCGCAGCGGTTTGGGAGTTAACATCAAAATTACATTTCTCGGCCGAATCGCGTAGATCTCACTGTCAAAAGGCTTAAATGGCTTTTTTTTAAACTAAGTTTGAGGATTGCGCTCAAACCAAATGTTCTAGAATCAAATTTCCAAATGTAACTACTAGATTGTGATACAATACACTATTGGGTGAAGTTTGGTTGACTTCTGCGCAGCGGTTTGGGAGTTAACATCAAAATTACATTTCTCGGCCGAATCGCGTAGATCTCACTGTAAAAAGGCTTAAATGGCTTTTTTTAACTAAGTTTGAGGATTGCGCTCAAACCAAATGTCCTAGAACCAAATTTCCAAATGTAACTACTAGATTGTGATACAATACACTATTGGGTGAAGTTTAGTTGACCTCTGCGCAGCGGTTTGGGAGTTAACATCAAAATTACATTTCTCAGCCGAATCGCGTAGATCTCACTGTCAAAAGGCTTAAATGGCTTTTTTTTAAACTAAGTTTGAGGATTGCGCTCAAACCAAATGTTCTAGAATCAAATTTCCAAATGTAACTACTAGATTGTGATACAATACACTATTGGGTGAAGTTTGGTTGACTTCTGCGCAGCGGTTTGGGAGTTAACATCAAAATTACATTTCTCGGCCGAATCGCGTAGATCTCACTGTAAAAAGGCTTAAATGGCTTTTTTTTAACTAAGTTTGAGGATTCCGCTCAAACCAAATGTCCTAGAATCAAATTTCCAAATGTAACTACTAGATTGTGATACAATACACTATTGGGTGAAGTTTGGTTGACTTCTGCGCAGCGGTTTGGGAGTTAACATCAAAATTACATTTCTAAGCCGAATCGCGTAGATCTCACCGTCAAAAGGCTTAAATGGCTTTTTTTAAACTAAGTTTGAGGATTGCGCTCAAACCAAATGTCCTAGAACCAAATTTCCAAATGTAACTACTAGATTGTGATACAATACACTATTGGGTGAAGTTTGGTTGACTTCTGCGCAGCGGTTTGGGAGTTAACATCAAAATTACATTTCTCAGCCGAATCGCGTAGATCTCATTGTCAAAAGGCTTAAATGGCTTTTTTTTAACTAAGTTTGAGGATTGCGCTCAAACCAAATGTCCTAGAATCAAATTTTCAAATGTAACTACTAGATTGTGATACAATACACTATTGGGTGAAGTTTGGTTGACTTCTGCGCAGCGGTTTGGGAGTTAATATCAAAATTACATTTCTCGGCCGAATCGCGTATATCTCACTGTAAAAAGGCTTAAATGGCTTTTTTTTAACTAAGTTTGAGGATTCCGCTTAAAACCAAATGTCCTAGAATCAAATTTCCAAATGTAACTACTAGATTGTGATACAATACACTATTGGGTGAAGTTTGGTTGACCTCTGCGCAGCGGTTTGGGAGTTAACATCAAAATTACATTTCTCGGCCGAATCGCGTAGATCTCACTGTCAAAAGGCTTAAATGGCTTTTTTTTAAACTAAGTTTGAGGATTGCGCTCAAACCAAATGTTCTAGAATCAAATTTCCAAATGTAACTACTAGATTGTTATACAATACACTATTGGGTGAAGTTTGGTTGACTTCTGCGCAGCGGTTTGGGAGTGAACATCAAAATTACATTTCTCGGCCATATCGCATAGATCTCACTGTGAAAAGGCTTAAATGACTTTTTTTAATTAAGTTTGAAGATTGCGCTCAAACCAAATGTCCTAAAACTAAATTTCCAAATGTAACTACTAGATTGTGATAAAATACACTATTGGGTGAAGTTTGTTTGACTTCTGCGCAGCGGTTTGGGAGTTAACATCAAAATTACATTTCTCGGCCATATCGCATAGATTTCACTGTGAAAAGGCTTAAATGGCTTTTTTGACCTAAGTTTGAGAATTGCGCTCAAATTAAATGTCCTAGAACCAAATTTCCACATGTAACTACTAAATTGTGATACAATACACTATTAGGTGAAGTTTGGTTGACTTCTGCGCAGCGGTTTGGGAGTTAACATCAAAATTACATTTCTCGGCCGTATCGCATAGATCTCACTGTGAAAAGGCTTAAATGGCTTTTTTGACCTAAGTTTGAGGATTGCGCTCAAAACAAATGTCCTAGAACCAAATGTCCACGTGTAACTACTAGATTGTGATACAATACACTATTGGTTGAAGTTTGGTTGACTTCTGCGCAGCGGTTTGGGAGTTAACATCAAAATTACATTTCTCGGCCATATCGCATAGATCTCACTGTGAAAAGGCTTAAATGGCTTTTTTGACCTAAGTTTGAGGATTGCGCTCAAATCAAATGTCCTAGAACCAAATTTCCACATGTAACTACTAGATTGTGATACAATACACTAATGGGTGAAGTTTGGTTGACTTCTGCGCAGCGGTTTGGGAGTGAACATCAAAATTACATTTCTCGGCCATATCGCATAGATCTCACTGTGAAAAGGCTTAAATGGCTTTTTTGACCTAAGTTTGAGGATTGCGCTCAAATCAAATGTCCTAGAACCAAATTTTCACATGTAACTACTAGATTGTGATACAATACACTATTGGGTGAAGTTTGGTTGACTTCTGCGCAGCGGTTTGGGAGTGAACATCAAAATTACATTTCTCGGCCATATCGCATAGATCTCACTGTGAAAAGGCTTAAATGACTTTTTTAATTAAGTTTGATGATTGCGCTAAAACCAAATGTCCAAGAACGAAATTTCCAAATGTAACTACTAGATTGTGATACAATACACTATTGGGTGAAGCTTGTTTGACTTCTGCGCAGCGGTTTGGAAGTTAACATCAAAATTACATTTCTCAGCCATATCGCGTAGATCTCACTGTGAAAAGGCTTAAATGGCTTTTTTGACCTAAGTTTGAGGATTGCGCTCAAAACAAATGTCCTAGAACCAAATTTCCACGTGTAACTACTAGATTGTGATACAATACACTATTGGGTGAAGTTTGGTTGACTTCTGCGCAGCGGTTTGGGAGTTAACATCAAAATTACATTTCTCGGCCATATCGCATAGATCTCACTGTGAAAAGGCTTAAATGGCTTTTTTTAATTAAGTTTGAAGATTGCGCTCAAACCAAATGTCCTAAAACTAAATTTCCAAATGTAACTACTAGATTGTGATACAATACACTAATGGGTGAAGTTTGGTTGACTTCTGCGCAGCGGTTTGGGAGTGAACATCAAAATTACATTTCTCGGCCATATCGCATAGATCTCACTGTGAAAAGGCTTAAAATGACTTTTTTTAATTAAGTTTGAAGATTGCGCTCAAACCAAATGTCCTAAAACTAAATTTCCAAATGTAACTACTAGATTGTGATAAAATACACTATTGGGTGAAGTTTGGTTGACTTCTGCGCAGCGGTTTGGGAGTTAACATCAAAATTACATTTCTCGGCCATATCGCATAGATCTCACTGTGAAAAGGCTTAAATGGCTTTTTTGACCTAAGTTTGAGAATTGCGCTCAAATCAAATGTCCTAGAACCAAATTTCCACATGTAACTACTAGATTGTGATACAATACACTATTGGGTGAAGTTTGGTTGACTTCTGCGCAGCGGTTTGGGAGTGAACATCAAAATTACATTTCTCGGCCATATCGCATAGATCTCACTGTGAAAAGGCTTAAATGACTTTTTTAATTAAGTTTGATGATTGCGCTCAAACCAAATGTCCTAGAACGAAATTTCCAAATGTAACTACTAGATTGTGATACAATACACTATTGGGTGAAGTTTGGTTGACTTCTGCGCAGCGGTTTGGGAGTTAACATCAAAATTACATTTCTCGGCCATATCGCATAGATCTCACTGTGAAAAGGCTTAAATGGCTTTTTTGACCTAAGTTTGAGGATTGCGCTCAAATCAAATGTCCTAGAACCAAATTTCCACATGTAACTACTAGATTGTGATACAATACACTATTGGGTGAAGTTTGGTTGACTTCTGCGCAGCGGTTTGGGAGTGAACATCAAAATTACATTTCTCGGCCATATCGCATAGATCTCACTGTGAAAAGGCTTAAATGACTTTTTTAAATTAAGTTTGAAGATTGCGCTCAAACCAAATGTCCTAGAACTAAATTTCTAAATGTAACTACTAGATTGTGATAAAATACACTATTGGGTGAAGTTTGGTTGACTTCTGCGCAGCGGTTTGGGAGTTAACATCAAAATTACATTTCTCGGCCATATCGCATAGATTTCACTGTGAAAAGGCTTAAATGGCTTTTTTGACCTAAGTTTGAGAATTGCGCTCAAATTAAATGTCCTAGAACCAAATTTCCACATGTAACTACTAAATTGTGATACAATACACTATTAGGTGAAGTTTGGTTGACTTCTGCGCAGCGGTTTGGGAGTTAACATCAAAATTACATTTCTCGGCCGTATCGCATAGATCTCACTGTGAAAAGGCTTTAAATGGCTTTTTTGACCTAAGTTTGAGGATTGCGCTCAAAACAAATGTCCTAGAACCAAATGTCCACGTGTAACTACTAGATTGTGATACAATACACTATTGGTTGAAGTTTGGTTGACTTCTGCGCAGCGGTTTGGGAGTTAACATCAAAATTACATTTCTCGGCCATATCGCATAGATCTCACTGTGAAAAGGCTTAAATGGCTTTTTTGACCTAAGTTTGAGGATTGCGCTCAAATCAAATGTCCTAGAACCAAATTTCCACATGTAACTACTAGATTGTGATACAATACACTAATGGGTGAAGTTTAGTTGACTTCCGCGCAGCGGTTTGGGAGTGAACATCAAAATTACATTTCTCGGCCATATCGCATAGATCTCACTGTGAAAAGGCTTAAATGGCTTTTTTGACCTAAGTTTGAGGATTGCGCTCAAATCAAATGTCCTAGAACCAAATTTTCACATGTAACTACTAGATTGTGATACAATACACTATTGGGTGAAGTTTGGTTGACTTCTGCGCAGCGGTTTGGGAGTGAACATCAAAATTACATTTCTCGGCCATATCGCATAGATCTCACTGTGAAAAGGCTTAAATGACTTTTTTAATTAAGTTTGATGATTGCGCTCAAACCAAATGTCCTAGAACGAAATTTCCAAATGTAACTACTAGATTGTGATACAATACACTATTGGGTGAAGCTTGTTTGACTTCTGCGCAGCGGTTTGGGAGTTAACATCAAAATTACATTTCTCAGCCATATCGCGTAGATCTCACTGTGAAAAGGCTTAAATGGCTTTTTTGACCTAAGTTTGAGGATTGCGCTCAAAACAAATGTCCTAGAACCAAATTTCCACGTGTAACTACTAGATTGTGATACAATACACTATTGGGTGAAGTTTGGTTGACTTCTGCGCAGCGGTTTGGGAGTTAACATCAAAATTACATTTCTCGGCCATATCGCATAGATCTCACTGTGAAAAGGCTTAAATGGCTTTTTTGACCTAAGTTTGAGGATTGCGCTCAAATCAAATGTCCTAGAACCAAATTTCCACATGTAACTACTAGATTGTGATACAATACACTAATGGGTGAAGTTTGGTTGACTTCTGCGCAGCGGTTTGGGAGTGAACATCAAAATTACATTTCTCGGCCATATCGCATAGATCTCACTGTGAAAAGGCTTAAATGGCTTTTTTGACCTAAGTTTGAGGATTGCGCTCAAATCAAATGTCCTAGAACCAAATTTTCACATGTAACTACTAGATTGTGATACAATACACTATTGGGTGAAGTTTGGTTGACTTCTGCGCAGCGGTTTGGGAGTGAACATCAAAATTACATTTCTCGGCCATATCGCATAGATCTCACTGTGAAAAGGCTTAAATGACTTTTTTAATTAAGTTTGATGATTGCGCTCAAACCAAATGTCCTAGAACGAAATTTCCAAATGTAACTACTAGATTGTGATACAATACACTATTGGGTGAAGCTTGGTTGACTTCTGCGCAGCGGTTTGGGAGTTAACATCAAAATTACATTTCTCAGCCATATCGCGTAGATCTCACTGTGAAAAGGCTTAAATGGCTTTTTTGACCTAAGTTTGAGGATTGCGCTCAAAACAAATGTCCTAGAACCAAATTTCCACGTGTAACTACTAGATTGTGATACAATACACTATTGGGTGAAGTTTGGTTGACTTCTGCGCAGCGGTTTGGGAGTTAACATCAAAATTACATTTCTCGGCCATATCGCATAGATCTCACTGTGAAAAGGCTTAAATGGCTTTTTTGACCTAAGTTTGAGGATTGCGCTCAAATCAAATGTCCTAGAACCAAATTTCCACATGTAACTACTAGATTGTGATACAATACACTAATGGGTGAAGTTTGGTTGACTTCTGCGCAGCGGTTTGGAAGTGAACATCAAAATTACATTTCTCGGCCATATCGCATAGATCTCACTGTGAAAAGGCTTAAATGACTTTTTTTAATTAAGTTTGAAGATTGCGCTCAAACCAAATGTCCTAAAACTAAATTTCCAAATGTAACTACTAGATTGTGATAAAATACACTATTGTGTGAAGTTTGTTTGACTTCTGCGCAGCGGTTTGGGAGTTAACATCAAAATTACATTTCTCGGCCATATCGCATAGATTTCACTGTGAAAAGGCTTAAATGGCTTTTTTGACCTAAGTTTGAGAATTGCGCTCAAATTAAATGTCCTAGAACCAAATTTCCACATGTAACTACTAAATTGTGATACAATACACTATTAGGTGAAGTTTGGTTGACTTCTGCGCAGCGGTTTGGGAGTTAACATCAAAATTACATTTCTCAGCCGTATCGCATAGATCTCACTGTGAAAAGGCTTAAATGGCTTTTTTTACCTAAGTTTGAGGATTGCGCTCAAAACAAATGTCCTAGAACCAAATGTCCACGTGTAACTACTAGATTGTGATACCATACACTATTGGTTGAAGTTTGGTTGACTTCTGCGCAGCGGTTTGGGAGTTAACATCAAAATTACATTTCTCGGCCATATCGCATAGATCTCACTGTGAAAAGGCTTAAATGGCTTTTTTGACCTAAGTTTGAGGATTGCGCTCAAATCAAATGTCCTAGAACCAAATTTCCACATGTAACTACTAGATTGTGATACAATACACTAATGGGTGAAGTTTGGTTGACTTCTGCGCAGCGGTTTGGGAGTGAACATCAAAATTACATTTCTCGGCCATATCGCATAGATTTCACTGTGAAAAGGCTTAAATGGCTTTTTTGACCTAAGTTTGAGGATTGCGCTCAAATCAAATGTCCTAGAACCAAATTTTCACATGTAACTACTAGATTGTGATACAATACACTATTGGGTGAAGTTTGGTTGACTTCTGCGCAGTGGTTTGGGAGTGAACATCAAAATTACATTTCTCGGCCATATCGCATAGATCTCACTGTGAAAAGGCTTAAATGACTTTTTTAATTAAGTTTGATGATTGCGCTCAAACCAAATGTCCTAGAACGAAATTTCCAAATGTAACTACTAGATTGTGATACAATACACTATTGGGTGAAGTTTGGTTGACTTCTGCGCAGCGGTTTGGGAGTTAACATCAAAATTACATTTCTCGGCCATATCGCATAGATTTCACTGTGAAAAGGCTTAAATGGCTTTTTTGACCTAAGTTTGAGAATTGCGCTCAAATTAAATGTCCTAGAACCAAATTTCCACATGTAACTACTAAATTGTGATACAATACACTATTAGGTGAAGTTTGGTTGACTTCTGCGCAGCGGTTTGGGAGTTAACATCAAAATTACATTTCTCGGCCGTATCGCATAGATCTCACTGTGAAAAGGCTTTAAATGGCTTTTTTGACCTAAGTTTGAGGATTGCGCTCAAAACAAATGTCCTAGAACCAAATGTCCACGTGTAACTACTAGATTGTGATACAATACACTATTGGTTGAAGTTTGGTTGACTTCTGCGCAGCGGTTTGGGAGTTAACATCAAAATTACATTTCTCGGCCATATCGCATAGATCTCACTGTGAAAAGGCTTAAATGGCTTTTTTGACCTAAGTTTGAGGATTGCGCTCAAATCAAATGTCCTAGAACCAAATTTCCACATGTAACTACTAGATTGTGATACAATACACTAATGGGTGAAGTTTGGTTGACTTCCGCGCAGCGGTTTGGGAGTGAACATCAAAATTACATTTCTCGGCCATATCGCATAGATCTCACTGTGAAAAGGCTTAAATGGCTTTTTTGACCTAAATTTGAGGATTGCGCTCAAATCAAATGTCCTAGAACCAAATTTTCACATGTAACTACTAGATTGTGATACAATACACTATTGGGTGAAGTTTGGTTGACTTCTGCGCAGCGGTTTGGGAGTGAACATCAAAATTACATTTCTCGGCCATATCGCATAGATCTCACTTTGAAAAGGCTTAAATGACTTTTTTAATTAAGTTTGATGATTGCGCTCAAACCAAATGTCCTAGAACGAAATTTCCAAATGTAACTACTAGATTGTGATACAATACACTAATGGGTGAAGTTTGGTTGACTTCTGCGCAGCGGTTTGGGAGTGAACATCAAAATTACATTTCTCGGCCATATCGCATAGATCTCACTGTGAAAAGGCTTAAAATGACTTTTTTTAATTAAGTTTGAAGATTGCGCTCAAACCAAATGTCCTAAAACTAAATTTCCAAATGTAACTACTAGATTGTGATAAAACACACTATTGGGTGAAGTTTGGTTGACTTCTGCGCAGCGGTTTGGGAGTTAACATCAAAATTACATTTCTCGGCCATATCGCATAGATCTCACTGTGAAAAGGCTTAAATGGCTTTTTTGACCTAAGTTTGAGAATTGCGCTCAAATTAAATGTCCTAGAACCAAATTTCCACATGTAACTATTAAATTGTGATACAATACACTATTGGGTGAAGTTTGGTTGACTTCTGCGCAGCGGTTTGGGAGTTAACATCAAAATTACATTTCTCGGCCATATCGCATAGATCTCACTGTGAAAAGGCTTAAATGGCTTTTTTGACCTAAGTTTGAGGATTGCGCTCAAATCAAATGTCCTAGAACCAAATTTCCACATGTAACTACTAGATTGTGATACAATACACTATTGGGTGAAGTTTGGTTGACTTCTGCGCAGCGGTTTGGGAGTGAACATCAAAATTACATTTCTCGGCCATATCGCATAGATCTCACTGTGAAAAGGCTTAAATGACTTTTTTAATTAAGTTTGATGATTGCGCTCAAACCAAATGTCCTAGAACGAAATTTCCAAATGTAACTACTAGATTGTGATACAATACACTATTGGGTGAAGCTTGGTTGACTTCTGCGCAGCGGTTTGGGAGTTAACATCAAAATTACATTTCTCAGCCATATCGCGTAGATCTCACTGTGAAAAGGCTTAAATGGCTTTTTTGACCTAAGTTTGAGGATTGCGCTCAAAACAAATGTCCTAGAACCAAATTTCCACGTGTAACTACTAGATTGTGATACAATACACTATTGGGTGAAGTTTGGTTGACTTCTGCGCAGCGGTTTGGGAGTTAACATCAAAATTACATTTCTCGGCCATATCGCATAGATCTCACTGTGAAAAGGCTTAAATGGCTTTTTTGACCTAAGTTTGAGGATTGCGCTCAAATCAAATGTCCTAGAACCAAATTTCCACATGTAACTACTAGATTGTGATACAATACACTAATGGGTGAAGTTTGGTTGACTTCTGCGCAGCGGTTTGGGAGTGAACATCAAAATTACATTTCTCGGCCATATCGCATAGATCTCACTGTGAAAAGGCTTAAATGACTTTTTTTAATTAAGTTTGAAGATTGCGCTCAAACCAAATGTCCTAAAACTAAATTTCCAAATGTAACTACTAGATTGTGATAAAATACACTATTGTGTGAAGTTTGTTTGACTTCTGCGCAGCGGTTTGGGAGTTAACATCAAAATTACATTTCTCGGCCATATCGCATAGATTTCACTGTGAAAAGGCTTAAATGGCTTTTTTGACCTAAGTTTGAGAATTGCGCTCAAATTAAATGTCCTAGAACCAAATTTCCACATGTAACTACTAAATTGTGATACAATACACTATTAGGTGAAGTTTGGTTGACTTCTGCGCAGCGGTTTGGGAGTTAACATCAAAATTACATTTCTCAGCCGTATCGCATAGATCTCACTGTGAAAAGGCTTAAATGGCTTTTTTTACCTAAGTTTGAGGATTGCGCTCAAAACAAATGTCCTAGAACCAAATGTCCACGTGTAACTACTAGATTGTGATACCATACACTATTGGTTGAAGTTTGGTTGACTTCTGCGCAGCGGTTTGGGAGTTAACATCAAAATTACATTTCTCGGCCATATCGCATAGATCTCACTGTGAAAAGGCTTAAATGGCTTTTTTGACCTAAGTTTGAGGATTGCGCTCAAATCAAATGTCCTAGAACCAAATTTCCACATGTAACTACTAGATTGTGATACAATACACTAATGGGTGAAGTTTGGTTGACTTCTGCGCAGCGGTTTGGGAGTGAACATCAAAATTACATTTCTCGGCCATATCGCATAGATTTCACTGTGAAAAGGCTTAAATGGCTTTTTTGACCTAAGTTTGAGGATTGCGCTCAAATCAAATGTCCTAGAACCAAATTTTCACATGTAACTACTAGATTGTGATACAATACACTATTGGGTGAAGTTTGGTTGACTTCTGCGCAGTGGTTTGGGAGTGAACATCAAAATTACATTTCTCGGCCATATCGCATAGATCTCACTGTGAAAAGGCTTAAATGACTTTTTTAATTAAGTTTGATGATTGCGCTCAAACCAAATGTCCTAGAACGAAATTTCCAAATGTAACTACTAGATTGTGATACAATACACTATTGGGTGAAGTTTGGTTGACTTCTGCGCAGCGGTTTGGGAGTTAACATCAAAATTACATTTCTCGGCCATATCGCATAGATTTCACTGTGAAAAGGCTTAAATGGCTTTTTTGACCTAAGTTTGAGAATTGCGCTCAAATTAAATGTCCTAGAACCAAATTTCCACATGTAACTACTAAATTGTGATACAATACACTATTAGGTGAAGTTTGGTTGACTTCTGCGCAGCGGTTTGGGAGTTAACATCAAAATTACATTTCTCGGCCGTATCGCATAGATCTCACTGTGAAAAGGCTTTAAATGGCTTTTTTGACCTAAGTTTGAGGATTGCGCTCAAAACAAATGTCCTAGAACCAAATGTCCACGTGTAACTACTAGATTGTGATACAATACACTATTGGTTGAAGTTTGGTTGACTTCTGCGCAGCGGTTTGGGAGTTAACATCAAAATTACATTTCTCGGCCATATCGCATAGATCTCACTGTGAAAAGGCTTAAATGGCTTTTTTGACCTAAGTTTGAGGATTGCGCTCAAATCAAATGTCCTAGAACCAAATTTCCACATGTAACTACTAGATTGTGATACAATACACTAATGGGTGAAGTTTGGTTGACTTCCGCGCAGCGGTTTGGGAGTGAACATCAAAATTACATTTCTCGGCCATATCGCATAGATCTCACTGTGAAAAGGCTTAAATGGCTTTTTTGACCTAAATTTGAGGATTGCGCTCAAATCAAATGTCCTAGAACCAAATTTTCACATGTAACTACTAGATTGTGATACAATACACTATTGGGTGAAGTTTGGTTGACTTCTGCGCAGCGGTTTGGGAGTGAACATCAAAATTACATTTCTCGGCCATATCGCATAGATCTCACTTTGAAAAGGCTTAAATGACTTTTTTAATTAAGTTTGATGATTGCGCTCAAACCAAATGTCCTAGAACGAAATTTCCAAATGTAACTACTAGATTGTGATACAATACACTAATGGGTGAAGTTTGGTTGACTTCTGCGCAGCGGTTTGGGAGTGAACATCAAAATTACATTTCTCGGCCATATCGCATAGATCTCACTGTGAAAAGGCTTAAAATGACTTTTTTTAATTAAGTTTGAAGATTGCGCTCAAACCAAATGTCCTAAAACTAAATTTCCAAATGTAACTACTAGATTGTGATAAAACACACTATTGGGTGAAGTTTGGTTGACTTCTGCGCAGCGGTTTGGGAGTTAACATCAAAATTACATTTCTCGGCCATATCGCATAGATCTCACTGTGAAAAGGCTTAAATGGCTTTTTTGACCTAAGTTTGAGAATTGCGCTCAAATTAAATGTCCTAGAACCAAATTTCCACATGTAACTATTAAATTGTGATACAATACACTATTGGGTGAAGTTTGGTTGACTTCTGCGCAGCGGTTTGGGAGTTAACATCAAAATTACATTTCTCGGCCATATCGCATAGATCTCACTGTGAAAAGGCTTAAATGGCTTTTTTGACCTAAGTTTGAGGATTGCGCTCAAATCAAATGTCCTAGAACCAAATTTCCACATGTAACTACTAGATTGTGATACAATACACTATTGGGTGAAGTTTGGTTGACTTCTGCGCAGCGGTTTGGGAGTGAACATCAAAATTACATTTCTCGGCCATATCGCATAGATCTCACTGTGAAAAGGCTTAAATGACTTTTTTAATTAAGTTTGATGATTGCGCTCAAACCAAATGTCCTAGAACGAAATTTCCAAATGTAACTACTAGATTTTGATACAATACACTATTGGGTGAAGTTTGGTTGACTTCTGCGCAGCGGTTTGGGAGTTAACATCAAAATTACATTTCTCGGCCATATCGCATAGATCTCACTGTGAAAAGGCTTAAATGGCTTTTTTGACCTAAGTTTGAGGATTGCGCTGAAATCAAATGTCCTAGAACCAAATTTCCACATGTAACTACTAGATTGTGATAAAATACACTATTGGGTGAAGTTTGGTTGACTTCTGCGCAGCGGTTTGGGAGTGAACATCAAAATTACATTTCTCGGCCATATCGCATAGATCTCACTGTGAAAAGGCTTAAATGACTTTTTTTAATTAAGTTTGAAGATTGCGCTCAAACCAAATGTCCTAGAACTAAATTTCTAAATGTAACTACTAGATTGTGATAAAATACACTATTGGGTGAAGTTTGGTTGACTTCTGCGCAGCGGTTTGGGAGTTAACATCAAAATTACATTTCTCAGCCATATCGCGTAGATCTCACTGTGAAAAGGCTTAAATGGCTTTTTTGACCTAAGTTTGAGGATTGCGCTCAAATCAAATGTCCTAGAACCAAATTTCCACATGTAACTACTAGATTGTGATACAATACACTATTGGGTGAAGTTTGGTTTACTTCTGCGCAGCGGTTTGGGAGTTAACATCAAAATTACATTTCTCGGCCATATCGCATAGATCTCACTGTGAAAATGCTTAAATGGCTTTTTTGACCTAAGTTTGAGGATTGCGCTCAAATCAAATGTCCTAGAACCAAATTTCCACATGTAACTACTAGATTGTGATACAATACACTATTGGGTGAAGTTTGGTTGACTTCTGCGCAGCGGTTTGGGAGTTAACATCAAAATTACATTTCTCGGCCATATCGCATAGATCTCACTGTGAAAAGGCTTAAATGGCTTTTTTGACCTAAGTTTGAGGATTGCGCTCAAATCAAATGTCCTAGAACCAAATTTCCACATGTAACTACTAGATTGTGATACAATACACTAATGGGTGAAGTTTGGTTGACTTCTGCGCAGCGGTTTGGGAGTGAACATCAAAATTACATTTCTCGGCCATATCGCATAGATCTCACTGTGAAAAGGCTTAAATGACTTTTTTCAATTAAGTTTGAAGATTGCGCTCAAACCAAATGTCCTAAAACTAAATTTCCAAATGTAACTACTAGATTGTGATAAAATACACTATTGTGTGAAGTTTGTTTGACTTCTGCGCAGCGGTTTGGGAGTTAACATCAAAATTACATTTCTCGGCCATATCGCATAGATTTCACTGTGAAAAGGCTTAAATGGCTTTTTTGACCTAAGTTTGAGAATTGCGCTCAAATTAAATGTCCTAGAACCAAATTTCCACATGTAACTACTAAATTGTGATACAATACACTATTAGGTGAAGTTTGGTTGACTTCTGCGCAGCGGTTTGGGAGTTAACATCAAAATTACATTTCTCAGCCGTATCGCATAGATCTCACTGTGAAAAGGCTTAAATGGCTTTTTTTACCTAAGTTTGAGGATTGCGCTCAAAACAAATGTCCTAGAACCAAATGTCCACGTGTAACTACTAGATTGTGATACCATACACTATTGGTTGAAGTTTGGTTGACTTCTGCGCAGCGGTTTGGGAGTTAACATCAAAATTACATTTCTCGGCCATATCGCATAGATCTCACTGTGAAAAGGCTTAAATGGCTTTTTTGACCTAAGTTTGAGGATTGCGCTCAAATCAAATGTCCTAGAACCAAATTTCCACATGTAACTACTAGATTGTGATACAATACACTAATGGGTGAAGTTTGGTTGACTTCTGCGCAGCGGTTTGGGAGTGAACATCAAAATTACATTTCTCGGCCATATCGCATAAATCTCACTGTGAAAAGGCTTAAATGGCTTTTTTGACCTAAGTTTGAGGTTTGCGCTCAAATCAAATGTCCTAGAACCAAATTTTCACATGTAACTACTAGATTGTGATACAATACACTATTGGGTGAAGTTTGGTTGACTTCTGCGCAGTGGTTTGGGAGTGAACATCAAAATTACATTTCTCGGCCATATCGCATAGATCTCACTGTGAAAAGGCTTAAATGACTTTTTTAATTAAGTTTGATGATTGCGCTCAAACCAAATGTCCTAGAACGAAATTTCCAAATGTAACTACTAGATTGTGATACAATACACTATTGGGTGAAGTTTGGTTGACTTCTGCGCAGCGGTTTGGGAGTTAACATCAAAATTACATTTCTCGGCCATATCGCATAGATTTCACTGTGAAAAGGCTTAAATGGCTTTTTTGACCTAAGTTTGAGAATTGCGCTCAAATTAAATGTCCTAGAACCAAATTTCCACATGTAACTACTAAATTGTGATACAATACACTATTAGGTGAAGTTTGGTTGACTTCTGCGCAGCGGTTTGGGAGTTAACATCAAAATTACATTTCTCGGCCGTATCGCATAGATCTCACTGTGAAAAGGCTTTAAATGGCTTTTTTGACCTAAGTTTGAGGATTGCGCTCAAAACAAATGTCCTAGAACCAAATGTCCACGTGTAACTACTAGATTGTGATACAATACACTATTGGTTGAAGTTTGGTTGACTTCTGCGCAGCGGTTTGGGAGTTAACATCAAAATTACATTTCTCGGCCATATCGCATAGATCTCACTGTGAAAAGGCTTAAATGGCTTTTTTGACCTAAGTTTGAGGATTGCGCTCAAATCAAATGTCCTAGAACCAAATTTCCACATGTAACTACTAGATTGTGATACAATACACTAATGGGTGAAGTTTGGTTGACTTCCGCGCAGCGGTTTGGGAGTGAACATCAAAATTACATTTCTCGGCCATATCGCATAGATCTCACTGTGAAAAGGCTTAAATGGCTTTTTTGACCTAAATTTGAGGATTGCGCTCAAATCAAATGTCCTAGAACCAAATTTTCACATGTAACTACTAGATTGTGATACAATACACTATTGGGTGAAGTTTGGTTGACTTCTGCGCAGCGGTTTGGGAGTGAACATCAAAATTACATTTCTCGGCCATATCGCATAGATCTCACTTTGAAAAGGCTTAAATGACTTTTTTAATTAAGTTTGATGATTGCGCTCAAACCAAATGTCCTAGAACGAAATTTCCAAATGTAACTACTAGATTGTGATACAATACACTAATGGGTGAAGTTTGGTTGACTTCTGCGCAGCGGTTTGGGAGTGAACATCAAAATTACATTTCTCGGCCATATCGCATAGATCTCACTGTGAAAAGGCTTAAAATGACTTTTTTTAATTAAGTTTGAAGATTGCGCTCAAACCAAATGTCCTAAAACTAAATTTCCAAATGTAACTACTAGATTGTGATAAAACACACTATTGGGTGAAGTTTGGTTGACTTCTGCGCAGCGGTTTGGGAGTTAACATCAAAATTACATTTCTCGGCCATATCGCATAGATCTCACTGTGAAAAGGCTTAAATGGCTTTTTTGACCTAAGTTTGAGAATTGCGCTCAAATTAAATGTCCTAGAACCAAATTTCCACATGTAACTATTAAATTGTGATACAATACACTATTGGGTGAAGTTTGGTTGACTTCTGCGCAGCGGTTTGGGAGTTAACATCAAAATTACATTTCTCGGCCATATCGCATAGATCTCACTGTGAAAAGGCTTAAATGGCTTTTTTGACCTAAGTTTGAGGATTGCGCTCAAATCAAATGTCCTAGAACCAAATTTCCACATGTAACTACTAGATTGTGATACAATACACTATTGGGTGAAGTTTGGTTGACTTCTGCGCAGCGGTTTGGGAGTGAACATCAAAATTACATTTCTCGGCCATATCGCATAGATCTCACTGTGAAAAGGCTTAAATGACTTTTTTAATTAAGTTTGATGATTGCGCTCAAACCAAATGTCCTAGAACGAAATTTCCAAATGTAACTACTAGATTTTGATACAATACACTATTGGGTGAAGTTTGGTTGACTTCTGCGCAGCGGTTTGGGAGTTAACATCAAAATTACATTTCTCGGCCATATCGCATAGATCTCACTGTGAAAAGGCTTAAATGGCTTTTTTGACCTAAGTTTGAGGATTGCGCTGAAATCAAATGTCCTAGAACCAAATTTCCACATGTAACTACTAGATTGTGATAAAATACACTATTGGGTGAAGTTTGGTTGACTTCTGCGCAGCGGTTTGGGAGTGAACATCAAAATTACATTTCTCGGCCATATCGCATAGATCTCACTGTGAAAAGGCTTAAATGACTTTTTTTAATTAAGTTTGAAGATTGCGCTCAAACCAAATGTCCTAGAACTAAATTTCTAAATGTAACTACTAGATTGTGATAAAATACACTATTGGGTGAAGTTTGGTTGACTTCTGCGCAGCGGTTTGGGAGTTAACATCAAAATTACATTTCTCAGCCATATCGCGTAGATCTCACTGTGAAAAGGCTTAAATGGCTTTTTTGACCTAAGTTTGAGGATTGCGCTCAAATCAAATGTCCTAGAACCAAATTTCCACATGTAACTACTAGATTGTGATACAATACACTATTGGGTGAAGTTTGGTTTACTTCTGCGCAGCGGTTTGGGAGTTAACATCAAAATTACATTTCTCCGCCATATCGCATAGATCTCACTGTGAAAATGCTTAAATGGCTTTTTTGACCTAAGTTTGAGGATTGCGCTCAAATCAAATGTCCTAGAACCAAATTTCCACATGTAACTACTAGATTGTGATACAATACACTATTGGGTGAAGTTTGGTTGACTTCTGCGCAGCGGTTTGGGAGTTAACATCAAAATTACATTTCTCGGCCATATCGCATAGATCTCACTGTGAAAAGGCTTAAATGGCTTTTTTGACCTAAGTTTGAGGATTGCGCTCAAATCAAATGTCCTAGAACCAAATTTCCACATGTAACTACTAGATTGTGATAAAATACACTATTGGGTGAAGTTTGGTTGACTTCGGCGCAGCGGTTTGGGAGTTAACATCAAAATTACATTTCTCAGCCATATCGCATAGATCTCACTGTGAAAAGGCTTAAATGACTTTTTTTTAATTAAGTTTGAAGATTGCGCTCAAACCAAATGTCCTAGAACTAAATTTCCAAATGTAACTACTAGATTATGATAAAATACACTATTGGGTGAAGTTTGGTTGACTTCTGCGCAGCGGTTTGGGAGTTAACATAAAAATTACATTTCTCGGCCATATCGCATAGATCTCACTGTGAAAAGGCTTAAATGGCTTTTTTTTAATTAAGTTTGAAGATTGCGCTCAAACCAAATGTCCTAGAACTAAATTTCCAAATGTAACTACTAGATTGTGATAAAATACACTATTGGGTGAAGTTTGGTTGACTTCTGCGCAGCGGTTTGGGAGTTAACATCAAAATTACATTTCTCAGCCATATCGCGTAGATCTCACTGTGAAAAGGCTTAAATGGCTTTTTTGACCTAAGTTTGAGGATTGCGCTCAAATCAAATGTCCTAGAACCAAATTTCCACATGTAACTACTAGATTGTGATACAATACACTATTGGGTGAAGTTTGGTTTACTTCTGCGCAGCGGTTTGGGAGTTAACATCAAAATTACATTTCTCGGCCATATGGCATAGATCTCACTGTGAAAATGCTTAAATGGCTTTTTTGACCTAAGTTTGAGGATTGCGCTCAAATCAAATGTCCTAGAACCAAATTTCCACATGTAACTACTAGATTGTGATACAATACACTATTGGGTGAAGTTTGGTTGACTTCTGCGCAGCGGTTTGGGAGTTAACATCAAAATTACATTTCTCGGCCATATCGCATAGATCTCACTGTGAAAAGGCTTAAATGGCTTTTTTGACCTAAGTTTGAGGATTGCGCTTAAATCAAATGTCCTAGAACCAAATTTCCACATGTAACTACTAGATTGTGATAAAATACACTATTGGGTGAAGTTTGGTTGACTTCGGCGCAGCGGTTTGGGAGTTAACATCAAAATTACATTTCTCAGCCATATCGCATAGATCTCACTGTGAAAAGGCTTAAATGACTTTTTTTTAATTAAGTTTGAAGATTGCGCTCAAACCAAATGTCCTAGAACTAAATTTCCAAATGTAACTACTAGATTATGATAAAATACACTATTGGGTGAAGTTTGGTTGACTTCTGCGCAGCGGTTTGGGAGTTAACATAAAAATTACATTTCTCGGCCATATCGCATAGATCTCACTGTGAAAAGGCTTAAATGGCTTTTTTTTAATTAAGTTTGAAGATTGCGCTCAAACCAAATGTCCTAGAACTAAATTTCCAAATGTAACTACTAGATTGTGATAAAATACACTATTGGGTGAAGTTTGGTTGACTTCTGCGCAGCGGTTTGGGAGTTAACATCAAAATTACATTTCTCGGCCATATCGCATAAATCTCAGTGTGAAAAGGCTTAAATGGCTTTTTTGACCTAAGTTTGAGAATTGCGCTCAAATCAAATGTCCTAGAACCAAATTTTCACATGTAACTACTAGATTGTGATACAATACACTATTGGGTGAAGTTTGGTTGACTTCTGCGCAGCGGTTTGGGAGTGAACATCAAAATTAAATTTCTAAGCCGAATCGCATAGATCTCACTGTCAAAAGGCTTAAATGGCTTTTTTTAACTAAGTTTGAGGATTGCGCTCAAACCAAATGTCCTAGAACCAAATTTCCAAATGTAACTACTAGATTGTGATACAATACACTATTGGGTGAAGTTTGGTTGACTTCTGCACAGCGGTTTGGGAGTTAACATCAAAATTACATTTCTCGGCCGAATCGCGCAGTTCTCACTGTAAAAAGGCTTAAATGGCTTTTTTTAACTAAGTTTGAGGATTGCGCTTTAACCAAATGTCCTAGAACCAAATTTCCAAATGTAACTACTAGATTGTGATACAATACACTATTGGGTGAAGTTTGGTTGACTTCTGCGCAGCGGTTTGGGAGTTAACATCAAAATTACATTTCTCGGCCGAATCGCGTAGATCTCATTGTCAAAAGGCTTAAATGGCTTTTTTTTAACTAAGTTTGAGGATTGCGCTCAAACCAAATGTCCTAGAATCAAATTTCCAAATGTAACTACTAGATTGTGATACAATACACTATTGGGTGAAGTTTGGTTGACTTCTGCGCAGCGGTTTGGGAGTTAACATCAAAATTACATTTCTCGGCCGAATCGCGTAGATCTCACTGTAAAAAGGCTTAAATGGCTTTTTTAACTAAGTTTGAGGATTGCGCTCAAACCAAATGTCCTAGAACCAAATTTCCAAATGTAACTACTAGATTGTGATACAATACACTATTGGGTGAAGTTTGGTTGACTTCTGCGCAGCGGTTTGGGAGTTAACATCAAAATTGCATTTCTCGGCCGAATCGCGTAGATCTCACTGTCAAAAGGCTTAAATGGCTTTTTTTTAAACTAAGTTTGAGGATTGCGCTCAAACCAAATGTCCTAGAATCAAATTTTTAAATGTAACTACTAGATTGTGATACAATACACTATTGGGTGAAGTTTGGTTGACTTCTGCGCAGCGGTTTGGGAGTTAACATCAAAATTACATTTCTCAGCCGAATCGCGTAGATCTCATTGTCAAAAGGCTTAAATGGCTTTTTTTAAACTAAGTTTGAGGATTGCGCTCAAACCAAATGTCCTAGAATCAAATTTCCAAATGTAACTACTAGATTGTGATACAATACACTATTGGGTGAAGTTTGGTTGACCTCTGCGCAGCGGTTTGGGAGTTAACATCAAAATTACATTTCTCGGCCGAATCGCGTAGATCTCCCTGTCAAAAGGCTTAAATGGCTTTTTTTTAAACTAAGTTTGAGGATTGCGCTCAAACCAAATGTTCTAGAATCAAATTTCCAAATGTAACTACTAGATTGTGATACAATACACTATTGGGTGAAGTTTGGTTGACTTCTGCGCAGCGGTTTGGGAGTTAACATCAAAATTACATTTCTCGGCCAAATCGCGTAGATCTCACTGTAAAAAGGCTTAAATGGCTTTTTTTAACTAAGTTTGAGGATTTCGCTCAAACCAAATGTCCTAGAACCAAATTTCCAAATGTAACTACTAGATTGTGATACAATACACTATTGGGTGAAGTTTAGTTGACCTCTGCGCAGCGGTTTGGGAGTTAACATCAAAATTACATTTCTCAGCCGAATCGCGTAGATCTCACTGTCAAAAGGCTTAAATGGCTTTTTTTTAAACTAAGTTTGAGGATTGCGCTCAAACCAAATGTTCTAGAATCAAATTTCCAAATGTAACTACTAGATTGTGATACAATACACTATTGGGTGAAGTTTGGTTGACTTCTGCGCAGCGGTTTGGGAGTTAACATCAAAATTACATTTCTCGGCCGAATCGCGTAGATCTCACTGTAAAAAGGCTTAAATGGCTTTTTTTTTAACTAAGTTTGAGGATTCCGCTCAAACCAAATGTCCTAGAATCAAATTTCCAAATGTACAGTGCTGCTCGAAAGTTTGTGAACCCCACAGCGATGGTCAGATTTTTTGTAAAAAAAACTAAAATAACCTTATTAAATGTTAAGTTATACCCAAATCCACAATACTGACATTCCAAATAATGGACTGAAACAAAAGAAATAGTTATTTTGTCATTCTTTATTTAACAAAAGTGGTTGATTTAAGAAAAACTCAGATATCATGTGTGCAAAAGTATGTGAACCCCTTCAGTTAATAGGATATTGCGCCTCCTTTTGCAGAGATTACCTCAACCAAACGGTTTCTGTAGTGACTAATCAGCCTCTCACATCTACTTTGGGGGATTTTTGCCCATTCTTCCTTGCAGAACGCAGTCAGTTGAGAGAGGTTTGATGGGCGTCTGGCATGAACTGCTCGCTTCAGGTCCCGCCACAGCATTTCAATGGGATTTAGGTCAGGACTTTGACTGGGCCAGTCCAGAACACGAATCTTCTTCTTTTTCAGCCATTCCTTGGTTGTATTGCTGGAATGCTTTGGATCATTATCATGTTGCATGATCCACCTTCTGCCAAGCTTTAACTTCAAAACAGATGGCGTCAGGTTATGTTCTAGGATTTGACAATATTCCTCAGAATTCATGATTCCCTGGACTATGTGGAGTTGTCCAGGTCCTGAGGATGAAAAGCAAGCCCAGATCTTGACATTCCCACCTCCATGCTTCACTGTTGGGAGAAGGTTCTTTTGGTGGTATGCAGTGTTGACTTTTCGCCAGACATGGCGGTTTTGGTTGTGACCAAACAGTTCAATTTTGCACCTACATCAGTTGATGAAAACTCTTTTTAATTTAGTCTCGACAACACAACTGTTAAAAAAACAAAAAAAAACTACTGAATTGATTGATTAGGAAATCAGGTTGAAATAATAGAAAATTCCAAAATGTTGAGGGGGTTCACAAACTTTTGAGCAGCACTGTAACTACTAGATTGTGATACAATACACTATTGGGTGAAGTTTGGTTGACTTCTGCGCAGTGGTTTGGGAGTTAACATCAAAATTACATTTCTAAGCCAAATCGCGTAGATCTCACTGTCAAAAGGCTTAAATGGCTTTTTTTTAACTAAGTTTGAGGATTGCGCTCAAACCAAATGTCCTAGAACCAAATTTCCAAATGTAACTACTAGATTGTGATACAATACACTATTGGGTGAAGTTTGGTTGACTTCTGCGCAGCGGTTTGGGAGTTAACATCAAAATTACATTTCTCAGCCGAATCGCGTAGATCTCATTGTCAAAAGGCTTAAATGGCTTTTTTTTAACTAAGTTTGAGGATTGCGCTCAAACCAAATGTCCTAGAATCAAATTTTCAAATGTAACTACTAGATTGTGATACAATACACTATTGGGTGAAGTTTGGTTGACTTCTGCGCAGCGGTTTGGGAGTTAATATCAAAATTACATTTCTCGGCCGAATCGCGTATATCTCACTGTAAAAAGGCTTAAATGGCTTTTTTTTAACTAAGTTTGAGGATTCCGCTCAAACCAAATGTCCTAGAATCAAATTTCCAAATGTAACTACTAGATTGTGATACAATACACTATTGGGTGAAGTTTGGTTGACCTCTGCGCAGCGGTTTGGGAGTTAACATCAAAATTACATTTCTCGGCCGAATCGCGTAGATCTCACTGTCAAAAGGCTTAAATGGCTTTTTTTTAAACTAAGTTTGAGGATTGCGCTCAAACCAAATGTTCTAGAATCAAATTTCCAAATGTAACTACTAGATTGTTATACAATACACTATTGGGTGAAGTTTGGTTGACTTCTGCGCAGCGGTTTGGGAGTGAACATCAAAATTACATTTCTCGGCCATATCGCATAGATCTCACTGTGAAAAGGCTTAAATGACTTTTTTTAATTAAGTTTGAAGATTGCGCTCAAACCAAATGTCCTAAAACTAAATTTCCAAATGTAACTACTAGATTGTGATAAAATACACTATTGGGTGAAGTTTGTTTGACTTCTGCGCAGCGGTTTGGGAGTTAACATCAAAATTACATTTCTCGGCCATATCGCATAGATTTCACTGTGAAAAGACTTAAATGGCTTTTTTGACCTAAGTTTGAGAATTGCGCTCAAATTAAATGTCCTAGAACCAAATTTCCACATGTAACTACTAAATTGTGATACAATACACTATTGGTTGAAGTTTGGTTGACTTCTGCGCAGCGGTTTGGGAGTTAACATCAAAATTACATTTCTCGGCCATATCGCATAGATCTCACTGTGAAAAGGCTTAAATGGCTTTTTTGACCTAAGTTTGAGGATTGCGCTCAAATCAAATGTCCTAGAACCAAATTTCCACATGTAACTACTAGATTGTGATACAATACACTAATGGGTGAAGTTTGGTTGACTTCTGCGCAGCGGTTTGGGAGTGAACATCAAAATTACATTTCTCGGCCATATCGCATAGATCTCACTGTGAAAAGGCTTAAATGGCTTTTTTGACCTAAGTTTGAGGATTGCGCTCAAATCAAATGTCCTAGAACCAAATTTTCACATGTAACTACTAGATTGTGATACAATACACTATTGGGTGAAGTTTGGTTGACTTCTGCGCAGCGGTTTGGGAGTGAACATCAAAATTACATTTCTCGGCCATATCGCATAGATCTCACTGTGAAAAGGCTTAAATGACTTTTTTAATTAAGTTTGATGATTGCGCTCAAACCAAATGTCCTAGAACGAAATTTCCAAATGTAACTACTAGATTGTGATACAATACACTATTGGGTGAAGCTTGTTTGACTTCTGCGCAGCGGTTTGGGAGTTAACATCAAAATTACATTTCTCAGCCATATCGCGTAGATCTCACTGTGAAAAGGCTTAAATGGCTTTTTTGACCTAAGTTTGAGGATTGCGCTCAAAACAAATGTCCTAGAACCAAATTTCCACGTGTAACTACTAGATTGTGATACAATACACTATTGGGTGAAGTTTGGTTGACTTCTGCGCAGCGGTTTGGGAGTTAACATCAATATTACATTTCTCGGCCATATCGCATAGATCTCACTGTGAAAAGGC